>NC_081171.1:8236394-8548894 GCF_012432095.1 Onychostoma macrolepis
TAAAATGTCATTTTATTCCTATGATGGTAAAACTGAATTTTCAGCATCATTACGCCAGTCTTCAGTGGCACATGAACCTTCGGAAATCATTCTAATACTGTATATGTTAATATGGTGTTCAAGAGAAATTTCTTCTTATTAATATTGAAAACTGTTTTTACTGTTTGATATTTTTGTGGAAACCATTATACATTTTTTTTCCAGCATTCTTTGAATACAATTTTCAAAAGAGCAGCATTTAATGGAAGTAGAATTTTTTCATGAAAATGAATAATTCTGTGGGACAATCAAAGATTTGTTGTAGAATTTACAAAAGGGTGTCATGCTCATGCATTGCCCTTACAAATATTGTTTGAACATGACTTATTACATGCCCAGGCATCCATGATACAAATCAAAATCTGTTGAAAAAAATTCTGTATGATTTGAATGTTCAAATTCTGAGTTATGAATTTGAGAGCTGTTGCAGAGGGAAGATTTTCAGAGTAAATGAATTTTCTTTTTTAAGAGAACTATTCTTCCTATTCATAATATTTTTATCGTTAATTGATAGAAATACGAAATTCTGAATAATGAGGGGAGGCTACATATCTTTTTACTAGCCACTTCAAAATGCTCAACTTCACAAGTGATTCTGATTTAACCCTGAAGATCTGTGGAAACCGCTGTGATCACACCCGGTTTCCACACCTCCTGCTGTGTGTTGATCATGATGATGATGAAGAAGATGACTATGAAGGCCTTGATCAAATCTCCTTATTTTAGTTTTAATGCACACTTGTGGCCTGAAGAGATTTTATTTCTGAAAAGATAGCAGAATTTTATTGCATTAAAATCCTTCTCATGTCTGTTTTGGGTTCATAATGTATTTATGTGTATTTTATTTATGTTTATGTGTGTTGTTGTTCATACCAGATAAAGGTGAATGAAAGTGAGGAGAACATTGCAGAACATGAGAGTTTCCATGAAAATATTCTGAATATGGAGAAGTGGTTAATGATCATGAGACAGAAGCTAGAGTCGTTTCGTGGATCAGATGGGGAATGGAGCATAAACAACCGCCAGCATGAGGCTGAGGTACATCTATGAGCAATTTACTACAGTAAATGTTACTGTTAATTAAGAAAAGTACATGAAATTAACAATACAGAGCTTCTGAAAGCTTCTGCAATGTTTGAAGGATCCCATTTTAATCTATTGTGATATTATTACTATTGTTATGGTTTATATTGAATAATATATTAATGTTGACTTATTTGTTCAATAATCTGAATGAAGAAGCCAAACATTTCAGTAAAAATGTTTTGTTAGAAACATGTTATTCCAAAACATCATTCAAACAATGTCCCAACAAAAGGCTTTAAAACACTTGATAATTAAAAAAAAAAGTATGCTTTATTTATGCTTTATATGCTGTTTTTAGCATTGTGTGCAAGGGGAAAAAGGAGTGTTAAAAATGAATTTTAAAATTTAAAATATTTAAATGCCAGTCTTTTATTGAAAACAAGAACCTGTTCTTAATTGACTTGCACGGTTAAATAAAGGTTAAATAAAAATTTATGGCTGATGAAGAGTTAACACTGTTATGGAAAACCTGGAAAATAAATATCAGCCAATTGGAATTAGGCCTGTTTTCAGTCCTGGAAATTAACAAAATCTCAAGAAAAGTAATAGAAATTGGTTTAAAAAAATTAAGAATGTAAGAATACAGACCAAACTAAATGATAATTAAACATTTGTCGGTCATTTTCATCATTGGTTAATTGATGCAGCACCTGTATTTTGGCAGAAAACATGTATACCATAGTACATTTTGAGAGTGATAATTCTACACTTTAACCCATTTATAAAGATAATTAACAAGATTTAAAAAGTCAGACAGTTGTTGTTTATTACTTCTATTACTACTTAAGTCTCGTCACAAAAGCAAATAAATGCTTGCCTGTGCATGCATGTCTTTGTAGTATTTTATACGCAACCTTGTATCACTGTTGTTGTCCTCTAGAGGGCGTTAGGAGAATTTCCAGAGAAGGAGCTTCAGCTTCATCATACGGAGGCTCAGGGTCAGACTGTGCTGGCCAGAACCTCTGATGAAGGCAAAGTTCACATCCAGCAAGACCTTAAACGCCTCAGAGAGACCTGGATGTCCCTCCACACGCTTAGTCTCAATCTTTACAGGTTAGAAGTAATGCTTGCAGTAATACTGGGTGTTGACGGTGTTAAATAACGAGAAACTATGACTCAAGGAGCATAGTTATGACTTTTTGTCAGGCCTGATGAACTAACCTCACATTCTGTTTGTACTGCACCCAGTTCATCTGGTAATCTTGATTGTAATTATTGTTGATTGCTTTGTGAATCAGTGCTGTGCTTACATGATGTTTACTAGGGCTGGGTTTTGACACATTTCATAATTCGATTCGATTCTCATTCACAAGCTTGCGACTCGATTCAATTCAATATAGATTATTTTGGATATATATCAGGTACAGTACATGCCAAATTTTCTCAAGGAAAAAAAATCTCTCAACTAATGCTGTAAAATATACATGAGAGTCAGTTGGTACTACATTACTGTAATATTGAAGGTTAAAATTGACTGATTTGTTAAAATTACACTTAATGAAGTTTTTTAAATAATAGTTACAATTAGCCTACATAATATTTCTACTTCAATTAGTTTTTTTGAAATCTAAACATAATGGTGGCAGTCATAAAAACTAAACATAAATTAAACATTGAAGAACAGTAAATGAATATGTTATATGATGCATATATTTAGCAAAATGCCCCTCTCTACAGTTTATTTTTCTTTATTTTTTATTTTATCTGACTAATGCGTTTATGATCACCGAATATGTTTTTCCGAGGTAAATGTGACGTTACGTGACATTGTTTAAAAGACGTTATATTGAAGTCTTTGCGCGGCTGAAACACTGATTGAGCGATTACATGAGACAAGATACGGATTGTGAAGTTGTACTCTTTCTTTTAACTTGCCTTCAGATGTTTAGTCATGTTTATTTCGTGGCGGTATTGATGTGGAGGAGATGATCGGTTCACATGTGCTACGCACTGCCGCATCTGAGGCGCTACAGCGATCTGTCACTTCCACATTAAACAGCGCCAAAACGGCATTTATTATTTGAATCCTGCAATACAATAGACAGAATCTGAAATCTGAGACTTTGTTTCATATTAAAAGTACCAAAGCACAATGCTTATTGCGATATATTGGATGGGAGGTGCCCTTCAACGTTCCTTCCATTAATTGAAAACAGACTAGACTAATCGATTCTTGGGATTTAAGAATCGATATCGTTCCGTAAAAATGATAATCGATTAATATCGAGATATCAATATTTTTTTACCCAGCCCTAATGTTTACTAGTCAAAAGTTGAAGAAAAATTTCCAGAATGTAGCATTTGCTATTGAACAAAGTATTTTAAAGGTGATATGTGTCATTTTTCTGTGTAAAATACTTAAAAATAGACAAATATTGGCTGATTAGTCACTGACCTGGCCAGTATATTTCACTTAAGCACTACTGAATATAAAATAAAAATGTACATTTTGACAACCTATTTATTACTTTCACCATAACTTAATAGGCTTCTGAATGAACATGCAGCCACAGGCGATCAAGATTCCCTATTACAGAGAACCGAGTTCTTGGACAGATGGGTTGAAGGGCATCAGCAGGGAGCGGCTTCAAACTTTGAAGTGGGACATGCCAAAGGAGATGAAGGAACGGACCAGCATCAGAGATCCTACCATGGATCAGAATCAACAGGCCAGCAAGAACTGGAGAGGAACATGGAAGCAAATCCGGATAGAATTCGAATTGTGCTACCTGAGGGCATCTCAAGACCAGAAGGTTCAGAGGTCTGGAGAAGAGAGTGGACTTACCAAGACCAGTCCATGGATGATGAGGTGGATGCAGTCATATCTGGAAGTGACCGTAAGGTGAACAGGAAGCGGACTGGGATGGATGAAGGTGACATGATCAGCAGTGGTGGTTGGACTGGGGAGTGGGTCGAACAACACAAAGCTGGTTCTGGGATTGAAGACCTGGATATAAAAGGTAGATACAGCTTTTTAAGTGGGATTGACTCTGATGCACAGAAAAGGATGCAGCCGTCACAGATCCCCCCTGATGACATTCAGGTTAGGATGATTAAAATATGATTCTTGTTATTTTGACAGTCATGATTAGGGCTGGGTATTATATCAAAATATGCATTTTTGCAGTGATTTTGCTTCCAGTATAACTAAATTACATGGTAATTATTCGAGTGCTTTTACTTGATCCAGGTTTTGACCATTTAAGCGTTATAATATTGTGCGGTCTCTCTGTGTCTTTTGACTTACAGGTATAATAATGTCTCTGATTGAAACATAAAAAGCAAAATGGCATTATAAATGATAGAACTGTGCTTTATTGGAATCACAGGAATAAATTACATTTTAAAATATCTCAAAATAGAAAAAAGTTTTTACAGTTATTTAGCATAAGATACTTCTTTTTAAAATGTAATAAAAAAAATAAATATAAACTTTCCGAACCCAACTTTTTAGCCAAAAAAGAAAATGAAAATAATCATTTTTATTGATTTAGTGAAAAACATATCTTTTATTTTAAACTAGATTTTTAGTTTAATTTACATTATTAAACATGTTGAGTCATACTCTGAGTCTGGTGCTATTTCAGAGCAAATACATAAAAAGAGATGTGCAATATCAAAACATTTGAAAAAATATAGTGATCATTTTTTTAGCTAGTTCACCCAGCCCTAAAGCCACTATTATGCAAGCAGTACCTAGGCTATGATCATAAACGGACAAAGGGATGTCTCTTTTCATTTCTGCTGCAGATGGGCTCTCAGGGGCCCCAGCATCATGCTGATATGGAGGCTCAGAGGAGGGAGTTTGAAGCGTGGCTTCACAAGGAAAATGGCAAACTCACAGGAATTCTGAACAACCAAAGATCCTTGAGCGCTAAAGAACTGAGGATAAGACAGAATACACTCAAGGTTGGTGGTGTTTGTTAAATTTTTTTGCTTTCTTATTATCTGTTTTTGATTAAAGTTTCATGCGCAGTCCAAAATATGAAAAAGTGTTAAGAGTAAAAAACAATCTTTGATAGCTTTGATATCTTATTCAACAAAGCGCAGTGTGATATTTTTACGATTGTCACACAGAACATGCTGGATAATTTTCAGTATGTGAAGCTACATGTCTTTGAGAAACTGATGTGTAGTGTGCCGTGCGTATGTTTACATCAGTGCAATTGTAGTTGCAGTTCTGGGAAGCTTTGAAAGGCTTGTGCACAGGTTTTACCCCAGGCTTGGAAAAATTCAGTCTTCACAACTACCTGAAAACTGTCATATCTGATGACAGCCACTGTGTCACATTGACACTTTTTTTGTTCACAGCCGCAGCTTCACAGCTCTGATTTGGGAAAGCTCTTGAACGGCAATTCATAGGTGGTCTTCCTGCTGAATATACCATGAAACTACTTCAGTCTTTTGTGTATTGTGCTCTGTGGGGAGAAAAAGCCACATTGAGTTTATCTTCAGTTATTTAAATCCCCCCCTACAGCTGACAAAGTGCCCAGATGCTTCAATACTAAAACCTGACTTTGTTAGCAGAAACTGCTTCCTTCTCCATTAATAACTGTTGCTAATTCAGACACATTTTTACAGAACTTCTTATAGGAATGATTTAGAGATTTTCAGTATAATGTGCCCATAAAGTGTTAAAAAAATCTATTGGATATTATTTCTATGTGGACACTTTTTTTTTTTTTTTTTCTCCTTTAAAGAAATTAAATTTCTCTGCAATGTCATTAAAAACTGATGAGTGTGAATCAGATTTGCTTATTAGTCAACTGAAAAAAAAAAAGATATTATGAAGCAGCACAACTGTTTTCAACATTGATAATAATAAGAAATGTTTTTTGAGCACCAAATTAGAATATTACAATGATTTCTGTAGACTGGAGCCATCAGAGGAATAAATTACATTTTAAACTATATTCAAGTACTCTTCAGTATTTTTTGAGCAACAGGTTAATTTTGGATTCTAAATAACTGGATTATGATCCACAAACCTTTAACTACTACACCCACACCAACCCCTTATAGTAATTGTGTTTTTATTTAATTTAATTTTTTTTATAGGGTTTACATGCCAATGTAGCATGGGGTCAGCGTCAGTTCCAGAAGTTGATGGTCAGTCGGCAGAGTAAGTCAGCAGAGGAGGACATGGAACTAGAAGAGCTGCGTTACCGCTGGATGTTATACAAATCCAAACTTAAAGAGGCTGGTGACCTCAAAGGTCTGCTGAAAAACAAGGTAAAAAGAGGAAATCTGTAATCATTATTTTTATTTTATTGCTTTATTTATTAATTCAATTAATTTGTGTTTTTTTGTTTTTATTATGTTGTATTATATTTATTATATTGTATTTATTATTATTATTATTATTCAACTTACCTATTTTTCATTAAAAAAAAATGTGTAACTTTATTTTTGCTTGTGCCATATTTTTAACCTGAAGTCAATTGTGACTCCTTCTGTTTTGAAAAATGGTGAACAAAATGATTACATGATGAATGCTGGGGAAGAGCCATACATCATCTACTACATGATTTCCAGTGCAGATTTTGATGCAGTATCATGTGTCCACCAGAAGAGGGTAGCAGCTTGTAGCCGGATGTAATTAACTAAACCGAATGTTTCTGTTTGTTTCAGGGTGTCAGTGGACAAGGACAGGAGCATGTCCGATCTGGAAAGGTAGGTTTTATTCTTTGAAAGGAGGCCCTGATGCTGTGAGGGGGCTTGTGTTTAAAGCAGGTTTCAAAATCTCTCTGATCTGACAGTGGAAAATGTTTGAAGCCTTTTTGAAAAGAAAGTATTCCCTTTCCAGGGCTAGAACGGAATTGAAAGCAGTGTTTATTTATTGACACACAACTGAGGCTGGTGGAGTTTGTTGTTGCGATGTAGCAGAGGCATGAGATCAATAATTGTAAAAGAAGGTGCTCGTTTAGCAGTTCAAATCAACTGCATACTACTATTTTCTTGTTAAATATTGTTTTACTCTGAAATATGTCACTTTCATGTTGACTTTAAGAGTTTGTAAGCACTCTCAAGTGAACTGAGACACTGTTCGGCTGGATTAGTAGGAGGGCTTTGAAATAGAGGCTCATAAATAGCATTTTGAAAGCCTGAACCAAAGCACTGTCTTTGCCCCCAAAATCAAATGCTATTTTTTGGCTCCGTGGGCTGCTTAGAAACATCAAGACAGTTGCTCCACTGCGTTTCTCTGGGGAGCGTGTTAATCTTTCTCAGTAATTTCTCAATTTTCTCAGTGTTCACACCTTTTTTAACACCTCTCTTCTCACTCCTTCACTCTCTGGCCATCTGTTCATGAACGGTCACGTCTGCTTGAGAAGAGACGCAGGTGCCCTGCTGACTGCATATAAAAGGCTGTTCTGAGTTTTCCTGTTATTTACATAAGCTGATATTAGTGGATGGAGATTGAAATGTTGTTTTGCACATGTAGCATTACCATCCAATTATCAAGGCTATTCACAGACACTTTGGTTGAGCTAGTTCTGGAAAAACTGCACAATTAATTAGGAGTTTGTTAAATTCTTGGGTGTGTGTGTATACTATATGTATGTCATTATTATTTAACTGGCTGTTCCAGAACATATTATTGTTTTGGCTGTATTTTGCCATTGCAAACATGTTTAAAGTTGCTCATTAGTGCACCATAAGTCACACGAGTAAACGTTGCTCGTCTGAGCCACAGCGTCTGTCTCTGTCGTGGAAACCGTCATCTACTGTCTTAGTGACCTTAGTCATTATCATGAAGTATAAATATATACATTCTGCAGACTCTTCGATTGTCTCCGTCACTGACCAAATACAGTCATCTAATTGTGAAGATAACACTTTAGTTGTCAGGGAGATAATCTTTTTGTAACTGTGATTATAGGCTGTCCACAGAGAATCTATAATTTTGTTGTGATCAAGTAAATTGTCCCATTGTATGATTATCAAACCAGAACTATATGATTGGATTATGTGTATCTGTAAGAACAGTCTATCGTTCTGTACATTACACCAGGCCTGAGCACTGTTGTAATTACTTTTCAGTGTAATTATATTGTCCTGAATAGAGGCTGACAAAAGAAAAGTGTGGAAAGAGATTTTGGCTTTTCATCCACCCACATTTCCTCCTCCTCACTTTCTCGTACTTCTGCACTCTCTTTCAAATGCCAGAGAGAAAGAGTTCCCATGTTCCTCAGCTTTGCCGCAGTTGAATAGAAAGGGTTGAATTAGGTTCAGATATCTCAGAGCGATCGTAGTTGTTGAGCAGCTGTGGGTGGACATTGACTCCCACAATTCTACAGGAGCTTGAAAAACTTCCTTATTTTTTCAGGTGTACATGTGTCTGTGTGAATTTGTTTTTGGCATCCAGTGAGTCATGGAAAAATGACTCAATCATAGTCATGTTTTTTTTATCAGACATATAATGCTAATGAATGAGAGATGGGTACTGAGTTTGTGCATCAAGTTACTAGTCAGGATCTGTATTTTTATCAAAGAGTTTGTGTTCTCTGCAATTTAAAATTACGTTTATAACTCAGAGAAGCACCTTTACACTCAGAATTTGAGCTTATTATTTTTACACTTTATTTTTTGTTCAGACCTCTCACTTTATTTTTACACTTTATTAGAAATCTAGTGAGTCACCTACCTTGGAAACAATTTTAGCTGTATGGCAACATATACTTCAAAAATACCAAGCCGGTTCACTCATATTACCATGAATGAGATAAATGACAATGCCCAATATTATTAAATAAATCCCTCCTTCTAAATAAAAGAGTCACTGCGTTGGTTAGGCCAACCTGAAAAAAACTCAATATTAATGGGGCAGTTCATATCAGATCGTCTTGCATGCTCAAAATAGCTGCTTGGAGGCATTGCAAATATGTCCAAGTGAACTGACTTTCCTTGAAGAAACTTTGACAGCACTAGGCACAAAGAATTTTTAAAATAACTTTTCAAAAAGCCTTCTAGACACTCAAGGTTTTATCCAAGAAAGGAAAAAAATCGATTTTAGCGAGTAGAAATTTTAGATCTGTAGAAAATTCTTCCATGTAATAAAAAAAATGAACGGTTTCATCCAAAATTAGTTTTATGTATTTTTTTTTGTGCTATTGAAGCAGGGATTCACAGACATTTTTGTCAGTTGAACCCCTTTGACATATTTTATACATATACACACATACAGCGGGTCAATTTGCAACTACATGTCTACTAACTCTCAGAGTAGACTGCAAGGTTAGGTTTAGGGTTAGTAGAATAAGTTGACACATGTGCAAAGTTTCTCATAGTCAGTATGTTGTTTTTTGTGGACCCATCAAAATAAAGTGTTAGGAGATATTAAGCAGACAGTCTACTAATACTCTGACTGCTAGCTGACATGTAGTTGCAAAGTTACTTACTGTTAGTAGAATCTCTAAAGTGGACTATCAAAATAAAGTGTTACCAAGAAAAAAAACAAATAGAAATTAAGAAATTGAGTCATGTAATAAAATGGAATGACTCAGGGAAAAAGTATTGAACTACTGAAATTTATTTAATACTTTGTACAAAAGCTTTTGTTGGTAATGACAGCTTCAAGATGCCTCCTGTATGGAGAAACTAGTCGCGTGCATTGCTTAGGTGTGATTTTGGCCCGTTCTTCCACAGAGTCTTCAAATCTGGAAGGTTCTGTGGGCCTCTTCTATGAACTCTGATCTTTAGTTCTTATTTTCTATTGGATTCAAGTCAGGTGATTGGCTGGCCATTCTAGCAGCTTTATTTTCTTTTTCTGAAACCAATTGGAAGTTTTCTTGGCTGTGTTTGTGATCATTGTCTTGCTGAAAGGTCCACCCTTGTTTTATCTTCATCATCCTGGTACTGTAGGTTTTGGAACTGAACCAGTTAATATTAATTTCCACTGACAAGGGGAAGGATTGCTTTCTAATTACTGATAGATTTCAGCTGGTGTCTTGGTCTTCTGTGCCTTTTTGAACCTCCCTTTCTTCATGTGTTCAATACTTTTCCCTGTGTCATTCCATTTTATTACGCATAACTTAATTTATGAACTTATTTGTTTTGTTTTTTTTGTATGTATGGATTATTTGGGTTGTTACCAATATCTGGTAAAAATTTCAAGTCAATGGCACCTTTAGAAATATATTTACTGAGAAAAATGGTGAGGTGTTCAATACTTATTTTACCGCACAATACATATTTAAGACAGTGTCTGTGTTTGAAATATTTACCTTTGTAGTGTTTATGTATGATTTTGTTTTTAGTGTAGCAATGATTTATTTTAATTTGGCATTTTTATGATTTAACTAATTATAAGCTGTTTATCAATGACTTGTTTCAAATCCATAACTTGTTATTTTATTATAGTTTAGGATGTTGCATTAAGGGTAATGCACACTGACAGTGATAATCTGTGATCAGAGTAATTTCATTTCAGTTGGATTTAGCGATTTGCTGCAGCAGAGTTGAGCAGTGACTGCAGTGAAACTAGCGTGATTTAAACAGTTGGACACTTGTAGTTGAGTAGAAACACCTACAGCTATTTGCTGACCTCCAGAGTGAATGCTCCTGTAGAAACTTAAGGTTTTGTAATGGAGCCATTCAACATGTGACCGCATCTGTGGTTGTGTGTTTTGCAGGCGAGCAGTGGTCTCAGCTTCCTGTACCGTGTATGTCGCGTGGCTCTTCCTCTCCAGCTCCTGTTGTTGGCCCTGCTGCTGCTGGCCTTCCTGCTGCCCATGATGGACGAGGGCGCCAGCTGTTCACTGTCCAACAACTTCGCCCGCTCCTTCAACATCATGCTACGCTACGACGGACCTCCACCTACTTAAGCGTCGACAGTCAAAAGCAGCTTTAAAAAAAAAAAAAATGGCAATCTGTGCTTGTTTATATAACAAATACTTATATTTTTTATCATTGTTCCATTTATGTTATATTGTTGGTTCTCAGCTGGTCTCGCTCCACCGTACACCCACCGGTGGACCCAGCAGATCAGAAAGCTCTGTTTCTGTGAGTGTGTGTGAGAGAGAGTGAAAGTGTGAGTGGGTGGACGGCATAGACGCTCACAACCTGCTCGACATGATTCAAGCTGTTCATTTCTCTACAGGCATTTGGAGAAACCAGTGCCGCTTTTACAATGAGCAAAACTCCCTTAAAGACATCTACTCAGGATCCATCGCAAATCCTTCATGTTTTTATGTTCGTTCTGTTTGTAGCTAGTTACTAAATGCTTAAACGGATAGTTCACCCAAAAAAGCTGTTCTGCCATCATTTACTCACCCTCATGTCTTTCCAAACATGTTTGATTCACTTTCAAATGTGTAACACAACTTTTTTTTTGTCTACACAATGAAAGTCAGTGGAGTCCACTGTTGTTTTGAACGCCACTGGCATTCATTGTATGAATAAAAACAACTAAAATATCTCAATTAAAGACATGGGGGATGACAGAATTTACATTTTTGTGTGAGCTATTCATATAAATAATTTTAATACTGTGGTATGTCTTATAATTAAACAGAATTGTGCATGTTTTTATTCATACCACTTGTTTAAAATCTTTTGTTTGCTGTTTTACTCGGGCCACTCCAAAACTAAACTGTGTTTGATAATAGGATATAACTTATCACTGTGTTGCGGGTATTGATTCTGATGTCACAGATTTCAAAACTAAGCTCAGTTTGAAATGTTCTTGATATTTTGGTGAATTTTAGAAGAGGAAATTGTCAAAATCAACAGACATTCATGTATCACTCCATAGCAAAGGTACTATGCACATGCGTTTATAGAATGGATGGTTTTCTTTCAACGGTTTTTGGAAGTCGTGATTGCAGAATCACATTTGAGCTTTAAGACTGAGTTTTGGCATTGGTTTGCCTCTGATTGTTGTTATAGGTTATTGTAAGTGTGTTTTGCAGGCATAGATTATGGAGTAAAAATAGCCCTGTTTGGGGAGAATGTCCTTTTTTGAACAGAATGTTGGAGCTCTGTGACCTTCTTAGTCTGTTTTTCTTTTCTTTCCTTTTTTTGCAAGCAGTGTCTGAGCTGGGATTTCTAAGGGCCCAAAACCATCAGAGGTTGAGTTCAGTTATTCTTTCAGGACTGCTTCTTTAAGGTCATGGTTTGATGAAAGGAATGCCTTGATTTATTATTTTGTCCAGAACAAAGACTTCTCTGACAAACGCTCTGTCTTTCAGAGCTGGCAGAAGTCAAAATCCTCTTTAAAACGCATACTGGAGCTTTGTTTGCAGTGTTAGACATGTTATTTAGAGGCTAATTGCATGGCTTTACAGCTTTGAGTAGTATTACACATAAACACACCGCACTGAACTGCTTTTATCCTGTAGCAAAATGCCCTTTTAAAATCGTATTCAGACCTCTCTACATATCTCTCCTATGTTAAAACTAATTTCCATTAATATGTGATGCACTATCTAATGTTAAATGCATTAATAATAGTGCATGGTAAGAAAGAGACTTAACAGAAAATATGCTGCATTTTCTAAAAGAAACTGTAATGTTGAAGCTCGGCATATCAGTTTATTGCACTGCTTTTATTGTTTGTATTTAAAGGAATAGTCACCCAAAAATGAAAACTTGCCATAAATGTACTCATCCTCAGACCTTACAAGATGTAGGTGAGTTTGTTTCTTCATCTGAACAGATTTGGAGAAATTTAGCATTACATCATTTGCTCACCAATGGATCCTCTGCAGTGAATGGGTGCCGTCAGAATGAGAGTTCAAACAGCTGATAAAAACATCGCAATAATCCACAAGTAATAAATATGACTCCAGTCCATCAATTAATGTCTTGTGGATCAAAAAACTGTTTATAATGAACAAATCCATCATTTTCAAACTGACTTGCTACTGGCAATATGAGTCCTCTATCCATAATACTGGTTTGTCCAGTAGTACAAAACAAAACAAATTGGTGGATTTTGATGTGAGTGGACACCAGGACTAATTATTATTATGGATTATGGACTAGTATTTTATCCAGAAGTGATGATTTAAAGTTAAAACGGCTTAATAATGGATTTGTTTGTTACAAATACACAACCTTTCACTTTACAAGACATTAACTGATGGACTGGATTACTTGTGGATTATTGTGATGTTTTTATCAGCTGTTTAGACTCTCATTCTGACGGCACCCATTCACTGTAGAGGATCTATTAGTGAGCAAGTGATGTAATGCTAAATTTCTCCAAATTGGACTTGATGAAGAAACAAACTCGTCTACATCTTCGGATGACCATAGGGAGAGTACATTTTCAGCAAATTTTAATTTTTAGGTGGACTATTCCTTTAATCTCGATTTATGTCAATGTAAACCCTTTAATGATCCATACTTGTTTCATCAGTAATACTGTATGTTCCATTAGGCTGCAAATGCTAGACTGTACAAAATTCTGTTAAACGGTTCAGCTGTGTTACAAGATCACTGTATAATGTATACTAATATAGCTAGTTTACAGCACTGTGTGCATGGGAGAGTTTTCTCATTGGAGATATTTAATTCAGGAAGAAAGTACTGGAAATTATTTTCAAAGACAGCTAACAAAATCAAATGAAAGCAAAGCATGTCGAGATTATCGACTTGAAATGCATGAAGGGTTGTAAGACAATGTATTAACAAAAAAGGTTAAACATTTATTTTATTACCGTATTTTGGATGAAACTCTTATGATGTATGTTTAAACTGATTAATATATATATACGGTATGAAGCATATAACCAGTATTTTTGTATTTTACTCCAGGCAATAAACATGCAGTGCATTTTCAGTACTGTTTGTGTTTCTTTTGTTGCTATGGACTTAAGATTGAATAGATAAATGTGTGACTCAATATCAAGATTCCCATTCTGAAAGCCTGTGATCCTCTTTTAGCAGGAAATGTATGTGTTTATCTGCATTCAGCATTAAACCAAAGCTGAACTGGTCTGACAAGATGTGTGCAATGATAATGTAATACAAAACCAGAGTGCATGTGAGAATAAACAGCACGCAACAGAGCACAGCTAGGTCTTCCAGATCAATAGAGGCCATGTAAGGTCATAAGGTCAGCCTGAGGTTACTTTACGAATGATTTAATTTGCTTCAGATAGTTGGAAAGGAGGAAGGTTTTACATTTTAGGACCAGACTAGCTATGGTTAAGGAAATAAGCGTTTGGGTGTTGATTTGCATAGATTTGTCATTTCTTGGTTGCCATAGCAACAATGCGGCGTGGTACTCTGTCACTTCCGATTCATTTTTCATTTCATTTAGGTCACCAGCTAAAGGGAAACTAGATGCAATTGAAGGATCCTGCACAGCATTGTAAGAACAGCTATTTGAGTCACTATCAGACTGCAGAGATATGTTTTGGTTAAACATCGGTGATAGTGGAGTGCGTTTATTGACATCGTCACTGTGTAGTCAGGTGGTTGTTTGTCTTCGAGGTGTGTATGTGAACTCTTGCCTAGTTGGCATAAAGAGATGATAGTATGTGACTTTGATGGTAAAGCCCACTTGCTGAAAGCACACTTGCATGGCCTAATTTATTCAAATGCGAGTGGGAAAGAGTTGGATCTGTCCTACATGCTCACCCACATGCGCAGCAGCAGATTTCACACTGCCGTTTCCTTCCTGCTCAACAATGGGCAGATATTTCAATGTGATCCAAATCATGTTTGTTTACTGATGCCTAGAAATTCTGGAGGAGGGATCCAGATGGAGGCATGATGTACATTAGCCATTCAGGTGAAAGTAAAGGGCTTTGAATAATACAGTGATCATTTACCCAGATTTATTTCATTGGAGGGTGACCGTGATTCTGCAGCTCTTCACTCTTTAAACTCACACACACTGACACATTAACCAAAAAACAAGTACCCTTTATCTGCAAAAAAAAAAAAAAAAAAAGAGGTGACTTGAAGCTATTTAAAGTAATGGCTTTACACCAGTGTTATTATTAACTAAAACCAGTTTTATTTTAGTATAATTAATATACTATTATAGTTTTTTTCATATTTTGAATTATTTAATTTTTTTTTTTTTCATTTCAGTTGTAAAGTTTTATAAATGTTTTTTGTTTTTTAAACGTCTATAGTTATTTATTTTATTTTAGTTGTTTTATTTCAGTACATCAAGTTTAGTTGTGTATGTATATTTATTTTAAAAATTGTATGTAAATATATATATATATATATATATATATATATATATATATATATATATATATATATATATAATGTATATATATATATATATATATATATATATATATATATATATATATATATATATATATATATATATATATATATATATATATATATATGTGTGTGTGTAGTTTATATTATTTCAAGTAATGAAAATGGTTTTAGGTTTAATAAACCATAATAAACTATAACTAATATTATTTAAAATGAATAAATAAAAATTGTTCAATTAAATAATTTTTAATTGAAATAAAATATGAATAGATGATAAACTTTTAATATTTAAATAAGTTCTAAAATTATAACTAAAATAAAATTACATGAAAGCTATATAGAAAACATTAAAAATGACAAAACAACAAATTGAATTAAAACTGAAAAATATAGGCAAAATATAATATACTTTGTTTACACAAATAACACTTACCCACCAATGAATTATAACTTTGTTCAGTCTGTTTTAATCAGTAATTCTTACACTGGACCCACACATATCGACCATGTTCATTGAATAAAGAAAGATGAACCGTATTAACTTTGTGTGATGTAAACGGAAATCCACACTTTATAGTAAAAGAATTATCTTGGCAGAAGACATTTCTGAGATGAAGCTGTAGTCACACTGGCCGGATGTTCTCTAGCATGTGGCGTAATCACATTTAGCCACTTAACTTTTGACTTGAGTACAAGTTACACATTTGTTGGATTAAGTTGGATATGAAAAACACACAAAGAGCTCCTGGTCACATGGTAAACTGCTGTTGTTAATATGCCGGACATGACTCGCATTGCTAAAGACTGCAGTTTTCTTGTTGGTTTAATAATGTGCCAAAGTCTGGACAAATTTTAACCTTGTGTGACACATTAAGGAAAGTTTGTAACTATAAAAGTCAAGAAGCTATATCACTTGAGCAAACTGGGTGACTTTTTGTAGCCCTGTCATTGTTAATTAATCAGCAAGCATAACAAATGTCTTAATGTCACTGTGCACCTGGTCTGTTAAAACTGCGGCTGAAGAAATCTATTTTATTACACTAGCTGGCCAGAAGCACTGCAGTAAATATTTAATTTTGTGGCATGTTGCCATGGCAGCCAAGGTTCCCATGTCAGAGGTGCTTTCCACTGGGAAAGTCTTGTAAATGCAAATTGACAGCTCTTTATAAAAAAAAAAAAAATTGAAGACCTGCCATCTGAAATGTCTTATCTATCTAGTTTGGTGTCTGTACCATTTGTGAGTGTTTTTGAAAGGCTGCATTTATTTGATCAAAAATACAGTAAAAACATTAACATTGTGAAGTGTTATTACAATTTAAAATAATTATTTTCTCATTTAATATATTTTAAAAAGAAATGAATTCCTGTAATGCAAAACTGAATTATTAGTGTTACAAACAGAAGTGCTGGTTAATATTTTTGTAAAACATTTTTCAGGATTCTTTGATAAATAAAAAGTTCAAAAGAAATAGAAATCTTTTGTCACTTTTTGATCAAATGTATGCATTTTTGCTGAATAAAAGTAACCATTATAAAAAGAAAATCTTACCAAAATTGTATAATATATTTATTATCAAATATTTTAAAGAGTATTATACATGCTAACATAAGACTTGTTAACATTTTATGTATATGTATATTCAATCTTTCAGCTCCTGTTAGTCATTTAAAGCCAGTAAACATGGTAATTTTGCATTATATGCAGGAGAATTTCAGAACGAGTGTAACTGTGATATAACGATCTACAAAGTATTGTTTACACAGAACCACCACCCAAAAGAATTACACCTGTAGTACATTAGAAGATTATCCACCCAGAACAGTAGTCGAAACAATAAATTGGTGCCATAAACAAACGCAAACGATTTACTACACATATTTTTGTGATGAAGATTTAATATAAGAGATATAACCTTAATGTATCTGTTTTAAACTCTCCAGAATGCCTTCCAGTGTAAGCGCTTTATTGTAAGTGAAGACGAAAATGAGACGAGTGTAAATGATTTCCTTTCATTACTTGTAGGTTAATATCATCTAGCTAAGCACCCAGTTATGAGAGAAAATACCAGTTTTGTTTATGTTATTATAACAGTTGCAAAATTGAATAGTATGTTCACTATAGTAGTTATCTATGCCTAAGTGTGCATTATTTACCAAGGGAAGAGCATGTGATAACATCTCCTATCATAAGCTGTTTATTGCGGCTACTGTAGTTGAATATGCCAGCAATTATGTCATGAGAATCTGCGTTCTGCAGAGCAGCACAGGCTGGGTTCATCTGCGGTGAATGCAAATGGCTTGACTGACTGACCTGATATTACAATGACCCTTTTAATTAATACCCGCTAAACCCAGAGCTGAATGACGCCTTTGTAATGGTCAGTGTTTTGAAGACCATTAAGGTAAGGTTGGAGGCCGTGCCCTTTTATGGTGAACCACAAAACCTGGTTAAATGTTCCTACTGACCTTCAGCTTGCGATCAAACGCAAGAGAGGGTGATGAGATATCAATGGATCATCTGCACAAAGATGATGTACTACCATCAAGAACGTTATGATGAATGGATCAAGTATTGTGTTTCATTAGTGTTCAAATGCCCACTGCTCTTCAACTGTGACATCACTGTAGCCTCCTCCTCTGTGTTTCAGAGGACAGATGGTCGGCACCAGTGTGCTGGCAGCATTAGCAGGGCACTTGTTCTGTAAAGCAGAAAAAATAAATCCAATCAGTGCTACTGCAGCAACTAGTGGCATCACATCAGAGCCTCGGGTCAATGCACAAGATACACAAAACAGCTGTGGCCCACATCAAAATAAGGTGAGAATCAAGTCTACAGGCAGAATTTTTGTCTAAATTAAATATAGATTCAGTTGGTTTCAATATTAATCAAAATCCAAAGCTCACTGACTCCCTTGAGGTTTTAAAATGATTGTTTCCAATACTGATCAATAATGCAAATTCTTGCAGTATTGATTGTGGAAATCCAAAGGCTGAAAAAATACACTCTCATGGCAGTTCATACCTATTTTATGTTTTGGAGAATTGGTTCCTGATTCGCATGATCCCATTTGTATGTTTACGTACAATTTTGCGTACGCCATACTGATGGCAAGCCAAAGGGGTGGACTTTTCTGCTTGTTTTTTTTTTTTTTAAATCATAAGTTTTCAAATAAATCATCACCTTGTACTTTTTCTCATGAAATTGGATTGGTTGAAACATTTTATGGAAGTACACCAATGCATGTCTGGCCTACCATATTTGGGTGTTAGTATGGAAGCACGTTTCCGCCCCTGACTGAAAAATAAAACAATTGTGACTTTTTATCTCACTGACTTTTTTCTTGCAGTTGAATTTACATCTTGCAATTATGACTTTATTTCCCAGAACTGCGACTTTATTTCTCAGAATTGCAAGTTTATATCTCGTAATTCTGAGTTTTTTTCTCGCAATTGCAATTCTGAAATAAATGTCAGAACTGTGAGTTTATACTTTATTACTTGCAATTTATATCTATAATAATTTATGAGTTTATATCTCACTATTCTGAGAAAAAGGTCGGAATTGCAAGATGTAAACTCGCAATTGTGAGAAAAAAGTCAGAATAGTGAGATAAAAAGTCGCAATTACCTTTTAAAATTTTTTTTTAATTCACTGGCGGAAAAGGGCTTCCATGCTTGCGTCGGTCTGGTGGTAAAAAAAAAAAAAACTCAATGGGGCGAAAGAGTTACATAGAGAAGTTTTTTAATCAGGTAAAATGTTGTATTACATACAAGATTCTCTTTAAATTGTTGCTTTATCATGACAGTAGTTAACTTGAAATATAAAAACAAAAGAAAAAATATACACTAGTTTCTGCCAGATGTGCCCCCTGCAGCAACGCAGTGCATACTTGCATTGGGTTATGATTTGCACTCTTCCACTTAACAAAGTTAAGTTTGCGTAGAGTTTATTCCGGTCACGTATACTTCACATAAATACACCAGTGAAATAAAACAATATTTAAAAAAAAAAAATCCACCCACAGTGTTATTGTAATTCAAAGGATCGTTTTATGAACTCAGATGTTGTTTGTTTTATGACCTGATAAGCATTATAAGTTCCAGTGGTGCATTAAAGTTAACACTTCTCTTCAGGTCATAGCCCCTATTTCAATATCTCATAGTTTTCTGTTAGATTTACTGTCTGCCACAACAGCATCATACCTACCTAAAGCCCTCAGGCTGCTGTAACTGAACCTGAGTCTCAACATGGCTTGTGGTGAATTGCACAGCATTCTTGTGTGATTATTACAGGGTAGGAGTATTAGCAGATAAGGAAATGTATTTGAAACACAAACAAGGATATTATCCCAAGGTTCTAAGGAATTCAAACAATATTATTTGCTTATTCAATATAATATGCTTCATTGCATGTCTTTCAAAACTACTGCTATTGGACTGTAGACATGCATTGTAGGCAAATCGCTGTAAATAGCTCAAACAGATCAGTAATTTTCAAAAAGCATGAACAGTCTCAGATAGTGTTGTACAGTCTAACAAATGCCCATTATTGAGCATTGCATTATAAGTGTAGAACGCGAAGGACAAAGATCTATGGATGAAATATTTTGTTCCAGCTTCTGTTTGTGGGCGGATTTTACTTCTCATCTTCTTCCCTGTTACACAACAGCCGCCTCTGCCTGGAACAGAGGGTGGGTGAATGCTGCTGCCCATCGATCTTTATGAATATTCTGCATAACTGACCCTCGCAGACATGTCTCATCATAATCATTGCAATGCAAAAACAACAGCATTGTTACACCTCTTGTTCTCTGTCTCTCTCATGCACATGGTTGTTAGCAGCAGTCCATTGCTCCTCAGGAAATCCCTGTTAATATGGTCTACTATAATGGCTTGCTTTGAGACCAAATATCAGGATGTTGTAGTCAACTGACTGTACAACTTATTACTACAATAAATTTTCTAAAGGAAGTGTCAGGTGCTCTCTTAGGTAAATACTACAATATTACCTATGATCTCTTATACAGACAAAAACACATGAAGAACCTTTATTGGGCACTTGCTTTTACTTTGCATTGTAAAATAATCTCCTATTATTGAACTAAAGAAGCATTCGTTATGGAGTATCAGGTTATTACATTTATGTATAATCAATAATTATTATAGATGTGAAGTTTTGCAAACAAAAATTTGGAACAAAACCAATATATGTGACCCTGGACCACAAAACCAGTCTTAAGTTGCTGGGGTATATTTGCAGCAATAGCCAAAAATACATTGTATGGGTCAAAATTGTCGATTTTTCTTTTATGCCAAAAATCATTAGGACATTAAGTAAAGATCATGTTCCACGAAGATATTTTGTCAATTTCTTACCGTAAATGTATCAAAACTTAATTTTTGATTCGTAATATGCATTGCTAAGAACTTCATTTGGACAACTTTAAAGGCGATTTTCTCAATATTTAGATTTTTTTGTCCCATCCTAACAAACCATACATCAATGGAAAGCTTATTTATCCAGCTTTCAGATGATGTATAAATCTCAATTTCGAAAAATTGACACTTAAGACTGGTTTTGTCATCCAGGGTCACATATGCATTCCATTAAAGGTGTCAAGGGCTATAGTTACTGATAAAAGTTTGAGGACTTGTGAGACTTTAAAAAGAAAATGTTTGCTGATTTAGAAGGTGATTTGGTGAGGATATATCCCTAATCTCTTGTTCAGTCATGTTTCTGAATGATTAAATTCCATCAAGAGCAAAAACAGGCAGATCAAGATAAAACCTACAGTAGTTTAAGGCTACTGTGCTGCTCTCTGCACCAGTTTACTATCGTTTAATCGATAACCTTTATCACGACTTTCTTGTTTCTTGTCAGACTGACTTGTGCAGTATTTGTTGGTTTCATTAGAAAAGCTCTGCAGGAGTGGTCACGATAATAGATGGTTGTCCATTATAGTTCACTTTAAACGATCATTCAGATATGTGCTCGCGGGATGGGGGTGGGTAGGTGATTTGCACATCACATGAAGCAGATTTAACTCGGTCATTGTGGTAAATATGTGCAGCAAAGCCACGTACGAACGTCTGTGGTGTCCTTCTCATTTACACCAACCATATGCCGCACAACACCGCATACAGACACTATTCGTCCAAGACGTCTGTCGTCAATGATAAAGAGCGAGAGAGACCAGTGTTGGAAAGTCTGATTCATTTCAATGAACCGATTCGTTATGACTGTCCGTTCAAATGAATCGAATCTCAATCCGATTCACCTGTTCTTTTGAGTCTTCTCTCCAAATGGCATTAAAAACATCGCGTTTGATTCTGTGATTCACAATAATAAGATATTAAATGTTAATTATTCTCATTACGGCTAAGGATCTCATAGTAGGCTATGAGAAATGTGATTGGCTGTTTAATAGCCTACAAGAAAAAACTGATTATTAAACACCTGTTTTTACCATTGTTTGATTAATGTGAATATTTATCAATAGCCTGAAGTGTAGGCTACATAATTTAGTGTCACTTTCTAGAAATTTCTAGAGCAATAGACTGCATGAAGCCACTTAATGTTTATTATTAACCAACTAACTAAATAAATAAATCTTTACAATGAAATGCCCCTACATAGGCTACTACTGCTAAATTATATGGCTCTTGTTATTTTACTTGTTAATAGGCTATTGCATTTTTGTCTTTAGCCTACTTGTTTTTTTTTTTTTTTATCAACCTGTTTCAATTTGATTTAATTACTTTAAAATTTGTTAAGCAATCAAAATAGAAAGTAGATCTAGAAGTTGGAAATACTTAAAATATTATGACATACAAACATTATTATTAGTTCCAGGGTTATTATTATGACACAATTGCTACATATAAAATCTTAAGTCATTAACATGAGAATGATTATAACTCATAATTACAAAAAACAAAACGTTTTCTTTTATTATGAGATTCTTATCAGATTTTAACTCATTATAATGTCATATAATGACTTAAACCGGCTTCCATAGTTCGCACCTCAGTTTGAGTTTTCGCTTTGCCAATGGAATCGACTGAAAAAGAATCAGTTCGAATCAATGATTCGTTCACGAATCAAACATGCGAGAGAGAGACAGCCCCGTCCCTCAGAGTATCAGAGGTAGTGTGGGCGTGCACTGAGAATCCTGCAAACATTAACCAGGTGGTTTTTCCTCGCGCATTTCCCTCTCATTTTCCTCCTCCAAGCTGCGCTGGAGAGACTTTCCTGTGCGTCACGAGGAATCAAAGTAACTTTACCTGAACAATGCGGGAGCCGAACACCAGCATCTCTTCGGATCCAGACCCCTGAAACCTCCACAAACTCCACTCATGGCCACCGCCTGGCCACCCGCCACATAGAGCACTTTATAAGAGAGAAATCTAACGAAATCACGGGACCGGAGCTTCATAAAACGAGCGACCCTCTGTTTGATCCAGATGGCGGGACACGAATGGGATGATTGGTTTGAACGGGAGGAATTGATCGGGCAGATCAGCGACATCCGAGTGCAGAATCTGCAAGGTAAGAGTGCTGGAGGCATGGGATGGGTAAAAGAGTATAAATATTTCATGAACATGAACATTTCTAGAGAAAGTAACTGGAGTCGATTCAATGTCTCCATTCACTTTTCGCTATTAAAAACCGATACACTTACATTTAACAATGTACCGGCGAGATATAACAATGTTGCGCTTTAGTGTTTTATTATGGCAAGCCATCTCAACATGCATTCATTAAAAACGTATTACTACTATCTGTTTTTTTATTTTTATTATTATTCATACCTATTTTCTAAATACTAATGCTTTGATCTATAGTGACTAATATTTTTCAGCCTCGTTAGTAACTGTTAAGTAGATACACCAAATGGGTCTTGATGATAGTGAAACAGATGTATACTAGATGAACTAGTTCATTTTTTTTTTTTTTTTTTTTCTTGTATAAGTTTAGTTTTGGGTTGTTTACATACACAGATTTACATTTATTTTCAGCAACAGCTGGTGATTTCCAGTAACACTAGCAACAGAGGCCATTACCAATACAACAGAGTTGACATTTTTTTAGCATCTCACTGTGAGTTTTAAATTTTTGAGATGACTTGTTAATATTTCAATACGCCAAAACCTATTTGACTTTGAATTAAGACAGATATTAGTCAACTTTTCAGTCAACTGTTCAGGCAACCCATCAGCTAGTTAGTACTTTAGCACAAGCATTAGATATCAGTGAGAGGCTATTGGATAATTTACTATTAAAAAATAAGTTTATACAATAAGTACAAATAACATAGATGCTAGTTAGTTTTAAGGAATATATGTTACAGCAGCTTGCCATAAATGTACTTCTATGCAATACTTTGTATGATTAGTAACTTGAGGCTGATGGTTGAAGAGAGTTCAAACAACCATTAAAAAAAATCTAAATTATCTGTTGTAATATAAACATGATGCAGTCACTGGAAAAATGGCTGAATGAATCAGCCTTTTCATTTTCTTAGACAACTTTCTAGAGAAGGGATGCAACAGTTATCTGAGTATAGACTGCATGTATTCACCTGCAAAGCAGCATCCAGCCCACTTGTTTGACGCATAAACAAGAATAAATTATTATCCTGGAAAGAATTGATTTAATGAGCAGGAGTTTTACACATCACTGATTGTGCATGTTCTCGGCTTTGCAATCAATTACTTTAATGTGTGCCGTTAATCGCTGTTCAGTGTTGGCCGGTGGCATTTTAGGGCTGTTTTATGTGTTTAGTATTGCAGGTTGCATGACTAAAAATACGTCATGCCAGAAGAAAATGAACATTATGGCCTGTAAAGTAGCTCTCTGATGAACTTTCAGATTGAATGTAAGCCCTCTTCTCCTGTGGCCTAGTGCTGTTCATTGCAATAAGGATTTAGAATGTAATGTGGCTTGAATAGGGCTTAGTGGCAGAGAAATTACTGTAGAATATAAACGAAACACTGCAGAAAACAGATGCTGGAAGCAGATTACATAACATCTTGATTTCATTGAAAGAGCAATGCCCTCTGCATTGGACCGCTGGAATTCCAGTGCAGTGTTCACATAGTCAGGCCTTTGAGTGCTTTCCAGATAATTGGGATGCAGACTCATCTCAGTGCATGATTGCCACAGGTTTGTTTTGAAAAGGAGGCAAAATCCATTTCTGTATTTAATGTGCATGTGTGCACACACTTTCTCACATGGTTCTTACCTCATGTCATCTCCTCTCCAAATAAAATTTTGCACAAAACAACGGGCCAATACATTATTTGGTGGTCACTTGAGGAATTACATTATTATTAATAATATAGATAGAGGTACAGCCGATCATTGCTTAAACTAAACCAAATCTAAATCAAACACCTAAATATTATGTTTTTACACTTTTTTTTATCATGATTATAGTCATCATATTTAGCAAATTATGAAAC
The DNA here is from genome assembly GCF_012432095.1 of Onychostoma macrolepis. Lineage (NCBI taxonomy): Eukaryota > Metazoa > Chordata > Actinopteri > Cypriniformes > Cyprinidae > Onychostoma > Onychostoma macrolepis. Next base: position 8,261,181 of record NC_081171.1, read on the forward strand.
TGAAAACTTCTAATTTGTCAGCAATTTAAAAAAATCGGTTTTGAGAGTTGGTTAAATAACATATATGCATTTTAATGTCCTTAATTTAACATTTTTAATGTTTAAAAAAATTCTAATAAATAAACCAGTTACCAATTAGCAGTGGCTCCATCTTAAAATGTAAAAAGTAAAAAATTTTGCTGTCATATTGGCCATAACAAACTGATTATCGGTTGTCATTAGTGGCCAATAAATTCTATATCGCCATATTCCTCCGAAATAATGCTTGAATATTTTAGACTCTTGTGTGCTTTATCTCTTATTTACACTGTTAAAATTAAATATGAAATATTGTAATATGTTTTATAAGAAAATACTATTTCAGTCTTTCTACTACAAAATTTTGCATTTAATTTAATATGTTACTTGCTTTTTCTGTGTGCTTTTCTTTATGAAATTTAGTAACAATTTCTGAGTGTAAGTTCTTTATACACCGTCATTTTTCTGACCGAATAAAGCAGGAAAAACCAAAGTGTATGCTTCTAGAAAAGCATCTGTTTGTATTCAGTGTTCGGATTTGGTCTGTAAGTGCTTTTTATCATAAAGTAAAGGTCTATGAATCTTCTAAAACGGTGATAAAACAAAACCACTTGCCACGAAGCAGAGCACCGCTGATGATGGCAGTATTTAGTACCTATAAGAGTCCCACATCTGCTGAAGTGTTCTGAAGTGCTGAACCAGAGCCAGTGTGCGCTAGAGTAGAAAAAGTGCAATAAAGTAGAGATCAGTGCGACTATACTGGGCTCTCTCTGGAAGAAATTGTTTTGGAGTTGTCATGCAGGACAGATTTTCATATAAAGTGTTGAATGAGAAATTGCTGAAGTGCCCCTTCCCTCCCTGCTTCACATGCACACTTGCAGGCACTTTTTTTTTTTGGAAAGCGCTGTTCTACATTAGAAGGATTTTCAATAAGAGCTGACCGTAGGGTAGAAGTCTTTGGTATGAGTTTGCAGAAACGTCTGGAAATCAGGACAGTATCCCCTGTCTTTTCCGTTATTCTCCTGTTTTTATCTGTCATTTTCTTCAGGCAGCTGCAGCAGTTCTGCTAACTCACTTTAAAGTCCTCCCTTCTGTTCCCTGTTTATGCATGAAATGTGCTGAAATCTAAGTAGTTTATCCTCATTGTGTGGCATGTTGTTTGGTTCAAATGATAGTTCACTCCAAAATTAAAATTCAGTCATCATTAACTCAGTATTTGTTGTCCAAATATCTCCTTTTTGAGTCCCATAGAAGAAAGTCATGCAGCTTTGGAATGACTTGACGGTGAGTAAATGATGACCGACTTTTCATTTTTGGATGAACTAAAATACTCATATGCATTTTCTAAAGTGGGAATCCATACAATGCAATGCACCATTCACTAAAATGTAATATACTTTTTGAAAGTGCTTTCTCTAATGTTTTGCTTTAAACATAGTTCAATATTTTCTTGGAATTACCTGAAGAGTCTCAGATAAAGTTATTACAGTGTCTAAAGGACCTCGGAAACCTCGGAATATCACTGCCATTTCCCACAATCCTCTTTATTTAGACCTTAGGGATTCTGTTTGGCACTAGACGTCTAGAGCCATGTCATCGCTGAGGGAGAGCCATACTGTAGGTGTACCATTATCTATATTTAGCCGGCACTTTCTCCAGCACGCACGAGCGAATCTCCTGTCTGCATATAAGGAGGATGCAGCTGAGTGCTAGAAACCTCTGCAGCTGAGAAATTATGTAAGCCTTTTTAACTCTATAGTTTCCAAGCCAGTTACTGGCGAATCTGAAAATGGATAATTGTGGTATTGCTTTAATCATGCTTTGCTTATGGCATGTTATAATCTGCTATGCAGCATCAGTTTAGGCTTTCATATTGATTGTGTCGTGGAGACAGTGGCCTGGCAAACTGTGTGTATTTTATTAGTGATGCTTGCCAAGGAAATCCATGAATCATACTTCAAATTATGCAGCTTAAATTATTATGCTTTGATGATAAAACAAAAGAATCCTATAGAGTTACAGTAAAGAACATTTTAGTGACTGTGTAGCATTGGGTAGGTGAGATTTGGATGAGAAAGCAATATATTTTATTAATGTTCATTACATTTATTATTATACTTATTGGAAGTGTATAATGAAATTGTCTTATAAATCCTTCAAGCTGTCAATATTCCATACTCACCAGGGAGATTTTTCTGATAGTTGCTTAACTATTTTTTTTTCTTTCTGTTTTAGGAACATATTTTTTCTGTTTTAGGTAATGAGAACATCAAGAAAGCTGTGTAATTGTTTGCAGGTGTTTCTGACGGCTGGCACAGCCCAGTAGTGATGAATAGCATCAGTGTTGTAAAACCTGTGCTGGCACTGTCAGTTTTCTAAGTAGATTCATTGTCTAAAAGAACCTAGTTTTCCTGATTGGCCGGTCGTCATGATAGAAAGATGATTGGAAGTCTTATTCAAAAGCAAATATATGGTGTAATGTCTTGGACTTAAATGAATAGCATTGTTCATCATGATAACACATCCATGCTTTGTCTCTTAAACAGATTATTGTTGGATAATCAATGAGTTGCATGAAAGCTCAGGGCCTCTGCTTTGCTTTTATTCTCGTGATACGCAAATCGTCAAGAGTCAAAGGGGTTTTTCCATGGCAGTTTTGCAAAACTGTCAGTTTTACATTGTTCACTGCAGCTTGCTTAGGGAGAGAAAACAGGCTCTAATTGCTCTTGCATAAGAGTCTCTTGGTGTCAAGTAGAGTTTGGCTTTTGTGAAAGGATTAATTAAACTCTTTCGGTTGACAGATAACAGCCATTGTCCAACAATTCGTCTGATAATCAGAGCTAAATGCTAACATTTTGTGTTATAAATATATATGCTGTGAAACTGATTTTTTAAATATGTTTTGTATATTTCATCATTCGCCCACCAATGTTAATTATTTCTTTCTCTTGCCTGTTTATACATTCTGCACATCTGTGATCGGAGGTAAGCTGTCTTCTCTTGATGTTGCACAGCCTGACTAGTTATCTCATTCCCAGTCTAGGGACAAATGTTCGATTCGTTTGATGTTTGAAAAGTGCAGTTTACACTGTGAAGTCTTTAAGTCGCTGAAACAAATGTAATTGTGACATTTAATCCCATTTTTAAGCATGTAAATGCTTCAGCATTCACTTCTTTTATCTGGGAGTAAATGTTGCGAAATGCTTCATATTTCATTGGATTTATTTTTATGGGTGAATTTCACAAAACTTTTTTAATTTTTTATTTGCATTGTGACATTTTAATTACAATTAAGGACGTATTAGTTAGTCATTACCATAATGCAATAAATTAATTAAAAAGAATAAAACTTCGGTAACACTTTACAATAAGGTGTCATTTGTTAACATTAGTTAATGTATTAACTAACATGAACAAACAATGAACAATACATTTATTACACTATTTATTAATCTTTGTTAATGTTAGTTAATGAAAATGCAGTTGTTCATTGTTTATTCATGTTAGTTCACAGTGCATTAACTAATGTTAATAAACACAACTTGTGATTTTAATAATGCATTAGTAAATGCTGAAATTAACATTAACTGAGATTAATAAATGCTGTAGAAGTATTGTTCATTCTTAGTTCATGTTTACTAATGTTGTTAACTAATGAACCTTATTGTAAAGTGTTACCAAAACTTCTATTTACATTTATGCATTTGGCAGGCATTGTGATCCAAAGCAACTTTTTTTTTTTTTTTTTTTAACATTAAAAATTGCTGCTACAGTGAAGATAATCTAACGAGAAACACTTGTTTTATGAGCATTTTAATGAGAATTTGGTAGAAAAATCTGTTTAATTAGCACTACGAGAATGTTACAATGCAAAAACTCTTTAACAGTTCTGAAAATAATATTTTTCTTTATGCAAAATATGTCTTATTGGCATGAAATGTGACCTGAACACATGGGATGTAGTGTGGCATGTAAAGTACACAAGCAGCAGCTCTCTTTGTAGCATTTGTAGCCCACAGAGGATTGAGACAGAAGAACCAAGCATGTCTAAATGCATTTATTTAGACCAAGGAAAACATTGACATGCTCACAAAGGCTGCTTTTAGAGTTTCAGAAAAACTGAAGCATGACTCAGTGACATTATCATGTGTGCCATCTTTTAAATGAACACAGCAGAATTTTTGACCATTTAACTTGTATATGGAAAGCCCTAAACACATTTCAAAAGATTTCTTATGTGTAGTATAATGATATAATGCACACCCAATTGGCACTCAAGCCCAGCTAATCATAATGCTATCACATTTTGTGTGAAATTAAATATTACGTAGCTGCCAATATAGGGACAATACTGATTTAGCCAGTGAATTTATATTTAATGTTTTTGCAAACAAAAAAGAAGAAAAAAATTCTTATTGCACTTTTTTGTAATATGCCAATAGGCTCACCATTAAATTGGCAGCCTACCCAAATAAGCAAATTCAAGCAAACGCTATCTATATAAGTAGCTGGCAAAATGTCATACAGTAGCATTTATAACCATGCTATTTGGCTTGTTTTTCTGACAGTGTGTCATTGTTACCCAATTTACAGAATTTGTAACTTCTGACTCTTCAACAGTTTTTATAAAACAGCTGTTGTATACTTCTGGGGATCCTGCACCAGCCCATCAACTTCCATTGAGATGAATGGCAAGGGTAACAGATTATATAGACCTCCTTGCTTGCAGCATAAATCCAACTCTTATGTTGTGCTTTTGGAAGCCCTTTTCATGAGAAGACTACATAATTGACTGGTGGGTTTTTTTAATGCCCTCCTCGTACCATATATGGGAAACTTTCATGTTTAAAATTCACAATGTCTTCTGATGGCAAGAACGGTTGGCTTCCTGCTGGATGATATCTCACTTGGCAAACCCATTCTTTGCATGTTAAGCAAATAAGAGTCACATGATTCTGAGTCTCTGTGTATTTATCAGGTGAAAGCAGACTGAAAGTGAAGAGTCCTGAATGATAATGAATCTGGTAACTTAGACTTAAGTGATTTTGTTAGTTACTTTATCGGAATTGCATTTGATTCTTATAATATTTGACAAATCTGAAGATTTTCAGAAATGATTATATATCAGAGAGATGGTTCTCAGACAGCATTTGCATTTCACCAAAATATTATGTCATCCTGTTTGGACAAAGCATTGTTTTCATGGACACATTCACTTATTGGAAGGATTTTAGTTTTTAGCTTTGTTGTTTCTTGATTGATTTAATGTGAACTGTTATTTTTGAAGAGCATGGACAGTCATTGAAACACAAAGCTACTTATCCTATGAAGTGAACATCTGTGGATCTCACAGTGCAGACTTTGGGCAAAATAAAAATGTGTCTGCGTCATGTAATATTAAGTGTTATGTGGGAACATGTAGGAGCCGTTCACTGGGAACTGAAAATAGAGCAGAGTTTGCTTTGTTAAGCAAAATGATTGCAAATCAGCTAATACTTAGCATATGAAAAAACTCAAAGCATATTTCTAAAGCCATGTTGTGATAAATTCATTTAGCCCTTGACATAATTCAATAACGTTAATTTGGGTTGCAACAACTAAATGTTTAAATAGTTTATAAAATACGATAATGAAAATGACTGTTTCATTATTGATTAGTCAGTTTATTCATTAATGGTTTCATTATTGATTAGATATAGAGAACCTCCATTAGTGATTGAAAAATGCATTTCTATATAAAAAAAGCAAATTTACTGTTTTTTTTTTTTTGTTTGTTTTTTTTCTGGTAACTTTATGCATTTCAGTCGTAATTTTTCAGAAAATATAAAGAAAGTAATAAAGAATAATTTTTGCACAAAGGATAAATAATTTGCATTGTGACATTATTTTATGACACTTAAGAACATATTATTTGTCATTACCTTAATGCAAATATCTCTTATTTGAATATTTTAACACTAAAACTTGCTGCTATAGTAATGATAAAAAACCATTAATGGTTTCATTATTGATTAGATATAGATAACCTCCATTAGTGATTGAAAAATGCATTTCTATATATAAAAAAAGCAAATTAAATGATTTTTTTTTCTGGTAACTTTATGCATTTCAGTCGTAATTTTTCAGAAAATATAAAAAAAGAAGAGAACATATTATTTGTCATTACCTTAATGCAAATATCTCTTATTTTAATATTTAACACTAAAACTTGCTGCTGCAGTAATGATAAAAAAAAGACCCATTTTAATCTCTGATGGAATATTTAGTCAATCAAAGAAAAAATCTTCAGATTAATCAGCAGTGTTCATAAATTCACAAACAGAACTGCTGATCACAAGAGAACAATCTAACTGTCCTAACAAAGACATGTTCATGAAAGGTTCCAGCTTTGCTCATGTTGAACCTTCAGACAGCCGGAGTTCAGGTCCGTCTGTCACACTTGAGAGCTCAAAGCTGTCCTGCGCAGCCAGGCAGTGGACTTTTGTGTTTATGAGCGCTGGCTCTTTGGAGCTGGAAGACAGCCCCCTCATTAAACAGACATGGTCTGTGCAGAAAGATGGAGAGGACTGTGTTCTTGGCTGGGGCCCCTGGCCTGAAATGCTTTATAGTTCCTTTGGCAGGAAAAAAAGAAATGAAGGCTGGTGTGTTAATGTTCTTTGTGATTTCTACAAAGGGATCGTTTTTGTAGTTCTGTAAAACTGATATTGCTTCAGTGAACATCAAAGTTATCGTCTAGTTTCATATCTCTTTTATGATTTTATGTAGTACAAAAACATGTATTACCTTGTAATATGACAGGAAACGTTCACACAGTACGTCTTCTTAATGAGAAATCTGAGGAATATTGGTACCATATCAAAGTTTTTTGGTTTTTTTACATTAATATTAACTTTACCATCTGTAAAAACACTAATAATTTAATAACACTGCTACATTTAATATTTAGCTAATTTCAGAATTAATATCTATTTTTCATACTGTACATTTAGCTTTTAAAGTATTGATTTTAGCTTTTGAGTGTTTTATTTTTTATTTAGTCAAAATAGTGCAGCATTTTAATATCTACTATTTAGCAATTAGTGACTCATGATTTGGGACATAAACTCAATCAAATATACATTAAAAGATGTTTGGATGATGCATATGTACATATGTAGCATAGTATGAACAGACTTCATTTGTTTTTGTGCTTCACTGTAGGTGATCGAACTTAACCAGTCGCCGGTATGTCATACTGGGGCTGGTAATGCAAGAGCAGCCATTAGTAACCAGAATCCTTTGCAAGGATTAACTGTTTATTAGGGCCGGCCAGAAAGAACCAGTTCCTGGAAGCCAGGAAATTGCAGAACACTGTGTTGTTTCATTAAACTTTGCATTACGTATTTGGTAGCACCTATGTTTTTTGTCAATATGGAAGGATATGAAATCACATGGAAAACATAGATAAACGTGTAAAAAAACAGCACTGTAGTTGACATAATTTAGCACTAGTTCAATTCGAGGAGACGTTTAACAGGGGTCACATTATCCAAACACTGGCTTGTATTGTGAATAATGAATTATCTGCCAAAATCACTTCTATTAAGAAAGCGCTCAACTGTGAAGCATTTATGGTGTTATTAAATGTGTTGTCACAAAAAAAATGGTTTCAACTTGGACACTCTCTGAATGTGCACTATTGTGCTGTTGAGTTCAGTGTATGTGGCGACATGCCTAGACTTCCTGTTAGACTGTTCGGTCATTATTCCATCATGGCATTTGGACCACAGTTATTGATTCCAGCAAATGGAGCCTTTATGTTTTGGCAGTGAATAATGAATGAGGAAAGCCATGCCTCCAGTGATATCCCCATCAGGATCTTCCCGTTACTTTTGTGTGTGTGTGTGTGTGTGTGTGTGTGTACACCTATAGAATCCAAATGAGCCGCCGGCAGAGGAAGAGAAAACTTGAGAAGAAGCCATTCATCGTGAGGTAGACAGATCATATAATCAAGCACAGTCTCATGGGAGTCTCCCCGACGGCCACCATCTCTAGGCCAGATGTCTTTTATTTCGAAGAGTGTACACAAGGTCCAAAGAAACATCTGACCTTTCCTCCCAAACATGAAGTAATAGTCACCACTTGTTGATACCATATTAACTTTTTCATAGTGGAAACAAGTTGAGATGTGATTTTATTTGTGCATGGTGATGACAGAAAATAGGGTGACCAATGATCATACATTTTCTTTTTCCCAGACATGTCCTGGCTGGGATTTCTAAATTGCCTAAAATGTCCAGGTTTTAGATTTATTTTCCTATTTTCCTGCGTCATACATTGTATTGCTTTGACTGTTCTCTGATATGAAAACAATAGAGAAACAAAAGCCAAAACTTGGACATTTTATGCAATTTGGAAATCCTGGCGAGATGTGTCTGGGAAAAAGACGATGTATGATCACCCTATGCACAGTTAGCTGGTTTATGAGGCAACAGGCTTGTATGATAACTACATTTCCCATCATTCTCTGTGGCAACACGAGAAGGATCAATTATAGATAACTCATCAGTTATAGAACTAATCTGAATCCATTTCTTTCAATATTGTTTTGTAAAAAAAAAAAAAAGTATCTGTCACAAATTAAGATATATTTTAAATTAAGATGTATGCTATTAAGATATAAATATATATTATTTATTTGTTAACTTTAAGTATTATGTGTAATTGACATTGCTTGAAAATTTCTAAATGTTAACTTGTGCAAGGTAAATAGGGAAGTAAAATATATTTGGGGAATAAATTTGCAAGTATTTATTATTTTCCAATGCAGTGCTAATTGTTTTTGCTTATGCAATTTTCAAAAAATTTGGAGCAAGTCGGACTCAGTGTAAATGTTATATTTGAATTGATTGTGACATTTTCTGAACAATTTACAAATTAGTTCTGTTTGTGTTTCACAAATAAGCAGACAGAATAGCAATAAATCAGTTTGAAATTGGTGTTTCAAGCTGGGATTTGCATAAGCAGTTTATGATTTTTACCAAAACAAAGTGTAACTGTTGTGTGAAACTGCATATAACACACTCACTGATTTATTGTATACTTGCTATACATGCTGGGCTAGAGTGCATTGATGTTTATTCTTCATGTCAGCACTACACTTACAGCGCAGTGTAAAGCATTTGGTTTTAATGATGTTTCTACAAGTTTCTACAGTGCATTCTTACTGTAATAATGCAAAGACAAACACAAGTTTCCGTTGGCTGCTCATTAAATAAAACGGCTCAGTGGAGGTTTGCTGTTTATGGGCACTGGTCATTCCACTTTGACTCTAATGATTGTGCTGTTTGGCCTTTGTTGCCATGGCATGCTCACAAGTGAGCGATTGCTTCAGGCCACGTCTGATTAATGACATGGAGCTGCTGTTTTAGATGAAGCAACTTCTTGCCGTTGCCGTTTCATCTCTGTGCATCATTTACCTCCACTGACGTGACGCTGTTGTTTTTGTTTCTCTTCCAGTTGAGAGGGAGGTGGTGCAGAAGAGAACATTCACCAGATGGATGAATCTACATCTAGAGAAGGTCAGTAAAAATTCATTTGGATCCTATGAACCTAGTAGATGGAGTTTACTTCAGATGTTCAGATTTTCCTTTTTGTGCACAGATCAAGCCGTCTTTGTGCTGGTAACACATAGCCTACTGCAAACAGGAAATGAATACCTCTGTCCCTCTGCTGAATTATTAATGAAGGAAATTGAAATTGTAATTTCTTAGTATTAATTATGCATGAGGTAGAAACATTAACCTAAATTGTAGGAAGAATATTAGGCCTGAGGAAATGTTTTTGGGGAAGTGGTGGTTTAAATGTATTGTACTTTTTTTTTTTTTTTTATATAAAATTGGAGCAAAATACAGTCTTATTAACACAAAGTTAATTGAAACAAAAGTAAGAATTAATACTAAGTATAATAAAAAATGTACTTACTTAATTGTCACAAAGAAAATGAAGACATATTTTTACCTATATATATATATATATATATATATATATATATATATATATATATGCTTTACATTATAAAATACATTTTGTAATATTTAAATTGTTAAATTATTCATGTATAATATAAGTGTGTGTTTTTATATGTATACACACACACACACATATATATATATATATATATAATATACTCACACACACACAGCTTGCCTATTGTTTTTTTTTCAAATTAATCCAGAATGCTTCTTAAATTTATTTGTACTTATAATGATAAAAATATTATTTTAAAATATAAAAAAATTTTACCCTCTGTCACTCTCTTCTTCCACTTTCACTCTCAGATTTTACCTCCTCCTTTCATTAGTTACTACAAATGGCGAGACAGCCACAAAACACACACACACACACACACACACATTTGCATGAGGCATTAGTCATTGAACACAACAGTAGGGCGACTCGTTTAAGCCTGCTCTTTTGTTTTCTCTGGCAGCCCTCCGCTGGTCTTCTTGTGTTGTAGACAGCTTATAGATTGTAGTGCAGCCATTCTTCAGAGTCTCATAATACTGACTGAAAACACTCAGCGATGAATCCTTTGTTTTCATACACAATGTCGCTCTATTCTGTGACCCCAAGTTTGGCTTCTTCTCAAAACTTCGACCCACTATTGGACAATTACACTTTGTCTGTTCTGTTTTGGTGGAAAATTTCACCCTTAACCCTCCAGTTTCCACTGTTGTCCCATCATATCCTTTTTATTCTTCTGGGAAATGTTATTACTGAAGAAGAGTGGGATTTTTCTCAACACACATACATGTGTTGGCTTGTTTTAAATCACATTCTGTAAATGAAAGCACTCAGAATGAAACGGAAACAAACTCAGAGTTCTCAGTTTTGTTTTAAGTATCAACTTTTCACTTCTGTCTCTTAAAAATAAAGCAGTTTTTACCTAGTGTAGGAATATATTGGAATATTTTAGTTAATATTGAAATCTCTGACTTTCAGGACAACAATATTTTTGATATTATTATTTGCATTTTTAAAAATATTATTTTGTTTTAAAAATGCATAATTTGCATTTTTCTCACCTTTTTATATTTATAGATTATGACAGAAATATAATCTTTCTTGATTTTGCACAAATTGCATGTGTTTTTTTGGTGTGCAGTGCAACCCTCGTATGGAGGTGCGGGATCTGTTTCGTGATATCCAGGATGGGAAGATTCTGATGGCTCTACTTGAAGAACTCTCAGGATCTAAACTGGTGAGAATCATTTCAGTAGATTTTTTGAATCATATTACTTCATCTGTTCCCATGAATGACTAAGAAAATGCTGACCTTTGACCTTTCAGCTGCATGGCTTTAAGCCATCCTCGCATCGTATTTTTAGGCTAAATAACATCGCCAAGGTGTTGACATTTCTGGAAGAAAGAAACGTAAGTATCGTTTGAGGTTGCACACCCTCACAAAAAACAAATAAAACATCCTGAGTGCTTTTCCTGAAAGTGTGATAAATCTGTTTCTGGTTATAGGTGAAATTAGTCAGCATTGATGCAGCAGATATTGCAGATGGCAATCCGTCCATAGTACTTGGGCTTATCTGGAACATCATACTGTTTTTCCAGGTAGCGTAATCATGTTTTCTACCTATGTTTCTCTTTATTTCTAAATCTTGATTGCATTTGGATTAGACTACATTTAATTGGATTTAGTGGGGTGAATAGTTAAACAGTGGATTAATTGCCACTCGAGTCTTTTCTTTGTGGGTTTAAGTGGCTGTGGGAAACTCTAATTCGACCAAAGACTGAATATGCAGCACCTTTTTAATTTCTTGGCAATACAAGTGATAGTTTATTTTCAGGGTTCTTTGAACAGACGTTTAATTTTAGTATTTCTTTGAAATAGAATTTTTTTTGTAACAATGAAAAAAAAAAAAAAAAACTTTTACTGTCACTTTTGATAAATTCTATGCATCCTTGCGTAAAAAAAAAAAATGTAATAAAAATATTACATATTTAATGCATTATTTATTTATAAATGTTTATTTATACACATTTAAATAATAATATATTTGTAATATTTAAAAAATACCTTTAATAAATTGAACTGCACATTGGATTTAATGGGATAAATAGTTTAGATTAATTGCAACTCAAAAAACATTCCTATGTGGTTTTAAGTGGCTATGGGAAACAATAAGGTCTAATTGGACCAGTGATTGAATATGCGCATTCTGAATCTCTTGGCAGTTGCATAATGTTGGTTTAGGGTCCAAATGTGCCGTAATCTTATCTAGTCTTATCTAGAGACAGAGCAACTCTCTTATCACTTAAGAGATCAGAGTCGGCGTTAAGATAGGACCAAAGAGTTTACTTAGCAGAATGATAGGAAATGCCACCACGCTGAGTAAATGCTTGTCGTCTACTTGTTCAGTAATGACCTGTTTGTATTACAGATCAAAGAACTCACGGGGAACATTAAGAGTCAGTTCCCTTCCTCCTCCAGCCTGTCATCCATACCCACCAGCTCTGATTCAGACACTTCCCACTCCAGCACACCCTCAGATGAGAGAAAACCCACCATTGCTCCAAGAGGTCATGGAAGGGTGATCAAGACCCTCCTGCAATGGGTCCAGAGACGTACTAGAAAGTAAGAGATTTTAGTGGCCACTGGGAATTTTTTTAAAATTGGGACTGGCCATATTTAGGACTAGGTGTTGATTCAAAGCATTGCTTGATACTGTGTTCTTCCAGATATGGAGTTGCTGTGCAGGACTTTGGAAAGAGCTGGACAAGTGGTCTGGCTTTCCTTGCTGTGATTAAGTCCATTGACCCTAGTTTGGTGGATATGAGAAGGGCTCTGCTCCGAACGCCCAGAGAGAACATTGAGGAAGCCTTTAGAACAGCACACTACAGTCTTGGCATCCCAAGACTCCTAGAACCTGAGGGTAAATATCAAAGTGTCGGTTGATATGTAGTGGTCTAAAAAAAATTTATTTGTACACTGAAGTCACACTTAAAAATGTATGAATGTAATTACATTAGGTATCAAAATCAAGTGGCATCTGCAAACAAATGATGCTAGAATTTTTTTTCTTAAAAAACGTTTCACTTAAAAAAAATTATAAAATATACATTTAATAGTTAATTATAATTATATATAGCTAATATGGTTAATAGTTGCGTAAAATACATTTAAATAACTCCTGGTTATTCCTAAGCAACTCTTCTTGTCTTGCTACTTAAACTCTGCATTGTGTACAGCAAATATTGCCATTGATTCTTGTGATTAAAGTGTTTATAATGATCCTCATTTCTCATATATTTGAATGAAAGTGTCTGCTAAATTATTACATTTAAATGTTAAATTAATGGCACTTTTGTTATTATGTTATGTAAAGCAAAATATATTCAATATTCAAGTGAGGCCGTGTCCAAATATCTTTTGGGGCCACTGTATTACTTATGCAACAAAATGTATCTCAGCTACCTTCCTTTTGCTATAGCTTTGATTTGTTTTGAAATACATTTGCACAGTTTAACTAAAAATGATGTAACTCCTCAGATGTGATGTTGAATCCTCCTGATGAACAGTCCATAATGACCTATGTGTCCCAGTTTTTGGAGCACTTTCCTGGAATTGAGGAGGTAGGAATATTTCATCGAATTACAACATCACATGGATATAGCACAAGTTTTGTACGTCTTAACGAAATGTGTTTTTTGTTTTATTGTTTTCTCCAGAATGACACGTCAGATATTCTGGAGCGAAACAAAGCTGGCACTCGAATGAGTGAACCTCCTGTTCGGAATGGAGTACAGAGGAAACGGGAGTCTTATATGCTCAAGAAAGATGTGGTTCAGCCACCACCCAAGATCTTCATCTCCTCAGTGTCTGAAGATCGAGAGCAGATCACCTCCCCAGTCCTTCCACAGACCCCTGAGGACAAACCTTGGACGAGTGAAGGGTCGTTGGTGGGTTCAAGTCCCAGTCCTGCAATTGACAAGCCCGTCTTGGATTTGAACACAGACATGTCCACCACTAGCTCTCCGCAACCTTCGTTCTCGGATTCTGCTGTCAACTCGCCCGACTCGTGGAGCGAGGTACTTGGCGAGACTACTAATTCTCACCAGATCAATGAGGATCTGGTAAGCGAGAGCAGTACTGCTGGTACCGTTGAAGTGACCTCAGATTTAGGGTCACCATTTTCACCAGAGAACACGCCGGAGAATCATTTGGACCGTGAGCTTTTTATAGATGAGGGCAACTATTCCCTCGGCTCCATGGATAGTTTACATGCCAAATCCACTGTACCATCTCAGGAGGACGATGCTTACAAATACATCTTAGATCTGAAAGAAGAACAATCTGCTAATCATTTGCCCGGCGACGACATGAGGAATAAATCAGAATGTTTAGAACAAACCGAAACCAATCCTTTGGAACACCAGGAACAAGTCAAGCCATCATCTGATGATTCCTCATGTTTGGAAAGTAACTCAGGATACTTTCAGGATAATAAGGAAGCCGTGACAGCTCAACCTGAAGATGAGAGTCTACTCACTTCCACTGTTGATAAAGAAGTGAGTGGAGTTCTGGAATCTGAAGATTTCCGGGACAATGTTGAGTCTTCCAATACAGAAGCCATGCAGACGGACACTCTCGATTTGACGGGTGGACCTGAGGAGAAGCCTTTCATATTTGAGGATGACAGTGAGCCTGAATGTCCAGTTCTGCAGTACGAGAGGGTTTCTATATCAGGAAGTGAGGAGGATATTAAACTGAGTGCTGATCTGGCTAAAGAACCGACAGAGGAACCAGGCAAAAACCTTCCAAATGGTCATTCTGAAACCAACGAGAACAGTAACCTCCGTGATGGGGAACAAGAAGCTGTCTTGGAAAGTGAGGTGAAGGATGTAGTATTTCAGGAGCCAGAAGAACCCATCTCAGATAGGAGCCAAACAGAAGTTGAGGTTCCTGATGAAGATCAAGTGTGTTATATGTGTGGAAGTCCCGTGGCAAAAAGCTCAGCTGAATCAAGCGAACAGGGTGACGATTGTCTGTCCCATTTAAACTCAACTGAGAAGGACTGTAATTCAGACTTGAGACATTTCAGTGAATCAGAAGCAGGTGGAAACTTTGAGGACAATCCAAGGGAAAAGAACAATGAATTAAACGGAACTGTAAGTGATCTCAAGAATGAGCCAAGAGAGAGTAAAGGTATTCATGAAGATCTGCTTGTTATAGGTAAGAGCGACTTGGAAATTGGGTCAGACGGCATAAGGAGGACAGAGTTTTCCCACAATACAAACGGTGAAAGCCAAGCTCAGGTTTCAGACAATACGGAGCCTGGAGGGGCCAAGGATAACAAACCTGTATCAGTAGTGGACTCCCACTATGGCGTTCTGAATTCTGTCACTGACACCAGCATCCATGACGGAGAAAACGACTCTACACCGTCCCAAAGCCCACACAGACTGCGTCCTGAAGTGTCTAGCGCTGAACTACCATTTGAAGAGGAGACCACCTTTGAGGACTCCAAGTTTATTATTGGTGTCCGTGGGTACCCTGAAAGACATCCTGCAGAGCTACGCCTATCCCTCAGCATGACTCCGCTTCAACCGGCACCTCCTAAGCGTTCACTTACTGAATCAGATACGGACACCGAAGACACCTCAGAGGACCACGGCAAGGGATTTAAGTCGAGAAAGGTTATTTTTCATTCTAACTTTCCTTTGGCCTAGAAAACAAGGCACAGTTTAATGCAAGGACTGACCTACAAACAGAAGCAGTGGTATCAGCATATGAGTTCTTTCAGGGTCACGACCTCCTTTTCCAAATGTAGTTCACTTCAGCGCATTACTCAAAGTGATCTTTTCCTTTAATGATCTGTTACAGTTGCAATCAAGTCCTTTGAGTATAGCCCAAATATTCAGAGCCAAAAGTACTAATACAGTATTCATTCTCCTCTCTTGCATGTTTTCTGATCCTGATTAAAGATTGATAGTTGAGACGAACTATAAAAGACAAGTTCAATTGGTAACACTTTAGTATAGGGACCAATTCTCACTATTAACTAGTTGCTTACTATTAACTAGTTGCTTACTATTAACTAGTTGCATGCCTATTATTAACATGTTGGCTGTTTATTTGTACTAATAAAGCACATATTCTGCGTGACCATATTCTGCTTCCCTGATCCAAACCAATACCTTAACAAAAACCTAACTAACTATTAATAAGCAGCAAATTAGGAGTTTGAGGCAAAAGTTGTAGTTAATGGTTTGGTAATGGCAAGAACTGGACCTTAAAGTGTAACTGTTCAATTCCTTCACATAACGAGTATGTGGATCAGCTCGCTGTAGAGTTGGGTTCAGTTGCAGTGTCAAACAATGCTTTGTGCGTCTTTCTATGTACATGCTTTTAGGGTACATATTGCTGTGGTGCTCATATGGGCAGTGTCAGATTGAGTCTGGTTCATGTAATTTCTCTATTCTCTCTCCTTTTTCTCTAGTTTACCTTTTAATAAGATTGGAAAATAGGCAAAATAAAAAATTATAGTGGTTGAGATTCTGATATATAATTCATATTGACAATCTAAAATCATTTATTGGTATAAATAGTTTAGATCAACTATGAAAAATATATACTATCACTCTCTATATACTACTGTTAAAAGGAGTTGGTAAGATTTTTAAATGTTTTTGCTTCATTTATTTAATAACAAAATAATGTCATGGTGAAATATTACAATTTAAAATAATTCTGTTCTATTTTAATATATTTTAAAATACAATTACAGTACTTTAGTCTTCAGTGTCACATGATCATTCAGAATCAGTTTTATATGCTAATTTGGTGTTAAGGAAACTGCTTAATATTTTTATGGAATTCATGATACATTTATCAGGATTTTTGGTGAATAGAAAATTCAAAAAGAAAGTATTTATTTGAAATAGAAATCTGTGATATTGTAAATGTCTTAATGTGTCCTTGCTAGGTCAAATATAAACGATTTAGCTTTTTAGTACTTGATCAAGTTATTGTTGCAGGGGCAGTCAGTTGATAATATTACTAAAGTGGAATTTCATTATCTTAGGCCTGTATTCTGGATATTTAAGTTCAGTCTTGCGTTATAGATTCACTCTATTCTACATGTGTCCATCTAGGATAGAGCGGGATCCATGCATATCCAGGAGCAAAGCCCGTTTGACAGGCACCCGGGAGAATGGGGCGCAGTGGAGCCTGATTCACCAGCTGAGCATTGTGAGCTCATTAAGACAGATGACGACCTGACCAGCGCTGCTGCCAGAGAAAACACTGGGGCTCTGAGGTACAGCTCTATTAATAGACTCTGCTACAGATACTCAGTCCGTGCCACAAGGGAGCATTCTGTTTTCTGAAGGATGTGACCTCACAAGCCTCTTAGATCCATTGGAAATTGCCTTAAATGTACTTAATGTTTTAGTTTTGAAAACTTTGGTGGTTGGTGAACAGGTCATATCCATTTTAGATGAATGATGCAAACGTTTTAATCTCTCAGCATGCTGTGTTAATGTAAAAAACGCGTGTTTTCCATTACTGCTGATTGAAGTCATGAAATTTACGCTCTGCTTTTGGCCAGGATTCAATCTGTCATGAATAAATTAGCTTAATTGTAACTTAGCTCCATATATGGTTTCTTAAAGTTCAGTGAGGCATATCAGCCATAACAAATTTGTTCATCATTCTCTTAAAAGGGAAGGAGCTGTGACGGATGCAAGCCAACCTTTGACTACAATACACTTGAGAAAGGTCATTGACATCACTGAATCAAAGGTTTGTTAATGCAAAAGGTATTATTAGTGACAATAAAATGCATAGACTTTAAAGGATCCAAGCTGTATCTAGGGACAAGAGAACTGTAGAGACTCCTGGGTGGGCTCTTTTGACTTCTGCCTGTAAATAAGACCCAGAAAACACTAGAAACCACATAGCAATCTGCTAAACAATAGTCAGAACACCTTAGCAACCACATAGGAACAAACTAGCTACCAAAAATCAGTAAAATGTAAAATTCTATTAATTATTTTATTGCACATCATCAGGGCCATCTCTATATCCTCAAGTTTTGTGACAATTTTCCTGTTTGTGCCCCCAGTTTTACAGATGTGTTAATGATATCAAGAGGTGTTTTTTAGCTTTTTTTTGGAAGAAATTAATATTTTTATTTGGCAAGAATGCATTAAATTGAATAAAAGAGGCAATAAAGAGATACATAATGTTACATTTGCTACTCTTTCAATTCATCAAAGTGTCCTGAAAAAATAAATTTCGGTTTCCACAAAAAAACTTTCAACATGGATAATAAGAAGAAATGTTTTTGAGCTTCAAATCAGTATATTAGAATGATTTCTGAAGGATCATAGGACACCAAAAACATCCATTTAAGATCCATTTTGGCTGCTGAAAATTCAGCTTTAGCATTACAGAAATAAATTACATTTGAAATATATTAAAAATATTAAAGTTATTTTAAATTGTAATAATATTTCACTGTTTTACTGTTTTTGAAACTATTTATTTTTTCAAATAAATGCAACCTTGGTGTGCATAAGAGACTTCTTTCAAAAAAAAAAAAAAAAAAAAGTCGCACTGAATTCAAACTTTTGAACAATATTGTTATATAATGATCTCAGCTTGCAGTGTAGGTTCCACATAGTTAAAATCTAAAGAAGTTTACAGCCTTTTTTCTGGTACTATATTAATGCGCTATGTTAATTTACATGTTCTTTTATTTCACCAATCTCTTGTTTTCTTTTTACTAGGGACAAAATGGGAAGGCCTTAGACCGTAGCAAAGTGGACAGTACCATCATGAATAAAAGGTAACTAAAACTATATATTCATACTGAATATCTTCAAGACTGATTTAGATAAACCTAATCTTTTGCTAAGTTATCAAAAAAAAAAAAAGCTGTATTGCAATACAAAGACTTGTATCTGTGATTCTGCCTGTGGTGTGGTATTAGTGTTATTAGCTTGTCTTACAGAAACAGTTAATCCCAAATTTCCACCCTTACCTCATGCAATGTAGCAATTGTAGTTTTAAATGACTCGGTGGATTTAAAACCTGTTTGAACAAACACTTGCATCCCGGTTTTATTAGACCTCATATCATTGAAACAGGAGTGTTTGTATTTGTTCAGACTGGGTGTCTTCTTTGTACCTGTGATAGGAGTGTGTTTGGGGGTGTGGCATGGGTTGTGTTTATGGCCCTAAGGTATTTTTAATCCTTAAATGTACAATGCTTTATGTTGTCAATGGCAGTCCTGCAGTGATGTAATTGAGTAAACTGTTTGCAGGAACAGTAATGTAGGAAAGATGGAAGCACAGTGTATTTAGACACACCCATGCTTGCCTGAAACTGTTTTTGCACAGTAATTTTACATGACAAGGTGCTTTCTTGCCATTTACTTAAGTTTCATTCTGACAAGTCACTTGACAAATGTTTGTCTCCAGTGTTGACATATTTTTTATTGAAACCACAGTGCAAGATGATCCATCAATATTTTTGGTTTGTTTTCTTGGAAGAGAAAAACTGTACATTTTAAATGTGTATTATCTGCTAAAGATTTAGTCAACTGTTATGAGGATACTAGCATATAATGATTTCATAGGATTTCATAGGGGATTTAAAGGTATAGTCACCCAAAAATAAAAATGCTTAACATTTACTCATCCTCAGGCCATCTGAAATGTAGATGAGTTTGTTTCAGATTTTGAGAAATTTAGCATTACATTACTTGCTCACCAGTGGAAAATTGTGGATTATTGTGATGTTTTTATCAGCTGTTTGGACTCTCATTCTTGCGGCACCCATTCACTGCAGAGGATCCATTGCTGAGCAAGTGATTTCACCAAATCTGTTCTGATAAAGAGACAAACTCATCTTGAATTACTTTTTTGGGTGAACTATTCCTGTAAATTTATTTAAAGCAACAGGATGTTTTTTTTTAAATCTGCTTGGTAAACAAAAAAAAATTGACTTGACTTATAGTTTGCGCATTCTTTTTGTTTCATTACAGCTCGGAGAGCAAGACTGCTGCGAGTCCAGAAAGCACATATGACACAACCTTGTCCGACCTTGTCTACATCATTTTGGCAGCTTGGCTGTTTGTGTACTGCCTTCTTGTCCTGCCTCAGATTGACTTAAGGACGCTTCCTAAACTCCTCTTTAACACAGATGAATGACTGCAATATTAACATACAAGACAATTAATGCTCACACCTACAACTCTGATCACGTCCTTCAAGTTAAGGAATAGTTCACCCGAAAATTAAAGTACAGACATTCTGATAAAGATTTTCTTTTGTGTTCAGTGGAACATGAGGGTGAGTAAATGATGACAGAATTTATTTGTTGTTTGAGTGAACTATCCCTTTAACATGAACCAGGACCTCTGACCCAGGTCTTTAAGGAATAAATAAAAAAGAAAATTGGCCATATTGATCAGCTTAGTTGCCTTTTCGTATTTCCTTTCACATCTGCATACAAAGAAGTGTTTTTTCTCTCTTGGTTGGAGGGTTTTTGTTTTAACTGGGTAATGTTTTGGATGCATAAAGTGCACATGCATCACAATTACATAACGGATTATTTATAATGCTTCTGAAGAACATGCTTTTTGGCCTTTTATGTTGTTTGCGCATACACTATATGAAGAAAAAGCATCTGTAAGACTGTGCAACTGTTTGTATAAAGTAAGTGAAGGTTTTTGGTATGCTTTAAAGCTATTATGCTATGAGGTTTTGAATGTATCTTTTTTTTTTTTATCACATTAGAAACACCCCTTTTATTTTTTGCATTATATAGTAAAAATAAAGGGTTTTCAGCACAAATACATGCTTAGATTATATTCTGCTAACATTTTTGATATGATAAGGCCGGGGTATTATGGTATAGATATATATTAAGAAATATATAGGGCTCTCTAAGCTTACAGACACTTTTATGGCATCAACAGCACTATTTTTCTTTTCTTTTTAACTCGAGAGAAGAACTGCCAAAGATCCAGTTAAAGATACTGAAACCTATCCCCAACATAGTGAACAAATTATGAATTTGCCTATTATTTTAATAAATCCTGCACTTAAAGTATATATTTTATGCATTCTACAAAATGCAAGAGCGCACAAAAATCTAACACATTTATTGGTCATTTTACACATTTATAAATACAATATATTGACTGAATTTGTAATATTTTGGACACTGAAGGTGTTAGTGGTGATTTTTAGGTCTCTGGACTGATATGAATCTCAAAACCGAAGGATTTAATTTGAGCCTGTGGGGCCTGTAATATGTTGTAAAAAGTTTTTTTCTTATATTTTCCTAAATTGTAAGTTGAAATATCCACAGTACAGAACAAGCACACTGGCTGCTGAGTGCTAGTCGCATGATCATAGCAAATTAAAGTGAACTCTGGTGAAAACCAGAATGTTAATGCATCCTCATACATTTATAAGCCTATAAAATATGTCCAAAATTGCAAACAAGCCAAACTTTCTGCATGAGAATGTGTATGGGAAGTAACTTGTGTCTTTAACATTTTTAAAAGTCACCAAGTGAATCCATGTCCTGCTTTTGTAATGATCATTGTTACATTTTCATGTTTAAATGCACTGGAGTGCAATAAATGATATATCCTTTGGATGCAGTGTCTGTTGTGTGCTTTATCATTTTAATTGCTAAAAGGCAAGAATGAAATCTAGAATTTAATACTTAACTACTTTAGGTTAAGTGTATTATTCTGCATAAAACCCAAGTCAACAAAGGATTATTTAAAATAATTTTAGTTCTAAAATACACATTTATTTATATATGTATTTATTTAATTTACCTAGTATATCCAAAGCATAACTGTTTGCATTCAAATTGAAATGTTTTAGTAAGTTTACCTAAAGCGTGGAAATATAGAAAATATCGCATGCAGCGTTAGGCATAAGATCATATTAACACAAATAATGCTTTTGGAAATATAGCATGCAGCGTTTGGCATAAAATCACATTAACACAAATAATGCTTTTAATTATGAAATGCTGGATTTTGATGCAGATAAATTTAGCAGCAGAGCGAGCGAATCTCCCATAGTTACCGGAAATGATGAAAATCTTTTATTTGCTAGTAGCGCCATCTGCTGGTCGACTCGAACATCTACGTTTGTTTATATCTGTCCAAGTCGAGCTAATAAGGCTGTCGACACACCTCAGTTTATTATATCTGGAAATAAACTGCTGGATAAGTACAGAGAGATTAATTTGCCATATTTTATGTTTATGTTAATCTTAAACCAATATGAGGTGACATGATACGGCTCACAGTTGGTCGCCTCACAGACAGTCAAGTAGCAGCTGTGGACAGGTGATGCAATTAGCCTAAATTTAGTTGAGAACTCCACTTTTGTCTTCAAACAGCGATGCCTTTGTGTCATCTGATGCGCTTTTACTGGGATGATCCAACCAAATGTTGTTCAAACTCCCTTTAATCCCACAAAATCTGGTAAGTGCTGCAAATTCAATCCCTCGAGGTTCAATGTCTGTTATGGCTGCGTGTGGCACTTTCCAGGAATAGGGTACAGTTGTCCCATTTATTTATTTTAAAGCATTAGAGGCACAAATCCCATGTTTTTGAACGATTAGATATGTTAGATAAATTATTAAATTAACCTAGCATGACATACAGATTTAAATTGGGCGTTTTGGCCTGTCAGAAGACTATAACTATTACTAACATTATACAACAATGTCACATTTAATCTGTTTAATTCCTGTACAGTTAATTCTAGTAAAAGATTTTGAACATTATTGAAATATTACAAAAAAATGCTAAAAATTAACATATTTGACCTTTTTATTCTACAATTAAAGTTTTATACAAATATTATTTTTATATATGTTTGTATATTTGTATTGATTTCTAGTCCATCAGTGTCACACCAAAATATTTCAAATCATTTTCTGTCCTTTCTGTACATTTATGATTGTTACATATTTAACAGAAACTTAGTTAAGCACTGCAGAACCTATTAGAGACTCCTCAATTAACAGTACTGAACTACATGTCCTCTCTGCTAGACTTGCTTCAGTTTTCCAGGCTTCTTCTCATCTGAGGTTTCTGTCTCTGTTTGCCAAACTGGCAGCCCATTTACCAAACATGTAACAATGTTCTCGGGGTACAAGAACATTCAGTTCTCAGATCATTTTAGCTAACGCGAAACCTCAGCAGCAAATGCGATGGTTATTCCTTTTTAATAGTGTTTTTCTACACTGTGGTAAGTTTAAAAAAAAAAAAAAAAAAAACACGCCAACAACCAGTCTGTTTTTTGAAGCATATTTACTTACACCAATAAAAAATGAATTGAACTGTTTACATCTTTGCACCATATTTGGATAAGCCTCTATCGTTGCACAAGGTCAGCAGGTACCGGCACACTATAGTAATGTTTATAAGGCAGACAAGCACGTAATAATCATAAATTGTCATTTATTAAAAGGGGGTGGGGAGGGGGTGCTTTTATTTGGAACAGCTAAATAGCAGCAGTGTAAAACCAGCAACTGTGGAAATTCATGAGCTCACCTGTCTGGTGTAATACTGTGACACAAAAGCACTGGTAAGCAATAAGGACAGATGGAAAATGACCTCTGTATATGTGTGTGCCCTCATGACTCAAAGCAGCAGCGTTGCAAAGAGAGATCCTTAAATTACATGAACAGTTTCTAGCACAGATATCTGGATATAAAATACACAGACATTACC
Source organism: Onychostoma macrolepis (assembly GCF_012432095.1). Taxonomy (NCBI): domain Eukaryota; kingdom Metazoa; phylum Chordata; class Actinopteri; order Cypriniformes; family Cyprinidae; genus Onychostoma; species Onychostoma macrolepis. The sequence goes on from NC_081171.1 coordinate 8,284,973, forward strand.
ATTCAAAAGTTTGGGGTTTGTAAGATTTTGTTTCTTATGCTCACCAAGGCTGCAGCTATTTGATTTTAAAAATAAATAAATAAAATAGTAATGTGAAATTATTACAATTTAAAATACAGTTTTTAATTGTTTATATATATATATATATATATATATATATATATATATATATATATATATATATATATATTCGTTTATTTCTGTGATTGCAAAGCTGAATTTTCAGCATCATTACTCCTGTCTTTAGTGTTACATAATCGTTCAGAAATAATTCTAATATGCTGATTTGGTGCTCAAGAAACTTATTATCAGTGTTGAAAATATTTATGCTGCTTATATTTTTGTGGAAAGTTTAATAAATTTTTTAGGATCCTTTGATTAGAAAATTCAAAAGAACAGCATTTATTTTAAATATTATTTTTGTAACAATCTTAAGTCACTACTGTTACTTTTGATCATTTTAATGCATTCTTGGTAAAAAAAAAAAAAAAAAGTATTCATTATTTAAAAACTTGTACTGACCCCAAACTTTTAAACTGTAATGTACAGTATGCATTCGTGCAGGTGAATTACCATTTACATGTGTATATTTATAAAAAAGCCTGATAAATCCATAAGACTATTATATCACTACTCAGACATTTGAGAAGAAAGCATTTCTCTTCATAACACCATAAACGTACTGGCTAAAATATAAAATATGATTCAATTAAAGCTTAAAAATGAATCTTTCAAGTTTTGTTTGGTGGGTAGTCTACCTTTAATCAATAAGTATTATTCAAGTATTATTATTATTATTATTATTATTATGTGAATCTTACCACATACCCAAAGTTATCTGGCTACTGAGCGATGCATGAAGTCACTCTAGCAAATCAAGCAGCAATTTAGGCATTTTAATTGGGCAGTAGAGAACTGTAATGTAAGGAAGTGTGACTATTAAACTACAGGTTTATTAAAGTGCAGGGATATCAAGTGCATATGTTGTTTTTGTGTTGTTCAGAAAGACAAGCTTGCTGAAGTTGCTCTGATGGTCTTGGCATCATATGACGGGTCCGTGGGTTAAATAACCTCTGAAGCATGGGGGGAAACATTAACATTTTGTATACCAACTGTATAACAAGTTTCAAATTTGAATTTAATAGAATAAAATATATATCATATAAAACAGGAGGCATGCATTTAATAGTATACTATACCAAGTAAAGGTTTTTACTTTAGATATCTTTAAAAAAAAAAAACATTCTTGCATAATATTTAATGTAGTCCCTGAATAATCAAATCAAAACTTGAGTTGCATAATATTAACTTTAATATATTTAGTTATGTTAGATTTAAAAGCAGATTTACATTAAGTCAAATAAATGCATTCACATACCGGTTTGCTGATGGGCTTGTATCTCATCCAGGCCAGAAAGACTGCGGAAGGACCGTCGCTCCTTGAAGGCCACAGTAGGAAGCATTTCCTCCTCGTCCCTCAGCTCCAGTTTTGGTGTTTTTCCTGGACCTGGTAGCCTGATTACAGGCTTCACGTTCTCACAAGGCAAGTTGTCCTTCACTGATGCAGTTTTCTAAAGGGGACAAAAAGTGAGCAGGGCCTCTTAGATGTGGCATAAACAAAGCTCCTGCCAGTGATAGTCTTACCTTGTTATCAGAGTCTGTCTTTCTTGTTCTTTTCATGATTTCATCCAGACGCTGATTTGGGAAAAATTGAAAGCACAATATACATTAGGGTCGGTAAGATTTTCAATGTTTTTGAAAGAAGCCTCTCATGCTCACCAAGGCTGCATTTGTTTGATCAAAATACAGTAAAAACAGTAATATTGTGAAATATTATTGCAATTTAAAGTGACTTTTTTTCTATTTTAATTTATTCCTGTGATGACAAAGCTGAATTTTGTCACATGAATCTTAAGATGTCATTTTTAAATGTTGATTTGCTGCTCAAGAAGCATTTCTTATTATTATCAATGTTGAAAACAGTTGTGCTGCTAAATACTTTTGTGGAAACCATGATAAACTGGTCATTTTTGATAAATTTAACGCTTTCAATTTAATCTTTCAAAGAAAAAAAAAAAACGTGCTGACCCCAAAGCTTTGAATTGCAATATTCAAAATGTAAACGGTGTTCTGGTTTTATGGTTGAAATTTCACAGTTAGCTAAACAGCTGTCTGTTTCTGAGTTGTACCTTTTTCCTTTCTTGGCGTTCGGCCTCCTCTTTCTGGAAACGACTCTCTCTTTCCAGTCTCTGCTGCTCTGCCAGCACCCTCTGACGAGCCTCTTGCTCTCTCTGAGAATACATTATGGAGATTATAGGATTTTTTTTTTTTATTATTTCCAATGATCCGTTTAACATGATATGATCCTAGCTTTATTTTAGGGGAAAAAACAAATGGTCAGAAGCCAAAAAACTTGTCCAAAAGACAAGTAAGATGGTATGTCAGTGAAAGGAGCATAGAAATCACTATATAAGCCTGATGTGTATATTTTTTTTTTCACCAAATGGACAATATTGTTTTCCTGAGCACTTCCCCACTGGTCAAATCGGCCTCAAATTCAAGCCAGAGCTCAAAATTTATTCACTTTTCGGTTTTACACTTTCAAATGTTTTAACAGAGGTTGGGATAAATGATTTAAACATCCAAAAGCTTTTAATACCTGCTGTTGAAGCCTGTTTTCCTCCTCTTTCTCTCTGCGAGCGTTTTCCTCTTCAGCCCTGAGACGCTCTTCTTCCTCTCTCTTCCTCTTCTCCTCCTCCAGTCTCAGGGCCTCTGCTTCCTGTCTGGCTCGTTCTTCAGCTCTTTGACGGACCAGTGCCTCTCTGTTCTTTCTGCAAAGATGAGCCACACAAGTTCAGTTAGGTGCCTAATGCACTTTAAGAATTTATATCTGTCATCATGAAGTTCAAACTGTCTTTTTTTAAATACCGAATTGTAACTTTAGCATATTTAACTGTCCAGTTACTTCAGCAAAGAACAACTTAAATTGTGGCCTTTTCATTTTACAAATACAATTTAGTTGTAAAGTACTAAGACACAAAAGAGGACTTTCACTAATGGAAGGAAGGTAAGAACACAAAAAACCTTTCCATCTCCTCCTTCAGTCTGCGCTCCTCTTCCTCCTTCTCTCTCTGGAGTCGGGCTTGTCTCCTTTTCTCAGTCAGCAGGCGAGTGGCCTTTTCAGGGTCTGTAGTCCAAGCAGCAGCTCTGACTTGTGCTGCGTCTCCAATCTGACTTGGTCCTGAAAGTGCAAAAATGCAGAGAGAGAGGAATTTTTATATATTAATTACTGTATGAGATTGACAGCACTAATATACATATTAGTGCTGTCAAGCGATTAATCGCATCCAAAATAAGTTTTTGTTTATGTAATGTATGTACTGTGTATATTTATGTATATATAAATACACACACATGCATGTATATATTTAAGAAAAATGTTATATTTGTATATTGAATGTTTATTTATAATATAAATTATATAAATATATACATTTAAATATTTTCAGAATATATACTGCATGTGTATTTATATACATAAATATACACAGTACACACACATTACATAAACACAATTTTTATTTTGAATACGAATAATCGCGATTAATCTTGAAGCACTGATATATGCGTGTGTGTATGTGTATATATATATGTATATATATATGTATATATATATATATATATATATAATTTTTCTTTTTTTTTCTCAAATTTAGCATCAAGAAACAATTTATCTCTCTTTTTCTATCTATACTTTATATCTTTCATAATATGCATAAATTAATATATGTATATACATATATTAATTTATGCATATTATGAAAGATATAAAGTATAGATAGAAAAAAGAGAGAGATAATAAATTGTTTCTTGATGCTAAATTTGAGAAAAAAATATTATTTCATAGTTTTGTTGACTTAGCAAAAGGTCATTTTAGCAAAAGGTTTTAAACAGAATTATTAATATTATTAAAATGTGGGAATTATTATAAAATGTGTCTAAGTCTTTCACTAACCATTAGGAATCTGAGAGCCTGCTCGTGGATTCGGAGGCCCATTAGTAACTGGATTGGACTGGAGTTGGTTATCTTGCAGACATGGTTGAGCAAGCGTTTCCTCAGATTCTAGGTCCTCCTCTTCTGGCAGTGGAGGCAAACTATCTTGTTTAAGTGTGGCTTGTCTGATGTGTGATCTGTTCTGCAGCCTTGGAAACGGGTAAATAAAGAGAGAACGGATCATAATGACCAACAGTATAATTTTGTGATTTTGAAAGTGTGAGGAAACTTAAGTTTAGTTCTTTCATTCCTGTAAGAAAGTAAAATCACAAGTTAGATCTCTATGAAGTTGTACTACAGAATTTCTGCCTCTCTGTCGCCATCTGTGGTTAAAACGTAAAATTGCAATTTACTGCTGGAGATGTTTCTTACATCAGTTTTGCTTTGCAGTTGGTCTTCTACATGACATGCAATGATATAAACCTGAAAATTACTGTCATATAATGTATTGTTTCTTCTAGACAGCAGTGATATAATATGGAAAGACTTTTGCTTAAGTATAAGAGATTGTGCTGTACAATTATATAAAATGTACCATGATGTTGGGAGGACAGTATTCTCTGGTGGGTTTGTGTCCTGTTTGGCATTAATTTCGTTTGTTGTTGTTTGTAGCTGTGGCTTTTTCAAGTCCAGTCCCTCAAAGTTGCCTTTTGCCACCTGAAATATTTTTTGTAAAAACCACATGCAGTTTACATGCAGTATGTCATGCGACAAAGAGTCATTTATTTTTAGATTTAAACAAATGGTCTAAAAATGAATGTGAACTCTTACCAGCTCTCTGTTGGTGGTTCTGCGGATGGTGACGTTTGGACTTGAGCTTGCAGGCCTTTTTGGCACTTTCCTACAATGCACCTGGGGCTTTCGTGTGGTGCTTGAGTTCATGGTGTGACATGAGGCTGAACGACGACAAATATGAACAGCTGAAGATGTATGGTGTTTTGTTTTTTGTATGAGGTGAATTAATGAGGATGAATGAGTATAGAGAAATAGGTTTAAGCAATGAGCATGAGGAGAAGAAGAAGAAAACGGGAAGCCGATATTTATTACATCCAGTTCCAAACTTGTGATTTCCTTGTGATTTGTGAATTCCTCAATCTAAAGTGATACCTGTGTCTCGTGACAGACACACAGCGCTCCTGCTTCTGGCTAGATAAGAGACGGTAGGAGTCTGAAGACGACGGACAAGGTCAATCTCCCATTGACTAAGAGAGCGGCGTTTAGCTAGAGGAGAGCAGAAAGCAGAGCAACTAACAGAAAGTGGTCAGAAAGGGAGTTGGGGAAAGTAGATGCAAGGCTAGAAGAGATTTGGTGGCAGTTATTGCGTTTTGAATCATGCGTTGAATATTCACCGTTGTTTTCATTCTTGGTGACCCTTCGTGAGCAGTGGCCAGGTTTCTGTTTGGCCTTCTGACTTTTCTCCATCGTCTTCCGCACCACAGACTCATAACGCTCCTAAAGCACAGGATGAAAACACTCCCATCATCCCATGCTCTGTATTTTTTTAATCATGGTTGAAAAACCTCCACAGCAATTTTTCATCATAGTTGCTGCAGACAGTGCTACAGTGTTTATGAAACCCACACAAACAGATGGTATACACAGTCTAAAATCTGGACACATTTGACTGAATTTGTTTCTCATGCTTCTGAAAAGACAACAATGGTCACCATTTTTCTCATGCATAAACTCACTCTTTCTTCTTTGAGCCTCTGCTTGCGCTTCTCCTCGACCGCCATCCTCCTCCTTTCCTCTCTTTGTCGCTGCTCCTCCAACTTCTTCTTTCGCTCCTCAAGGTGTTTCTCGTAGAACTGCTTGGCCCGCTCTTCCCTTGCCAGCCAACCACGCTCGCGCAGGGCTACAGTTCAGGTACACCAAGAAAAACTTAAAGCTTTCTGCTTGTTCTTCAATTGGTTATGATGTTACATGTTCAGAGTAAGAAAAATACCCAGCTGTTTTTGGTACACCTCTCTGCGTTCCCGGGCCAATCGCAGTCTCTCGTCCACTTTCAGCGCATTTGATTCTAAATTACAAAATAATCATTCTGAAATTTTACATGCATAATATAATAAATCCATGTTGGAATGAATGACAAAAATTAGCAACTGGGAAGATTCAGCTCTAAAGAGTGAATCATTATTGACATTGTATCCATGGCAGCAGTTTCAGACACTTGGAGGCTTTGAGAAAGAAAAATGCAAATTAAATTGATGGAAAAATATTAGCTGTTTTAGACCTGTATTATTTCCATTTAGTTTGGTGATATTAATCTCTGCTGATTTAATGTTCGGTGGAGCACATGCTTTTCTTTTTTGCTCCAGGGCTGTGGGTTTCACATCAGATCTGGAATCTGAAAAAAAAAAAAAAGAGGCTGTTTACTTAGTGCTCAGACAAAATAGATAAATGAACACCAAACGTGAATGTCTCTTAGTTTTTTGGTCTTTACACTTTCTGCTGAAGTTTACCAAACTCTTCAACTCAGTTTGAAAATCAGACAGACAGGTTAGAAGGTCAGGGGTGTGATGATTTACAACATTACGACAATGAGGACTGCATACCATAGTGGCAGCATTCGTGATTGATCTCTTTGTCTGTAAAAATTCTTGAAATAAGCACACAAGGATGTTACTTCAAACCTTTGAGTGACGCATGTATCAGTTTCATTGATAAACTGATATTAGACAAGTACCAATCCCATTGTCTCATGGGAGTTTCTCCTTTGAAACGAATACTTTTATTCAGCAAAGATGCATTAAATTGTTCAAAAGTGACCGTGAAGACATAGACGGTTCAAAGGAACAGCATTTATTTTGAAATCTTTTATAACATTGTCAATTTATCAAAGGATCCTGAAAGAAATGTATCATGGTTTCCACAAAAATATTAAGCAGCTGTTTTCAACATTGATGATAATAAGAAATGTTTCTTGCCATCACAGAAATAAAACAACAAAAAAAAAACTTAAATATATTAAAATTAAAAACATTATTTTCATTTATAATACTATCTTTTTAAAAAATGACTGTTTAACAGTAGAATTTTTTTTTTTTTTAATTTTTTTAATTAAATTTCATCCTTGGAATTAAATCTATCTAGTCGATATATTTTTAACCATTTTAGCAACATACAGAAAAGGCTTCTTAACTCTAGGTTACATTGACACTTCATACTGTATACATTTAGCATCTCAGTTTCATAACGCAGCAAAACCTAAAAGCGGTGCATTACAAGCATGCAACATTACTTAACCCAGAATTAATACCTTTGGGTTATAAAAGATGATAATTCTGCGTTTAGTGTACTCTGATAATAAACCTATTAACTTAACTAAGTAGTGTATTTTAACAAATACAGGCTTGGCCTCCCATACTATGCAACACTTTCTCAGTGTCTTTATAAACAAAAGTTGAGTGCCAAAAGGCAGATATAAAGATGAACATGAGGCCTGTCTCATGCCAGTTTTGACTTTGTCCTCTGAATCAAGATAGCCCAAGGCCTGTAGATCATTACAAAGGCAACATTTGTTTTACCCTCGCTGTGTAGAACAACAAATTCAGCGCCTGACTAAAGAGTACGTGGTGATGCTGAACTCTTTAAGGTGAACTTTACACTACAGATCACCACAACAATGCTATCAAGGGGTGAAGTGTGGAGCACGACGGATGCAGAACCTATCAGAACTGCTGAATTTGCATGCATATTTTAGTCACTTGGTCTAAGAAAATTAAAGCATATGAGCTTGACATCGGGGGGCGTTACATAACAGAAGTCTATCATGTGATGTGATACCCTTATAAACATATTTAGCACAGCTAGCATCATCACACACATACATAACCCATTCCTAATACGTCACTATCTGAACTAACCATGCAGAAATGCATTGTTATTTAGTATATAGAGTGAAATGGGTATATCTAATAGCTTCATGCCAACTAAAAGGATCAGTATATGCTTGTATCCAGAATTTTAGGATGCATATGCTCAAAGTTGTATGCAGTTTTGTTTTTAGACACTGTATATGTGAACAGAATAGTCATATTTATCGTCTGCATCTCACCAACCTCTCTGCTTCCTCGCAGTGTCGCACATCTTCATCCGACCCTTCTCCGAGATCGCAGCGAGACCCAGCTCTGTCTTCCTCCACTCCCGTTCCTGCTCTGCCAGGCTCAGATGAGCTGGCATCTTACAGTGAGTGTGTGTGTCCGTCTAATACATGTAGAGCATCTGTGTTCTCTGTGCACAAGTCTTCCACTCCAGCCAACAGCTTATCAGTGCATCTCTAGCAGGGAATAGACTGGTTAAGAGAAAGAGGCAGAGTGTGAGACAGAAATTCTTCCTGGGGGAGATTGTGTGAGCAGCTGATTTGCTCCTGTCTGGGCTGCGTCCAGCACACGTGCATGGCAAGCAAAGTCAGTAAGCATCCGTAAGTACAGAGTGCACATGTGCCATGCTCTCACAAAGAAACCCACCCAGCTGGAAGCAGCTGTGGTTATTGGAGGTGTGTTTCCCTTTAAAAATCCATAGAGCCCTTTGCATTGCATTGGCCGGTCACATTGACGGCATGCGAGCAGCTGCGGCAAGGATGAAGTATTCACAGTACAACAAAAGAGACAGAGTTGGATGCAAGCGCTTTTTTCTAAATGGTTGCCTGGGTGATATGCACAATTGTGGGAGGCATGACACTGCATGCCAGTGTCCAGAAATAGCAGCAGAGAAAACCCGCTTTCATTAATGACATGCAACATAAAATATACAGCCACTCGCAGATCAGATTAAAGGTTCTAGTCTCATATCTTGGACATGTTTTTCACATCCCATAATGCTTTTCATATGATTGGCTTGAGGATCTGCTCTCAGACAGAGATGACGTTATGCCTCCGCTATCAGGAACAACTGTGGATCCATATTGGTGTCATAGCTCACAAGTATTACATTGCATTTGTCTTCTTTTAGCAAATATTTTCTATCTTAAACAACTTGCAGTGCATGTTTAGGGACAATCACCTTGGAGGGATGGGTTGGGAGAACTCATAAATCACCCTTTCAGCACTCAGTGTTGAACCTACAAGCTGTAATTTGTAAACCACGAAGCCACACACCACTCGCGCATATAGAGGAGACAGAGGCTAGAGTACGTTTTCACTCTTTTCCACACTGTTAACCCCATGTAAATTCAAGTTCTGTACAAACACCTTTGTTTGACTAGAAATAAAAGGCTATTGAAAATTCCTTCCGTGTTATGAAAAAAATACACAAATTGATTGGTTATGGGGTGGGGCATGTTGTCACAATGGGAACTATTCAGCAGAAATGTTAAAGAGATGTATATAATATAAAGATATATAAGAATGCTTTTTTAGTTTTATTTTAGTCTTATATACTATAGTATGTATTCATATTTTTATAAAAATTGATTTATTTTTGTTTTTTAATCATTTTTATGTTTAAAATATATTTTTCATCAAATTTATTTTATTTTAGCTTTATATCAATTTCCAAAAACAAATTAAATAATTTCAGTTAACAATAACAGAATTGGATATAAAATCAAATTATATATATCTCATTGAAAAGTCTGTAATTATTACACTTAAAATGTTGTTTTACAAATAAATTATAAATGTTATCATTTGAGATACAGTTGAGATACAGTTACACAATTTAGTTTGAAGAATGTGATTCAAAAAGATTATTTAAAAAAAAAATAAATAAATATAAGCCTCCGTCTCGTCTATATTATAACATTACACCATTTATCATATGCAAATTAGATTTATCTGGAAACAAGCATCAAAGGCAAGAAAATTCTTTATAAATATTCCCAGGGTTCTAAGTACATGTCTTTAATTTGTGTAAATACAAATTTCCTGTTAATTACGCTAAAAACAAACACATGAAGAGACTAGTTAGCAGGTTATAAGCAGGTTAGGTGAGCCCTTCCAGGGTGGCGGCGCTTCCAGGTTTGTCAGATTCTCGGCACGTCCGAAAGAAGAGTAGCTATCTGAAATGGTAAGTCCCTACATTACAGTAATGTTCTGTACTGATCATATTTCGTTTGTGATAAATGAACACAATGGTATAACGTCATCCATGAAATCTTTTTGGTTTGATCTGCTTCGGTAACTGGATATCAGCAAGTAAATCTGAAAATGGGTGTGAGAGGGAGGAATCTACATAAGGAGTTAATGAGTGATTGGCAGTCTGTCTGGTGTGCAGGCGAATGAAAGAATGAGGAAATGGGGCTTGTCAAAGCTTTTTTTCCCCCCTTCCTGTCAGTGTTGCGCTGACAGGAGCTGGCTGACAGATGTCTGTTGTCTGCACTGATATGTAGGATACAAGAGCAGAGGAGAGACTGCCCAGGGACTGCATCTGAACGCTTCAAACAAGAGTTCACTGACAGAAGGAGTGAATTATTATCTGTACAGGTACTTTATCTTTTTCCACTATATTTTTGCTCATACTTTGCACCTGTCATGTTGTATGAAAGTGTTTCCTGACTTGTTCATTAACACTTCATTTGGAGATTTTTTAAAAATAATGATATAGTTAATTATTTAATCTCTGTGTCTTTAAGAAAGTTTCTTCGGTCTTACATTCTTATTGTTCAATGAGCGTAATAATCGAACAGTGAAACTGGGTGAGGTGCGTTGCTCACTCTTCGTAAATGACTAAGAGCAGGTGGATCTCTTAAGTTTTGTTCTGGAACCTGTTCCATGTGTCATTTTGGTTTTGGGGTGAGGTTTACCTACTGTACCTGTAGTACTGTTGGAATTATAGTTATACGTTCAAGACATGTCACTACAGAATAACCACCAAGAAAGATGGTTTTAATTTCATTAAAATGCGGTTATACTGGTTTGATTTGTTGTCATGGTAAAATTACAAAAGCAATCCCAGCTAATGTTTTATACGAATAGTAAACGAGCAATATTAAATCCATAGAATGTGCCTTCTATATTCTATATAATAGTTCACCCAAAAATTACATTTACAGTACTGACCATCATGTTGTTCCAAATCTGTATCATTTACATTCTTCTGTGAAACAAAACATTTTCGTTCTTGTTATTCCAGACAACACACTAATTACAAGAGTACGGAAAATTCAAGCTTCAAAAAGGAAATAAAAACATTATAATGATATCATAAGAATAGTCCATACCACTCTTGTGCAATATTCCAAGTCTTCTGAATCCGATAGATTTGTGTGAGAAACGGGCTGAAATGTAAAGGTTTTCAATAAAAAAAAAAAATATTCCTTCCTAGAGAGCTGTTAACCACTGCGAGCTGGTAATTTGATCAACTCAGTCAGATCCAGTTTCAGACTGTTTTTACTCAACTGGACCAACCAATTCATTCATAAGATCTGACTCAAATGAATGATTCAATCACAAATCAGTCATGGATACTTAATCTATTTGTCATGTAGAGCCTTCTTATGGCCTGAGAAGACTTGGATCAAATTTATGATATTTTTATGGTATTGTTTGTGAGCTTGAAAACTTCAGTACCTGACTTTGGTGTAAATGATCAGAGTTTTCATTTTTGGGTGAATGATCCCTGCACTGGTGTTTCCTATTTAAGAGCCCTTAAGAGAAGAACAAGAGGCCTCGTCTGGTTTATCAAGAGCAAACTGTGCCTGCTCGAGTACAGCTCCTCCTCCCATTTGGTGTGTTCTGTTGCTTTAAAACTGCTTTATTGCAGCACTTGCCAACATGAAAACTGACTTCTGTAATTCCAGTGCAAACATTAGCCTATATTAAAACTTCTTTCTGTGGTAACCAATGTGCTTCATGAGATAGGCAAAACAGTCAATATAAAAGAGAGCTTTTGAATTTCATGATAAGTACGTGACTTACTTTTTGTGACAGGACTCTGAATGTATTTTTAACTAGCTGGCTTATTTTGTGTAAAGTACTAGGTATCAGGTGCAATTAAAAACTGTATGATGTCCGCAGTGACTATACTCTCTAAAATGTCTACATCATAAGACTAATAATTATACACTTTATATACATATGACTTATGACTTAAAATAATTGCCACCATATCATTGAGAAGAGGACCCAAATGATCAAATAAATTCTGTAAAGAATCATGTAGAATTATAAAAATGACTATTCAAAGTTGTAAATACAAAAAATCAGTTTTTCCACTTCAGAATTTCATGTTTAATTTAGCGTTACTTGCTGCTGCTTTGCAATTCTTTATGAAATTTACTGTCAAGTTCTGAGTGAAAATTGGTTCTACACCATTTTTCCCCAGTGTTTGTGTACATGTAGTAATGCATTCAACATTTGATCTGTCTTCCTGTAGGTACCACAATCATGGCACCAATTGGCACAGATCTAGTAGGCTGGGCGGTCACCGAGCAGCCAGAGGCTGCATTCCTCTCCATAGCCGTCCTCTTCATTGTTAGCATCGCACTCCTCGTTCTCTGCGCGAGCTGTAAAAAGTGAGTGGTTTCTGAGTAACCTTTTAACCCTTTAGATTTTGTGGATTTTGGTAAAAAAAAAAAAAAAAAACATGCCTTAAAAGATGAAGTCAACTGAAACAGGCAACAATACATGTCCTATAGGTATGTAGCAGCAAGCCACCCTCTCTGTTGCTGTAAGCTACATACCTAGACATCACGATCAAGTTTTTCTACTATGGGAATTTGTAAGGAATGTGGCTCTGTCACAAAACACAGAGAGCATCTTACTCATATTAGCTCATGCTTGACATATGAATACATGAAAAAGAGGCCAAGCAAATGAGTAGTACAGGATACTGTGCGAAGTGATTATACTGTATATAAGCCAGTAAGTCAAATAACAGTTAGCATTTCAGTGTCATTCACGTTGTTTAAACTCATTAAGACACATGCTGGGGAAAAAATAAAAATTTAAATAAATAGAAAGGGTTTGGATTAATTCACTTTCATTTGGAAATTGTACTTTTAGTTGTAGTATTAATCTCAACCACTAGAGGCCAGCCAAGAACTCCAGTGCGTAATAAATGAAGAAATTCAGGTTTCAAGTTCATATAAGCATTGCAATTATTTGTTAAAAAAGAATTGAACTGTTAATCCAATTCAATTTTAAGATTCATTATTTATTTTGAGATTAATTTATATTTATTTGGCGATGTACCCTCAGCTGCAGTTTGAATGGCCAGTCAAGAACTCCAGTGCATGTGGAATAAACTTTAGGCTTTAAACTTTATTACACTGGCAATAATTCTTGTTTAGTGGCATAAATTGGGTTTGTTACTCGAGTGTTTTAAACAAAAAGTCACAACTGATTCGGTGCAAAAAAAAAAAAAATTCACCAGAAGCACGACCACACACTTCATCAAATCATTCAAATCATTTTGATTTATTACTTTGCAGACATTCATTTGAGTTAGGTGGCAGCAGCAGTCCACCTGAGCAGCAGAAAGCATCCACACTTGTGAGCGTGGTGAGTGTCATCCTATGCTAATTGTTTTAAAAGTCTCTTATGTTCACCAAGACTGCATTTCTTTGATCAAAATAAAAATGATAATATTGTCAAATATTATTACAAAATATAAATATAAAAAAATAACTTTTCTATTTGAATGTATGCAAACATGTCATTTAGTCACGTGATCCTCCAGATCATTCTAAAATGCGGATTTGGTGCTCAATTATTAATAATTAATACATTCTTGTCAATGTTCCAAACACTTTTTGGTGTTTTAATATTTTTGTGGAAACTGCGATACTTTTTTTTTCAGGATTCTTTGATAAATAGAAAGCTCCATGAACAGCATTTATTTTATTTTTGTAACATAAGTGGCTTTACTGCCACTTTTGATTAGTTTAATGCATCCCACTGCTAAATAAAAGTATTAATTAATTTTAAAAATATATATAATATATTGCAATATAATCAAATATAAAAATTATTTTAAATTGTAAAAATATGACAATATTACTGTTTTATATAAATGATCATATATGTGATGTATATCTTGTGCTCAATTGTAATTCTTAACTGAACAGGCAAAAATGGATGATTCAAAAGGTGCCAGACAAAACCCTGCTACTAATGACATCACAGAAGATGAAATCGGTAAACTAAGTTGACAACGACAATGAATTTCTTTTGAATCTGAATATCTGTTTATCTCTGAGCAATGCTATCAACCCCACTCAGCGGATTCACTTCAATCTTGTCTTTGAAGGTTTAGAGGCTGTGGAGGGTGGCGTTGTGTATAAACCCTGGAGAAGTCACACTCTCACACACGGTATGTCTCTCCAGGACAAAAAGATCATCGCGAGGAATTGAAACCACAAGTCATTTCATCCCAGTGAAATCTCACCACACATGAGAAATATACAGTAATGGTTTGACGTATGACTGTATATCTGTACTTTCTGCAGGTTCAAGCCTACCAACTCAAATAAATGGTGGGGTTGGGACATCGACTGAGGGTTCGGTAACACTTCAAGCTATCTGAGAGTGTAAGGATGACCCTGTTCTACTTTTAAAATACTCTTTGAGTGAAATTTCACATGACAATACAAACATATAAGTACCTTTCTTATTATTTTTTTTTTAATTCAGATGACAAAAATGGAGTCGGTGCCATAGGCGAAACACCACCAACTTTAAATGGTGGAAACCAACCCTCAGAGAGCCTCCACCATCTTTATTATGAACCCGAAATGCTCAAACTAAACAAACCCCTTCACTATTTGGAGATAAATGGTTTCTGTATCGTTCTGAAGCCAGGCTGAGATCCTGCTTTGTGGCATTGACTCCTGTAAGTGCTCATCAAACTTTGAGAGTATAGGAGCCCCCCGATCGGTCCCTCAGCATTGACTGGACTGATTCAAAGCTGAATCCTTATGCAATGGTTCAGACAAGAATGGTCAATGTCCCTCAGGAGAGGGGGAGCCTGATCTTCTGGCCATACCTGTTTTAACAACAAATAGGGATCTCTATTCAGGGGGACACAGATTAAAATCAGGTGTCATCTCCATCTGAAGAGGAGAGGGGAAGTGTCGGCATCACTACCAAAGAGACCTAAACAAAAATGAAGATTTTACTTTTATCTTTTTCTTATGAAGTCCAGTATTGTGAAATTATTCCGTATTCATATTCATTCTTAGTAGGGGTGCAATATAGACTTCATCTCTCAGATCAACTGTTCTGTAGACTGTATATGTTTAACTTTATGGATTTAAATAGCAGCATACTAATGAATACTTTAAGGTTTTGAACAAATGTATTATACCTGTGGGCATGAATGATGTAATTAAAGTAATAGATGCTTTAGAATTAACCCTCTTGTTCGGGTGAGATTGACTTTATTCTTTTATTTAGGGAAATATTTTGCTCCATAGTATTGGGGCTTTTTTTTTTTTTTTACTTTTATGAAGGCATTTAGAGGCTGAAATTCTTGCATAATCTTTGAAATAATTAGATCTGAAATATTTTTCTTTAAAAATAAAAAGCAGTATTTTTTTGATACTGGTAAGTCTGAGTAGTGTAAACAACATGCATCAAACAATTTTACTGACTTGTGCCTGATTTTTGTAAAAAATGTCCTTGAAAAATATAGAATATGTCAAACATTTTTAGACATTTAAAAAGAACATCTATGAAGCCAACATGCATTTCTATGAACTTTGTCTACGCGCATGGTTTTAAACAATTTAGTTTTGTAATTTCTGACATCCTTTTTTGTCATTGATCCTTATATTAAATAGAAACTATGTTGAACTCCTAACTAGATCTAAAGCAAAATAATACGTAATATATCAAATATTAGATGGCATATAAAAGGAGGCATTCACTACAGGGGCGTTTACCACAGAATCTTACATTGTGACAATACGTTACATATATTAATGTTTTATGCCTGGGGTTTCTGTCTCACCAAACATTATTGAGGGTGTTTTGATTCATATTCAAGTGGCCATTTTGTTTTTAACCAGTTCTTTAAAAATTAGGGAAATTTCTTGAATCAACCTGGTACGTAAATGCTAAGCATGGTTTGGATTCATTGGTGTTACAATATCTTAAATTTGCATGCCTTACCTAATAAATTCTTAACGTATGCAATTGTTTGTGTTTTGCTTATACACATACACACAAATACACTGTGAAAATATAAAAATCACGCTGCACAAAAAGTTTGCATCATGCATTTATCATAAACATCTATTTACGTAGCTGCCAAAACATGTCGAAATCGTGGAAGTGACAACATCCTTTAAATATACAGGCTATATATATATATTTATGTTAAAGTATATTTAGACCTATTTCTTTGACCTATGATCTTTTACCTATTTCCTGGAACGCTTAATACTCACGTTCGATGATGAGTAAATAAAATAACAATAAAAAACACTGTCAGGTTTAAAGCCCCTCTTCACGTGATGTTCTTGCGGTCTTTGGGAAACGCACCAGGATATGTAGCCGACGTGCGGAACGCGGGTTCTGTTATGTTCTAGCACGTGTATGTGCTTTCGCGCACGTACGCATTCATTGGCCTCAACTGATGCACGAGCGCAGCGCGTGGAGAGCTGCGTCACAGCGATTGACCAATGGCGTGCGGCGGCGGTGCCACCGGACTGGGAAAGCTCGTATTACGTAACCCTTTCATACCCCCTTTATAAAGCACAGCTACTGAAAAAAAAAACACAGCTACTGAACTTACGATGCTTTCTATTCCTATTGTACGTTTAAAGACAACATACCTGCTGCTGTTAGGTAAACATATGTTTATAACATATATGATTAACCCTCTCATAGCAAACCATTACAATGAATTGACTCGATTATGTTAGTAGACCCCCTTAAAAATGCGTATTTTCTGATTCCAAAGCACATTATGATATAAACAAAAATGTATAATTTTGGAGAACAGTTGAAAACAAAACAATTTGAGTTATTCAAAAACGTGAAGACAACTCTAGCCAAATCTTTGCATTTGAATCACTTCATGTTGTATATTTTATAACAGCATATTCTTTACCGAAATCAAGTCAAACATGACCCCAAGGTTAATTCTATAAAGGAACTGCATATAGTGCAACATCAACCAGCCACGAGTTACAAGGAACACGATGTGCACACATGCACAGCAACAAATCCTGCACTTTGCAGACACATATACGATTGTTAAATGATTGCAGTTTTAATGCACACTTCATGTCATGAAATAAAAAGCGCACAAATATAACAAATACGCAGTTTAAAATCATTATTTGCACAGTATGCAACAATGCAGCCATTGCACGTTGTTTCTCTGCATTCCTGTTTAAATGCATTTTACAGGAGCAATGCAAAGCAGCAGAGTTTAAATAAAAGTGATGTGGGAGTACGTGAAATACAGTGCGCAATGTGTGTCCATTGTGTTTCTTGACCCTTCCTCAACTTCTGCGTAAACAAGTTGGAATTGTAGGGCGTGTGTCTTGGAAAGCGGTGTTCAGCCAATGAGCGTCGACATCCCTACCACATGGTCAGGTTGTTTACTACAAGAGCAGAAGCCCGCTAGAAGGCGCTGAGTGGTAAACACGGTACCGGATTACACTGGAACGGCTCGTCTCTGTAACACAGAAGCAATGCGGACTAAAACTAAATCAAACAGAAGCTCGCCTCATCTATGGCATGTAAAGTGAACACTGCTTAGAACAGACCGCTTTAATAGTGGTGTTCTTACGGTCTCGGTGCTTTATCAAACGTGTACAGTTACTTGAAACCGTAAGAAATCCAGGCCGGGATTTTGAATACTTGAACGCAAGCAGTTCTGGGCTCTGAAAAAGGACATTTTCAAGTTACAGCCGGTCAGAGCGAGCCTTGTGGAAAGGGGGTGTGTTGAAATTTGGCAGAGGTACGTGCGCAGCGTTCATTGAAAGTTTTCCCTCTGTATTCGTGTCTTATCTGTATGCTTCTCAATCAAGACTGCGTTGTTTGGTGCCACTGAGGTTAGTGCATTATTACAGTGAATTAATATGAAAAGGCTTTTAAATGATTGATACTTGTGGCTTGTTTATGCGATGTAGTGCTTCGATTTAAAACCTATTCGGAGAACGATTGTGTTAGTGGTTTTGTACCGATTCAATGTCAACACAACTGTGAACTTTTGCATTTGTTGTGAAAAACAGTTAACGAGAAGAATCGGGGGGGGCGGGGTGTGTGGAAAAAGTCAGTTGGTTCATTAATTCGGCTTTAAAATCTGCAAAAACGAACTTTTTCGCATTGGGAGAGATTAGCTGTTCAGCTGCTAAATGCTGGTCAGTTTTGCAAAGACAGCATTTAAACGCTTTAAATGAATATTAGATGGATAATCTGCTGTGCGCGCTAGTCGCGTCGCGTCTGCGAGCATGTGGGGAGCAACTCAAACGCTGTTATTAATGTTCTGGATAAATGAATCCTGAACGAACGGTTCTTTTGAGTCACATGTGTGTTCAATGAATTGACTGAGCCGGTTCATAAAACCGATCTCAACGTGAATGAATCGGACTGCTTGTCTTCCGAACGTGTCCGACACGAGCTGTTTTAATAGCCAAACAGCAGAAATGTTACAAATAAAACGTTTGTGATTTATAATTGTATGTAAGTTTATATTTATTGTATTATTAAACCGTGCATAAACCTATCAGCCCTTAGATTGTTCAGTGCAAAGTTATAAGTTCTAACTGATTTTGTTCTTGAATCATGACTCTAACAGAATGAATGGGGAACATTAAATCACAGTAATCACCTTTATACATATAAAACTGTAATAAACAGTGCTACGTGCCTGCATGGCGGCTTGGGAATGTTTTAGAAACATGTAATATGCCACGCCGGGAACACGCTGTGACGGTTTACGTTATGACGTAATTGGCGAGTCTTTTTTTGAACCGGTTCTTTGCAAAGAGCCGATTAGCGGAAACCAATGGAACATTCTATCGCTGGTTCTGAATGTGCATTCGTGTGCCAGAACCATATCATACACATTTTGTTTTATTTTTTCAACTTTTTTTTATAATCACTCATATGTAATTAGACTGCGATTTTTAACAGATTTACGAAAAGAAAACGGATTTTGATGCAGGATGGATGTAAATAAAAGACATTTGCATTTTTCATTTTCAATTCAAAAAAAAGAAAATAGTTCTATTAGACTCAGAATCATACTGTAATCATACTGTACATTCTAACTACTGCATATTGTGTAACTGACATGTCTTGAAAGAAAAACACAATATCAAGTACTTTTAATGGTTTGCACAGTATTTTTCTGCTCGGTTGTTATTCATTTGTCTAATAGCATACCAGTTTTATATATAATATATATATATGTATATATATGTAATACTAATACACTTCCTACAGAAATCAGAAGTATTCTGATTTGGTGTTCAATAAATATTTTTAATACCAAGTGTTGAAAACACAGACATTTTTCAAGATTCTTTGATGAATAGAAAGTTCAAAAGAACATCATTTATTTGAAACAGAAATCTTTAGTGCCAGTTATCCACTGGTTTACAGGATATTAACATTTTGAATGAAAGAAAATTCACCTTTATACATAATACAAATTAAAAAATACAAGAAGTATTCTCTCTTTCATGCTGTTAAATGTGTAGTATTTGGCAACCAAGGAAATTTGCACTTCAATCAGTTGCAATTACTCTGAATCACCCTTTACGGGAACAGAGGAAACTTAATACCTGACAGCAGCTGGTAATAATGCTCAATTTCTCTGTGCCTTAAAACTCTTGGGTGAACATTCTGAGGTTAGAGGGTCTAGCATGACCATAGCAGTTTATGACCTTGCGTCAGTTTAAAGTAGTTTTTGCTTGGTTCGTTCTGTGCTGACAATGACTCATAGTCACTGTGCACAGTTGCACGTAAACCTCAAATTTTGCATCATTCGTCCTGTGATGTCTTAACCATTTGACACTTAGTTGCCGGATGTTTCACGTAAGGATTGTTGGTGACTCAGGCTGATTTCACTGACAACAGGTGACAACAATGTTGAGACTAACACTAATATTTTGTACATGCATACAACAGTGGTCTGTCTTTTCGTTTGTTCCTGAATTTGTAAATGAAAATGTAATACACTTGTAATGGTGCATGTTTAGATGTATTATAAATCATATATATGTATTAAATATGATTTTATGTCATAAATACCTTTTTGTTTGGTTAGAACTTTTGGTCGACCATTTGGTTTTTCAGTTTCCGGTGCTGATACTGATATCTAGAGAGCAGGGTGTCCAAATGGAGAGAAATGTTTTTGGCATAATAAAACCTCCAAATGTGACGTACACAAAATTACTATCTACAGAACATCAGGCTCTCTTTCTGACAATAAAATGTGCTGAGTGGCCCAAAAAGTAATCATGTTTTGGTTTCCTCTTCTCAGCTTCCTGTTCGTTGTTTGAATAGCGCCGCTATACAAGAAGATACAAGGTGCTTGGAACAGAAAATGGTACCGAAGACCAGACTTGGGAAACGGTCCCCACTGGGCACCCTGGTGTGTGGTTCCTCAGCGGAGGGCCTGACAGAGACGGGACCCCATGGATGCCCGGACAGTGGGCTTCACAGAAGCAAGCTTTACCCGGGACAGAGGGTAGGTTTTATCCTTGTAGACTAAATCAAAATATGAATGGTATTCTCATTTAGGCGTGGTACACAACACACAATGGTGTGCTCAGCCTCTTCATGGTGTTTTACCTGATATGTTTCAGGTGTATGTGCACTGTGGCGGCCAAGAATGTGGAGGTGTGGTCGAACAGCATAACCACGTGGACAATGAAGTGTCTATTTTCCTGCCGCAGCTCAACCAGCATGTTCATCGCAAGCTGGAAGACGTGTGGATCAGCCCCACGTCCAGCTCTACCTCCGCAGTCTCCTCCTCCATTGATGTGCCCAGAAGGTACGTTGTGTTATAGTTGTCTGAATCACGAATGCTGACCTTTTGAATGAAAAACGCTCCTTTATAACTCTACTTCGACACTGCAGGAGTCCAGAGTCAGTGGACATGGATGAGATTATGGCTGCAATGGTGCTTACAAGTCTGTCGTGCAGTCCAGTCATCCAGCACTCGGCTCTGGGGAGCGCAACTCAAGGTTAGTAGAACATTACATTTAATGTTTGTTTTTCGAAAAGTTGCAAGCAGCAATGCAATGCTCAAATTTGGCATAAACCAACTGAGATTACTCAACGCTTGCTAAGATAGGTGTTAGTCACCAAGAAGAAATCCCTAACAACTGCACAAACAGTTTTCATTAGTAAAACTTAGTCTAAATGAAGGAGCTAGTACAGGATTGATTATCATCAAAAAAAAATTTACAATCCTAAAAGATCCTAACCAGACTAAACTGAAATTTTGAAACTTCTGAATAAAATATAACTATATAAATTAGATTTTTACTTTTTTTTTTTTTTTTTTTTTTTTTTTTAAGAAGTCTTGTATTACTCACCAAAAACTGTAAAAACTGTAACTTTGTGAAATATTGTAACAATTTGAAAAATGTTTTCTGTTTTAAAATATTTTCATATGTAATTTATACCTGTTATGGCAAAGCTGAATTTTCAGCAGCCTTTACCCCGGTCTTCAGTGTCTAATGTCCTTCAGAAATCAAAAAACATGGTTGAAAATGGTTGTGCAGATTTATTTAAATTTTTTTTCAAGAATCTAAATGAAAAGAAAATTCAAAAGAACAGCATTTAATTGAAACAGAAATCTTTTATAACATTATACATGTCTTTACATGTAAATTTAAGGCATCTGTGCTCAATAAAAGCATTAATTTCTTTAAAAAAAAATCTTTGATCCCCAAACAGTAGTGTTTATACATTATAATTTATTGTGCATTACGTTTATATAGTATAAATAATTTATTTAATTTATATTATACCATACTTAAATACATTATATATTTATGAAATTTATATGATTAACATGTTGGACACTTGTCCACTGGTTTAAAGGACATTTACGTTTTTGATGAAACACATCTTCTCATTTACCTCTTATTTTTGTTTGTATTAGCTTTGTGTGGAATGGAAAATGGTGGTGGCGAACTGTCTGATGGTGGATATTGGAGCTGCGACCATGGAAACGGAAGCCCTGCCCCATCCCCGCCCATCGCAGAGACGGACAAGAGCGCCCCTCTCGTCGATGAAGGCCTGGACATGGAACTGGACCAAATGTTATTCAACGAGCCAACACCAAGGAAACGCAAGGTACATTGTAAAACCTAATAAAATGAGCAAAACCTACTATTTTAGGGTTTGGTTGACGGAGAATGTGGCTTATCTTTATTTACGTTGTTTTTCCCCCTCTAGAACTCGGTAAAAGTTGCATATCGGTGCTTGTGGCCAAATTGTGGAAAAATACTGACCACAGTAGTGGGCATCAAACGTCACATTCGAAATTCTCATCTTGGGTAAGCATCACAAGCCTTGCGTTTCACAACCATACGTTCTTACAAGTGGGACAATCTGGGACATTTTTATCGTAATCATACTGTGTTTTATGCTTTCTGCAGACAAAGTGAAGAGCACTCCCAAAGGGAAGAAGACTTCTACTACACTGAAGTCTATCAGGACTTGGAACAGACCACTCCCTCTGGTGGCCACCGGCCTTCCTGTACTTCTCCATCCAGTCCTAGCCGGCTCACGCCCCCATCTCCCTCCACCCCGGACATGCTCCATCCCAGCCCACTCAGCCAGTCCGCCCCGGGCAGCTTCTGGCAGGTCCATTCTGAGCACTCTTACCAGGTAAGATGCTTGGTATTGTTGTGGTGCAATTAAACAATGTGTTTCTCTTGAGGGCGTTTAGTGCCTTCAAAGACATGATCAGTGTTATGTCACTTGCATGTAAATTGCCCATAAATGAACAAACATGGATGAATGTTTAATATGTTGATGTCCATTCCTCAGGCTCCTCCACCCGTTCAGGTTGTGACTCAGAGCAAACCAGTGTCTGTTCCTGTGTCCTGTCATTGGACTCCATCTCTTACAGTTCACCAGAGCAAACAGGTGAGAGTCAACAAAGCTGGAGAAATCTTAGCACAGATGTCTTAAAAGGGGGCTTTTCACTGGCAGTATTTATTGGTAATGGATTGGTTTTGAAACATTTTCGGCTTTCGGAACATGCAAAGCACCACATGGTCTCAAAGGCGTTCTGTGTTTTCACACTGGAAATGGGAGTGATATGCACATGTTGTTTTTGTGTCCTTTGTTCTGCCCACAAGAAATGTGGCTGGTATTGCAGTGCCATCTAGAGGACTCGAGGACACGGTTTTCTCTTTGTCTGAACACATGCTTGGCACTAGGATGAAAAATCATGCAAAAAAAATTGTGATCTGCATATTTTGAGCTTGCTTGCATAGTTTTAAACATCTTGCTTGTTGATTAATATCTCCTGAAATAAGGTGTCATGTATTAGCCTTAATGCATATCTTATAACAGTTCACAGGTTTGCTGCACTGATGCATTGTTTATACTGTAGTGTTTGAAGCTGTAATATAACCTGCAGTGCGTCATTCTGTGACTAATGGTGGTCTCTCTCTCTTTCTCTCTCTCTCTCTGCTCCCCAGGGCTTACCATTCCGCCGTCGTTCTGTTAGTGTTGGTGAACAGTGGCTCCAAAATAACAATGCCACCTTCAGGCCACATCCTGCCAGTGTTTCACCTCCAAGAAACCATTGCACTTCAAGGTGGGATGTGTTTGTGTTTTTAGTAATTATTCAATCTCTTACTGTTGATGTCAATCATTAATGAACCATTTATGAATCATTTATGGTTGGATTAAAAAAACTTGAGCTTGAAATCAGAAAATGATTGGCATTATTATGCAAAACTGATGACTACCAATTATTCTGAAGAAAAAAAAATTTTCATCATTTTTCCATTAAAATGTAGTACATTTCTCCACCTGTAATGACTTTTATTGATGTAACCAAGATTGGGTGGGAAGAGTAATAACATCATAGTAACAAATATAAAACTACAAAATACAAAACATGTTCACAGTACATTTAAATTCTGATGGATTAATTCTAGTCCAGTTCAGACAGAATTTTTTTTTTTTTTTTACACGTGGTAGGAGAAAAACACAGACTTTCTGGATTCGGATGGCAACAAAACCGCCGACTGGCCTCTAAAAATGTTGAAAATACCTTACGTCCCCATGAGAAACAATTTACTGTCTGAATAGAGCTAATGTTGAAAACAGTTGTGCTGCTTAATATTTCTGTGGAAACTGTGATACTTTTGTTTTCTGGAATAGAAAGTTCAAAAGAACTTATTTTTGAAATTAAAAATTGTAACAATCTTAAGTCTTCACTGACAATCTTGCTGAATAAAAGTAATAATTTCTTTTAAAAAACCATACTTATATGAACAGTAGTGTAAATTACATAGTTCACCTTTAAAATGTTGTCAGTTGCTAATTTTGATTTGTATTGAAATTAGATGTCAAATTTAACTCTGAATTTCTATCTTATTAATAGGAGGATTCGGGGTGAAGCCAAGAAATGCCGAAAGGTATACGGCATTGAACACCGAGACCAGTGGTGCACCGCCTGCCGCTGGAAAAAGGCCTGTCAGAGATTCCTCGACTGAATCCTTCTTTAGACTGATGGAAACCGAACACTAACCTTACAGAGACCCACAAGAGGACATCTTGCCTGGAACTTTGGTTGGAAGAAACCAAAAGAGCACCTTTTTGACTTTAAACGTTTTCTACTTTTTATCGCGATTATGTGTTTTTTCAAAAATGCTTTAAGGAATCATGTTGGTGCTGGAAGAATGATAAAGCAAAAAGGACAGCCTCTGCCCCACAAACTCCTGCAGTCTTCCTACGTCTTATATCAAGAACCGATGAAGTCTGATGTTCTTTTACAAGCAGTATGTTCTTATACAACAGCAGCAGCCATATACTTTTTGTTTAATGTGGTGTAAACATTGTCGTCATCAGACATGGATGGAAAGTGTACTTATCATTCCAACTAAATTGCTGATATGAGACAAGAGCTCTTTACCGTGGTCCATTGCTTTCAGGGGCATAGTTGGCAGCTTATGGTTAATTGTAGATAAACAAGAAAGCGGAATAAATGTTTTAATAGCATATAACGTATATGTTCATGTAAGCCATGTTTACCTGTTTTTTCTTCAATTTCCGGTGCAAAATTTTGTAAAACAAACTTTTGAAAAGGAAAAAGGAAGACAAAAGGATTTTGTATTACGATTTTGATATCTGCGACGTGTTAAATCGTATGTTATGTCATTATCAGTGTATTTCTGTGTCACAGGTTATACTTCTGTGGAATGAAATGATTCACTTTCCTGTCACATCAATATTAAGGAATTATCTGTGTAAACATGCATGATCTGCTGCAGTTATTTGTTTACTTTTTGCGCTTTTGCCCCAATCTGCTCACTGGCTGTTCATCTGTTTGGATTGTGTTATTGCCAAAGAGAATCTCAGCAAGATAATACGTCATATACATCTCTGCAAAATAATGTGAAATGAATCTGTTGACCATTTATGAGAACCTTGTAACTGTTTGATTGGTTCATGCTCTTAATACTGGGTCCAAATATTTTCTTACTTTGTATAACACTTCTATACGTCATCTTTTTTAGGCGTAGCTAAACATCTTTTGCAAAGCTTGATGCTTTGACAACATAAAACTGAATGTACCTTACCCTGAAGATCTCTGTAAATCTTTACGGATTTCCGACAGTCACGGTCATAGCTCTTTAAGGACATCCTAGTCTGAGAGACATTCGATGAGCCTCATGGAAAACAATCTTTTTGTACATTTTTGTAGAGTACTTCCAAAGTATTTTCTTTCATGAAAAGTCAAGAACTGTTTGAGGTCTGTTCAAGATAAAAGTATAATTTCTTTTCATGAAACTTATGTTGCTTCAAGCCTTTTTAAATAAACTTTTGTGCAAACAAGTACGACAGCAAGTGTTTCATTTTAATATTTGTCCTTTTGAGGATGACAAGGTGGAGTGCTTTCAGTATGCAGTAAGAGGAACTGGTGGCAAATATTACAAGTTTGAAATCCAAATGAATGAAGAACAAAATACTTCAGGACACACAATCATTTGCTGCATGACAAGCCACAGAAAATAGTAAACTATTTTATTGACATAGTTCAGTTACTATGTACAGTTCATTTAGTCAACATCATGATTTTTATCATTGGAATAAAGGGAAAAGCATGACCTCAGCAATGTTTGCATAAATACATCATTTCATCTGCACAAATACAAATCAACTTTGTCAGTTTCAAAAAAAATAAAATTAAAGCTTTTGGTTTCCCACTGTTAGATGAGGATGCAAATTCTGTGTGCATGTGCGTGACAGAATTTGTTATGTTTGTATAGGCATATTACAGTGATGAGTCTTTGCTGGAATGGTTTATGAAAAATCTGGCTTTATTTTTTTGGGAGAGACAGTAAACATAGATTAGCTTTCCTTAATCCCTTAAAGGAATAGTTCGCCCAAAAATGCAAATTCTATCAATATCATGCTCATATCGTTCTGACACCATTTTAGTTTATTTCATCCTTAAAACAAAAGGAGATATTAAGCAGATTATTAAAGCTGCTCTTTTGCCAACATAATATCATGATAATTAGTCAATTTTGGTGAATTGGTGGCTAATTTGTATGAATTTGTACAAACTCATACATACGTTTTTGTACTATCTGCTTTCGCTCCAGAGATGGTTATGTTTAGGGGTGGATCGTTATGCTTATTTTTTTCTTAAGAAATGTACATTTACTGTGTACAAATTCATACGAAATTGCCACTTGATAAAATTATGTTTTCCTGTGAGATCGGGTTGTATTTTCCATTCGGCTCCAAAAAGCTCCAAAAAGTGGCATAAAGAATAGACTATATGATTTGTGCACTATAGCTAAGAACTGAGCTAAGAACAGACTGAAATGAATGTGTTACTACTTCCAAAACTTAATTGCAATGTAGCAGGTTTGCGTGCGTAATGTGTGCGTAAGAGATTTGAAAGCAAAAATTAGGTTTGATGGCACAGGTTCCCTGCTGAAAAAAAACAATACAACCCTGCCCAAAACACAATAGAAAATATAATGGTTTTAATGGTTATAATGGGAATTGTATTGGTTTTAATGGAAACTATAATGGTGTCTACTGGTATGTGATGGATTCTATTGGTGGGATGTTAAATCCTGTTGGAAAAATGCCCAAAACACAGTACAAAAAGTAATTTTGTAATGGTTTTACTGGAAAAAGCTAATGGTTTATAATGGTATTTTAATGGAAACCATTGGAATTTCTGTGATGGTTTCTATTGGGCTTCTATTGTTTTCGGGTTTTTTTAGCAGGCTTATGATTAAAAACCAAAATTTTAGTCTGATTCTCATGCTTTCATTAGACTGTAATGCTTATTTATGTTCCATTTGGAGCTGAAAATGACATAAGGATGTGTGAGTCATGACATATTTTTCATTTTTGGTGAACTATTCCTTTAATAATTCTGTTTTGCCTAGTAATTACCTCTCGATATGACATTTCACCTCAATTTCAAGTATTTTCATGGAGATTCCATTATGGGAACTCTCGTTGGCCAATAGGTGGCAGTGTCGAAAAGGAGATGAATTTGGAACCGGTAACGTTTTCAAAATGGTCTTTGCAAAATGTATAATTAAACTACAGGGGCCATCATATACAATGTCAATCATCTAATGCAATTTATAGATGTCTCAAATTGAATCTGAAGACTTTTCTTCAAACTTCAAGCTAATATATGTAAGCTTTGTTTGACATGGATTAGATGCTTCAGTGAGTAAATCCACATCTAACCCTGTGGCACTATATGAGAGCTTTTTGTGTTTGAGGAGAACGGTACATGATATCTTTCAAATGAGCATAACGAATGGTTTGCTGGGTAAGTTTATTCACTTCAAAGGTCAAAGCTTACTCATTCTGTTGGGTGACATCAGCAGACATACTATTAAACTCGCTAGCTCGAGTACTCATGCCCAAATACTGCTTGAGGAACTCACTAAAACGCTTCTGGTTGTTCCACTTACGGGCAGATTTGCGGACGCCTATGAAACCCCCATATCTCTTTTGCAAAGACCTTCCAGGATCTATGAACTTCCTGTAGCCATACTTGTTTTTGAGAAAGCCTCCAAAACGTTTGATTAGGTGGACGGCAGCCTCTTCCTCATCGCCTGCCACCTCGCTATCTCCATCTCGCTCTTCCTCAGATTCCTGTGCTGACTGTACTTGCAGGAACTTACTGAGCTGCATATCTTGGTCCTGATCATCCGTTCCCAAGGCCCGTGCTATATGGTCGAACCTCTGGAGGGTTTCAGAATACTGGCCATCATCCTGGTCCACAGGCAGAGAGGTGTCCGCTTCCTCTTCTGCTCTTTTCAGCATGCTATTGCCAACCAATAGCAAGGCTTTTGGGTTTTGCTCCACAATGGTCCTGCGACACATCTCCCAGGTGTCGCCTGGATAAAGTTTACCATGACACTCCACCAGACACACCTGAACAAAGACACACACAAACACATTACACTGACACTTAGGTCATTACACTTATAGAAACATAAAGGTGCATCTGTCTCGTAGGCAACTTTATTTTCAACAATCATTTATAAGTCATTTGGTCCTAGCTGCAAAAGCTGGTTTCTCTGCCAAGGCAAACGGGTGTTCAGATAGTTTTAGCTGGTCAGGCAGCTGTTTTCCCAGTCTAACTTGTTGAAAAGTTCCCCAAACCCCTGTAAAACAGGTCAACAGACGAGCTTAGGCTGGTTTTAAAGGTATATGACACCAGAATTGACCCTTTTCTTACAACAAATTCTTGTCTACAAATCTCTTAAAAAATATTAATCACAATTTTTTGGTCAATAAAATCACTTTCTACATCTCCCTGCAACCACTTATTTTGTTTTTTAAGCACTTTTGTTTTTTTAATATTTTTTTAATGACATTACTGATTGATTAAATTAAGTCACCCCTTTGTCTCAATAAGAAATATGGTATATTACTGGGGTAAAATGGGATTTAGTAAGTAATTATACAGCAGTAACATTAATTTTAATAATAAAATGTGACCCTGGACCACAAAACCAGTCTTAAGTCGTTCAGGTATATTTGTAGCAATAGCCAAAAATACACTGTATGGGTCAAAATTATAGATTTTTCTTTTATGCCAAAAATCATTAGGATATTAAGTAAAGATCATATTCCATGAAGATATTTTGTAAATCTACTACTGTAAATATATTAAAACGTCGTTTTTGATTAGTAATATGCATGGCTAAGAATTCATTTGGACAACTTTAAAGGCGATTTTCTCAATATTTTGATTTTTTTGCACCCTCAGATTCCAGAATTTTGTCCGATCCTAACAAACCACACCAATGGAAAGCTTATTTATTCAGCTTTCAGATGATGTATAAATCTCAGTAGTCCAGGGTCACAAATTAGTTTGTTGAATTTAATTGGCCAAGCCTATTGCCAGAAACACATGGCAACGCTCGAGCTTGTTTGGCTTCGTGTGGAATTATTTTCTTTAGAGGAAGAAAACTAGTCAACTGTAAGTAAGGAATAATTGACGACGGGCCGTTGGATTATTAGAAAAATAATGCACACCCGAGGTGGTGATGCGGTCACGATGCGAAGCGGAGTGGCCGTTACACCTCGGGTGTGCATTATTTTTCTAAAAATTCAACGGACCGAAGTCAATTATTCCGCTTATACTACGGTTGCCACACCTCAAGACATCGATCAGATGATATATTTCAAGGCATTCGTCCAGTATTTCTACTTAAATCGCTATTGTGAGTAGGATTATTTCTTCCGCATTTCATCCAACGCCTCCGTTGCTAATTCCTAAACGTCATTTTAAACCTAGTAACGGAGGATTGAGCCGTTGATAACAGATTAATGCAGTTAATACAGTTAATAACTAAGTTATGAGAGAGAGAGAGAGAGAGAGAGAAAATTACCTCTGTGCGTCTCTCAATAGTGTTCGGCGGCAATGTCTCTAGTTATAGTGAAACTTAACAGTTACTTCCTTTTCTTCACGAACCGCGCCGTTATTGTTACCTCGCTTGTGAGAAGTCATGTAGTTTTTAAGTTGTTTACTGATAAAATCGTCAGAGTAGCGCTAACAATATTAGCGCGATGTATGCTAGTGTGTGTGCAAACTGTTATGTGTGTGCGGTCTGTGAGGGAGAGAGAGACAGCTCTAAGTGAATGAAAACATCCTGCAAAGTTTTAAATCTGAAAATGCACCGTGTATAAAGTTATTCTCTCAAAAGAAAGAGTCGACTCTGAATCATTGAAACGAGTCATTTTTAGAAGAATCTTAAGCAATTTCATGTTGACTAAAACATGAAATATTAGCATATTGCCTGAGCACTGGTCTTTTTGCGTTGGTCTGAATGAAAATGCAAATTCATTCTTTGCCACTAGGTGCCGCTTTTGGAGCGGTAAAAATAGCGGCTTCCCCGATAACGCTGTACACAAAGCAGCACTGCCACAAATGCTGCTTTATCACAGGTATGGTGAAATGAAAATGAGACCAATCGGACCAATCACCGCAGATTATCGTCACGCAAAGGATGGGTTTGGAAAAATGAATCGTTGAGCGAATTGTTTGGGAGTCCTTGAGCAAGTAAGATAAAAATAAATGCATATATAAGACAATGAAAGTGTTTTTTGACCTTGCATGCATGTCAACCTGTTGTTGGGGACTCCCACAACCAAAATATGAACCTTTCATTACCCACAATAGGGGCACTTTAACATTATTTTAGTGTATTATCTTAATTATGAACACACTAGCCGGAAGTTTTGCCCATATAGGCTTACTTCCGCGTTTAGGAATAAGGTGGATAGCGGTTGTGGCTAGAAGGGATACAGCTCCGACCAGAAACGAACAATGAAATTAATTTTCTACCTATTAGATTGTGTTTTATTAACGTCTACACCTACCCCAACCCTAAACCTACCCCTTACAATAATGAAAAAATAGTAATTATTGTTGTACAGTGTGACAAAATTACACTGTATTGATGTGCGCATGCCCAGTAGCGCCATAACTATCCCTTCTAGCCCTAACTGTGGATAGCATCTAGGAACTTCATGACCATCGCACGTTAAAATGGAAGGAGCGCGAGTAGTTATCTGGTGGAATGAATTAACCCTTTTAAATTAAAAGTTTAGTTTCGAGGGAGTTGGTTAGTTATCAGAAGAGGATATATCTGTTCATTCATGCTGGAAAATGATAAGAACACCTCAGGGAAAGTCTGCACAATGGAGGGCTACTCAGGCCCATCAGTTTCCGTAAGCAGCCTCGCCGAATGATGTTATTGTGTTTCTACTTAATTACACAACAAGATAACTGAATCACCCCAGCTGTTTTGAGTCAAAGGGCCATCTTTAACCAAATTAGCACTTCTTCCCCCTCAAATGCGTGTTATTGACATGAATCAGAGAGTATGTCCTCCTCCTCGGAGCTATAATCAGCTGCAGAGCACAACCACATTCCACTGTTATGATCATTATAATTATGTCAACTAATGGCGTGTCTCAGGGAAATTCGATACAGTTGAGGCCATAGGTCTTAGACAGTACAGAAAATGAAATAAAATTCAGGAAGCTGTAGAAGATCTGTGCAGAGTAACATATAAAACTAGACTTGTACATTTTCTGAAGAAAATGAAAGTGCTGCTTGCCTGTGACTTTATCAACTTTGGTTTCTCCTTTGAAAGAAAAAACTGAAATGATATAGTTATTGATGTATATAAGAACATAAGGCTATAAAATTAATATGGTGGGCATAACCAGTATATTCTGTTTGAGAATTTAATAAAAATATTTGAGCTCATATTAAATCTCTGATTGTTGGCACAATCTGAGCACAATCTGTGATGTTGTTGGGATCTCTTCAGAAACTCTAGACAAAACGTGAGAGATTATTGGGTTTTTTTTTTTTAAATTTGAGAGGCTATGGAAAACTTTCCAGTTGCACTCCGTTTAATCTCACTGCTGTATAGAAGAGATAGTAAGAGATCATATTTGTGATGTTCTTTCCTACGTGAATTGATTGACACTGTAGGGAATTACCAAATTGTTGAAGGCATATTCATTAGGCAGTTTTTGGCTGCAGAAGAGGCAATCCTTCTGGCAGTCACACCATGCTGGGTTACACAGTCCAAGCAACAGTAGTGTCCACAGTGGAGTCTTCATCACGCAGTGTGTTAACAGCTGAAGTGCAGTCTGTAGAGACAGAGATGATGGTATGAGAGAGAAAATAGGTTACAATTCCTGGAAGTAAATCTTACCACAACAGTATGTGTATACATTAGTTCAACATATTAAGAATAGCAAAGTATTTCTGGCATTCTTCTGATTAATCAGTTGCAACATCACTAGCCGCCTTTGTGACTCAAATCTAATAAATGTAAAAATAACCAACTGTAAATGGTCTTGATTACTTCAATGTCATGTATACACACTATGATTCAAAAGTTTGTAGTCTGAAAGTCTCTTATACCAGCGCTATCTCATTCATACGTATTTTACGAGGTGGCTAATTCGTACGAATTCGTATGATCTTACTCATACAGAAAACTACGTTTTCTGTGAGGGGTAGGCAGTACCGTTTCTAAGCATAGGTGAGCTAGGTGGTCGCCTAGGGCGCCACCAGCTGAAGGGGCGCCAATGAGCGCAACGTACTGCCGCTACATTTTAACAGGGTTGTGATAAAGAGTGGCACGGTCACCCTGAAATATGACTGCCGCCCCCACTGGATTTCCAACATCATTGGGCTAGAGTACTGTCAATCTGACGATGCCTGTATGCCATTGGATCAGAGCGCTGTCAATTGCTGCCTCGTTGCATGCTTGCGTTTGGAGCGCTCATCAACGCCATTAGTTCAATGGACTCTGTCAGTGCTTTGGCAAGGTAACGCTTTTTTTTTTTTGCCATGCAATAAAGCTAAGTTCAAAGGCCAATTTAAAATATTGGTACAGTAAATAAAGTGCACAAAATCAGTATTTTGTTTAGGCAGTATTTGTGGCAGTTGAGATTTTTGTGCGAGATTTGTCCAAAAGGTTTTTGCGCCAATGCATTGTTAAAGGATCAGCGTGTCATGTAATATTCCCATATAAACTTTAACAGCCAATTAAAAAATATTGGTATAGTACAATTCGCTAATTCACGAGATCAATACATCCTTTATTAAACTGCTTTGTCGAGTTTAATACATCCTTATGGAGGTGTCAAAATGCTGATCAATTCATTCACTTCTAACACAGCACTTAATGTGAGAAGCCTCAGACACATAGAGGGCAGAGCGTCACGTTATTTAAACGGGAAGTTCACGCTTTAATGAGTAGCAAAGGATTAAGTAGCTGTATTGATTACTTTTATGCCACTGATCAGGCTTTGAGAGAGGCGGGGCATAGAGGACCTACAATAATGTACAGTATTTGAAAAATAATGTGTTTTTTGAATATTAAAGTATGTCAACATATTCTGTTACATCAAATACACAAAATAATGATCTTTAAAAAAGCATCATATGACCCCTTTAATGAGTGGCGCAGACCTGCGGTTTTGTTTACTACTTTTGTTTACTACTAATTTCTGAGGGGAAAAAATCATAAGGCTACTGTAAGAATAAATTAAACTTGTTTTATGCTTTCAAATAAATAGACATGCTAAAACAGAGTTTGGTAACAATAAAACAAGGTTGGAAAAAATAAAACATTTCAAAGTGCCCTAAACATGTAATTTTTGTAAAACTTTTAATAAATTGATGTTAAATTGTTTTAAGTTTCATGATTTTAATTAATTTGACAATTAAACCCGTAAACCTAGAGGAAACACTGAATGTTATTGCAATTTAAAAATATATATACATTTTTATTTTAATATATTTCATAATGTAATTTATTCCTGCGATGGCAAAGCTGAATTTCCAGCATCATTACTCCAGTCTTCAGTGTCACAATATCCTTCAGAAATCGGTCTAATATGTTGATATATTGATTTGGTGCATTTCTCATTATTAGCAATGTTGAAAACAGCTGTCTAAAATTTGTATGGAAACTATGAAAAAGGGTTTACTCTCACTTAATCAATTTAATGGATTCTTGCTAAATAAAAGTATTAATTTCTTGCAAAATAAGTAAATAAATGTGTTAAAGGACTGACTCCAAACTTCTTTTTTCTTTTTAAAGGAGTGGGGGGGGGGGGCATTGGTACTGACGCAACCGACCCCTAACTTAAACGGTATATGGTGAACATAAACCCTTTGATATACTATTACTAGAAGCTCAAGAATCCCCATTTAAAAAATGAAACTAAGAACCAGAAAGAGACTCACTGATAGAAAGAACTTAAAATTGAGCTAAATATGTTATACCTAGAAAAAGAATGATAGCATATTAATTATAATTTATTATAATTTTATTGTCAGTGTTGGGGTGGTTGCCGGGCGACTTGCTTTCTGTGTTGTAATTGCAGGAGCTTTAAAAGCTAATCTAAGATAAATTCATGTAATAACAGAGTTTCAACTCAATTCATTATTGAATGCTCTTTTATTTGTTTATTAGGCAAGTAGCTATGTAATGAGCAGTGTAATGTACAGTCAGAAGGTCATTATTGAAAAATAAACTCCTTCAGGGTGAGATTACTTTGCAATAATGACTGTCTGAACGTACATTATCCCTCACATAATCTAAACTAGATTTAGTCAAAAAATGCATCTAACTAACCCTATTTAAAGGTACTTTTTGAATGTATTTGAGACAGACTTAGCATTTGCCTGTACTTCATTAGCAAAACTCATCATCTGTAGTAATTAAAGCTAGAATTAGTGCTTGTGGCGTAATGGGAGCAGAATGGAGAAGAGGAGGAGGATTTGAGCCGCTGTGATGCACACTGGTTAAGCAGTCTTAGTCACCACATTAGTCCAAACAATAGAAAGGACTATAAAGCGCTTCAATCCTTTTTATGCCAAGGCTTTAAGAAAAATAACCTCATTCCACAGCTGCCTTGTCAAGCAAATAAAGCACCAATGAATGTACGTTTCAGCATTGATGGGTGGCCGGTGACTGCTGCCCACCAAACCATCAGTGGTTTAGTTACTTCAAAAGCAACTTCAAGATAAATCAATTTCACCTGCATTACACTTGTACTGAAGGTGTCACCAGGAACAAAAGCAAAGGTGTAAGTCACGGAGAATCGATAGGCACCCCTTGAGTGAGTTTTATTGAATTCAGTCACTGTACGAGTAACAGAGAAGGAAAGACACATAATTATAAGTGTGAGAGTGAATTACGAACAACTTTATGCAGGGGGAGAGAACTGGATATTGATTTTTGTCACTCCCTTTAGTTCATTTATTTATTTATCTGTTTTTTTCTTGGGAACTACAAGATGACGTACCTAAATGGGTTCAGACCAGGGTGCAGCGTTGTTTAGAGGTGATATTTCAAAAGGGGATTGTTTGTTACAACTACAGTTTTTTTCCTTTCAGCAGCTATTTTTTCTGGTTGAAGTTTCTCATTTAAATTTAGATTACCAGTATGATTTCTGTGCACCTCAGGTGCCCCAGAAGTTCTTAATCTCACTGTGGTTTGTACAGAAGCATACATACATGTGGGATGCAGAGCTTGGCAGGCCTTCAAGATTTAATTAACTAACTCAATTATGTAATAAGAAAGATTTAACCAAGATAGACATAGTGATTTAACTTGTGACCTTTGGAATTATCTCATATACTCAAAGGAAAGAACAATCTCTCATTGACTAAGTGGGAGGAAATTGGTGCACTTTGAGAAACTGTACATTTTATATCATAAGAAAGCTTTTCTGTTTTGAAAAGGAAAGACTAAGTGCTCTATTTACAGTATGTCAGTGCTTCATATCTTTCCTACAGTAGCAGTGCGTTTAGTGATTTGTGACATAGTTTAAGATTTATTTACACAAACTGTTTAATAATGCACAGAGGCAGTATAAATGCATTTGCTCAAAAATTACAATTGTATAAATAAACTTATGAAATGTATATTTTAAATATGAAATTATTGAAACATGGAAGTCTGTTACTGTCTCAGTGTAAAAAAAATATATATAGAAAGGTGACTGACGTGCAACTATATCTGACAGTTGCAACTTTCTTTAAATAGTGACTTAATTTCTCACAATCATGATTTCACAGTTCAGACATTATATCTCACAATATGATTTTACATCGCAGAACTGTGACTTTATATTAAATTGCACAATGTGTTATTTCACAATTACTACTTTATTTTTTAATACTTAGGATTTAAATCTTTGCATCTCCCAGTGATATTTTTTATGTCTTACAATTGCAACTCTATTTCTTGTAACTGCGAATTCATTTTGTGTTTGTGACTTTATATCGCACAATGTGACTCAATAGCTCACTGTTCAATTCATAATCAAAACTATATCTTGCAATATGACTGTCTCTCACAATGTTGCTGTATTCCTTATTTTAAATTTTGTCTCACAATAATTTGTTGTATGTTTTGTTCTGAAGTGGGTTTCCAAAAAAACATGAAATGATGGATGAAATTATAAATAAAAATGTATAAAATTATGTAACTACAAATTAAATATATATTCAGCTACATTTTATCTACATTTACAGAAGAAAAGCGGCATCAGATACTAGGGACTCGGTGGATCAGAGCAGCAAATTT
Organism: Onychostoma macrolepis; assembly: GCF_012432095.1. Classification (NCBI taxonomy): domain Eukaryota; kingdom Metazoa; phylum Chordata; class Actinopteri; order Cypriniformes; family Cyprinidae; genus Onychostoma; species Onychostoma macrolepis. Next base: position 8,321,758 of record NC_081171.1, read on the forward strand.
TATGGATTTTATGCAGAATCTGACACAGACACACAGTCTCCTCTGAGCAGCTTTAACTCAGCTGTGTAAACACTTAAAGTAGTAAACTTAATTTCACCCATACATTTCATATTTTAATCCACCTTCCATTGTCAGCTTCTTTTCCATATTCCAAGTAGATAAAACGAGATAAGACCCTGTGAACTGGTTTCTAATGAGTACAATGAAGCATTTCTGTCATTGCTCATAAATATCATGATGAGAAATGACAGACATTGTCCAGTAAACAAAGCAAGTGCAAAGAATTCCATGTTCTGCTTCATTTCCCGTCTCCATCACCAGTCGCTACTGTTGTGTAGATATTGTCCATCATTTCAGATGTGTTATCTCCAGAGATTTTCAATGTATGCCGAACATGATTGGCTAAAAACACTCAATGGCTCAATTAAACTCTAGAGGTAAATGTGTCTGATTTGCGCAGCTCATTTCTCAATCAAACGCGTCATAATCAAAGTTAAATACCACAGGGGTTCTCAGTGGTGGAGACGGGCAGCCCACTGCTGTATCTAATTAGACCAGAATTGTGCAACTGCAGATGGAAAGCTTCGAGAAACTGCCGGAAATACATTATTCTGATGATATATAGAGAAATGTGACGCTACCACCATAAACTAAAGAAATAGTGGAATATTATCATAATGGGCTGGCCGTTAGGGAGGAGACTATATGTCGCTAACCGCTGTACCTGGTTTGGATTAATGACGCCAGTGTCCTTCAAGCATGACACGTTAGATAAGTTTGAAAAGAAGAAATCAATGACCGTTATTACTAGTCCACTATTAACCCTAGAGCCTTTAGTATCCAATAGTTGATGTGTAAAAGTGTCATTATTATTGGCTATAAACATGTCAATAAAGCGACCAGTGATGGAACAACACCCACTGAGGAACATTTTATTGCTCATATGTTACTCTTACATAGCAATGGTGAGTCTCAGTTAGGCTTCACTTAAGTATACTTTATGTTTCTCCTTAAATTGTTTAGGAGAAATAAAAATAAAACAATTGTTAGTGTACAGTGAGAGTCTAGAGCTTCAAAATGAAGGTGGATAACTGTGCAGCTATAATTTGACTTTAAAAGAATCTGATGAGAAATGTTTCATTTTATGTTGTGATCTCCAATGTTAGATCCGTTTGGTTTCCTGGCCAGTCTGATCTATCCTGAAACAATTAAAACCTCAGATTGACAGCTTCAACTGTGTGTCTCAGTAGGGCCGCTGCAGCCTATGAAGGTCAAAGACAAATTTGTGCACATACACCTGCAAACTCAATAGTAGATAAATGCATCCACAAATTGAATGCAAAATCGGCCCATAACCACAAGTGTTTCTTTGATACTAAATAATCAATGGCTGGGATGGATGGATTCACCACACTTTAAACACGGCCGTCAGGTTAGGCTTTGCATTGACGCGCATGACATAAAGATAGATTATCTAATCAAAAAGCTTAAAGCTGTTTTCATGCTTGTGATGCGAAAGTAATTGTTTCATCTCCCGTACTGAATGCAGTTGTTAAACTGACTTTAAGGGCAGAGAAACTCCTTGATGAAATATCATTAAGGACTTAACTCCTCCTACAGTGCAGTCCTTCACACTAATAACATTGCTTTTTGTAGTCCAGTATCAAACAGTCATGTTAGTCTGGATACATTGAAATTCCTGAAAAAAAGTTTGGAAGCTGGTAGATGGTAGATAAACTACTTAGAATTTGAAAAAAACTCTTAACAGCTGTATGTTAAGCATAAATCACATCACACTGCTGCACTGCACATCTATCTTCAAACAAGGCTTTTTCAGGATTCAGTGCCTAATGTCCTTCATATCTACTGTACTGTTCATATCTATATATAACAAAAAAAAAAAAAAAAAAAGTTTATTTATATGTGGAAATTTTGGTAATTTATGCTATTTTAAAATACTTCATAGTATGTGCCTCGGTATTAGATCACTTAATCTTTTATTATAAAGCTGGATTCTAATTATTATTATTTTTTAATATATCCAGTCATTAATTGTGATTATGCTGATATATTTTGCTTTTATGCTTATGGTTATGCTTTTTGTGCATCAGGATATTTAAAGCACCGTAAGGACAGCTAATCAGGAGTCAATTTCACAGTGGCTAAAATTGTCCCGTGAGTTTTGGACGAGCCAATACATTTGCCTCAGGGCCTTCAAATAAATAATCGGACTATTCTTAGATTCAGAAATCCTAGCTGCACCTCTCCTCAATGATTTTTGTATCATACTTGTGAAAATGTTCTATTAATCATTATGCGGATTTGTCTTTACAAAAGTTTTTAAAAAGAGTAACCGAGGTAATTGCCATTATTATTACATAATCACCTAAATGTAATGTTCTTGTACAACATGCAAAAATTAAGAATTTGCATAGAAAGAACCAATAGAAATTTGCATAGATGGAATCACATTTTTAAAACACTTTTTTTAAAAGTCAGCCAGGGTTCCTTTCTTTCTTTTAAGAAAATAGTATTACCACTTTTTAAAAAAACATTTTTTTATTTATGATCATAGCCACAATTCTTGCAATCTCAGCTCCAACCGAGCTTTTAGTGGCACTCTGTGATATAGACCAAGTATAAAATTATCTAGCAAAGTGCAACATCTGAATGTTACATTCTGAATTACCCAAGGCTAATTCAGTATGACCTCTTGTGAAATCAACGAACAATTATGTGTCTCTCTTTGATTTTGAAACCTGAGCACTAAATCCAAACTAACTCTAGCAGATAAGACATTTATAGGCACTGGCCAAAGATAGTAGAAAATTGCACGGTAATGGTCCATGAATGGACAAGTGCCAGGCATTTTGTGCACCAAAAGTCAGCTCCTGTTCAAAAATATTTCACAATACTGCCAATAGTCCTCTCAGCTGAATTAAACACCCCAGTGTACAGTAAATTTCTCCCTAAAATTAATCGGGGTCTATAGTAGCCTGGATTTTGCCCTGTAAAGAAATGCATTGATTTCACTATGTATCAATCGATGTTACAATTATGAGAGCAAAGTGAAAAATACATCCCTGTCATTCACATAAATAGGTTTCAGAAGATGTATAACAGCCATACATCATCATTTTTATACATCATTTGATGCTTTATGTGAAATAATGTGAAATTTATTGCATGTGGTCAAATAATAATTGCTGATAAAAGTGGACAAAATAGTTACCGATAAAATAAACTCCTGATTTAATAAGAAAGTTCACCTAGAAAGTGAAAATATTCTTAGTTACACCCTCATGTCATTCAAAACTTGAATGACTTGCTTTCAAAAGAAGATATAACACAGAAGAAAGTATTTTATTTACAGTTTTGGAAGGACATGAGGGTGAGTAAATGAGTAAACTATCAGTTTAAGTTTAATGGAAAAATACATTGTATTGCACATGCTAAATTACAAATAATAAGCAAACAGATTAGTGCAAAGTGTCCTGAGTAAATTGATGTGAATCTAAAGTATTTCTCCATCCAGTCAGCCTACCTGAGCTGTGTGCGGTTCAGGCACCTGTCCTGAGCAGATCTGCTGAAACTGAAGGCGGTTATATTCTCCTATCGCCTGCTTCTGTTTGTTTCCTATGAGGATGCTGTTGCTCGGTCGTCTTATAGAGACACACCCCTCCCTGTGGTCCAACCCCTAACCCCCTGTTTTACAAGTGTGTGTGTGTGTGTGTGTGTGTGCGTGCGAGAGTGGGATGAGAGAGAGAGAGAGTGAGAGAGAGGACACAGGAGAAGACTGTCTTACGTATTGGGATGGGTGTACGTCAAGACTTATCTTCCACGTCAAGGATTGCAGTCTCTGAAAACAAACTAGGAAACTAAAAATACAAGCAAACATTTTCCCAGAATACCCGCACACTCATTCATAGTGTGTCCTCTGTCCATTCATCCTCTGATGAAGTGATGCTCCAAGATAATAATGATGCTTTGAGAGCTGTGTGCAAAAAGCGTGACCATTGGCATTGCAATGGATTAAACTTCAATCTGTGCTGTTTTCAATATCTCATTTGCAGTCTAAAAGTTAAAATGAATATCGATCAAGCAATAAAAACTTTAAATTCCGAATTTAAGGGCAAACAATGGGAATTAGGAACGTTAAATCAAACATCTTGAGAGACAGAGCCAAAGAAAAGAAAATGTTTTATTGCTCATAGGTTGGTCTTTTATACACTGTAAAAGATTTTCAAAGTTGGACAGAAAACAAAGGTTAAATGAGTATGTTTACAAGAAAATACTATTTGAGTCTTTTTACTTCAATATTTCAAATTCACTCAGAAATGAAAATTCTGTCATTAATTACTTACCCTCATGTTGTTCCAAACCTGTAAGATCTTCGTTCATTTTTGGAAGAATTTGTTGAATAAAGTTATTTTTGTTTTCTTTGCACATAAAAAGTATTTTCGCTTCATAAAATTAAGGTTGATCCTCTGATGTCACATGGACTATTTTAACAATGTCCTTATTACCGTTCTGGGCCTTGAACGTGTCAGTTGCATCGCTGTCTATGCAGGGCCAGAAAGCTCTTGGATTTCATCAAAATATCTTAATTTTGTGTTTTAAAGATGATTGAAGATCTTACGGGTTTGGAATGACATGAGGGTGAGTAATAAATGACATAATTTTTATTTTTGGGTGAATTATCAATTTAATGCAATGTTACGTGCTGTTTCTTTGTGAAATATACTAGGAATTTTTTTCTATGTAGCTAGTTGCTTGATAAAATCTTGTTACTTTTATTTGAACATTATATTTGAATCTTCTTGGCAGATTTGAACACAGTTTAAGACATTTTGAAACATAATAGGGCTATGAGTTTTCTTTGGGAAGTTTCTCTAATTTATGAGTTTCTCTGTAATTTATCAGTTTGTTGGAGACTGGAAGTTTTATCTAATGTTTTTATAGAACAATTAAAAAAATGAACACTGACAGAAAGTGAAATACAATATAAAGAATCCAGAGTTGTAAAAATCAAATCAGAGTGTTTTTAATTTCTTTCTATTGTGCAATCATAATAATTTACTATTAATTTGAGATTTATTCTAATTTCAGAATAAATGCTTGTAGTCAAACAGGCATCTAGAAAACTGCTCCATCTAGCAGGGAATGTTCTCAGAATTTCGGTTCTGGTTCCAAGTTTTAAATAAACATTGTTCCAGTAACGCTAATTCATTCAAAGTCAGCTGATCTTTTATAATGTTCACAAAAGTCTCGCCTCAAATAAATTTTTACAAACTTCAACTGAACATGTTTTTTTCTCGGAAATTTCTTTGGAAATTCATGTAACATTTTCAGAATGTTTATAGAGCATTTAAAAGCTGCATTCACATAATGTTCCGTTAACTTCTGCATAGCCAAGAAAAATATTTTTAAAAGCTAGTCGTTCTGAACTGAGAATATTCAGAAATAGCATTTTCATAACTTAATGGGAACATTAGCAAAACACTCCTAGGACATATTTTTGTTAGCTGGGGCTTTACTAAACACAACATTCCCTGAACAAGTTCTGAAAAATCAATCTTTAAGACATCTCAATTATTGAGTACTGACAGTCACACCAGTGAGGTGAGAAATTCACTGCGCTCAGAGTCAGAACATGTCTGAAGATGAGTGTGTGTTTTTACATGAAATAGCCCGTAGATAAATGTGTCCGACGGATAGCGAAAGCTCTTTTGCATAGTCTCACAATGAATGGCAGTTTTAAAATAAAACTATTTCATGGTGATGAAACAAAATACAAAATACAATGTAAGGACTTGAAAGTGTTGAGATTGCTTTTCTAGCAGTGAGCCGCTTGTGAATTGAATCCCAGTCTTGTCTGGCAAGTCCAAAACAGCCAAATCAGAACAGGCCAGCACTCTGTCTACAGGTGAAGGGACTAGAAAATTGGCCCTCCCAGCAGTGGGCTCCACAGTTGCTTAAGCCAGATCTTATAAAGTGAGTTTAAACAGTCATGTGTTTGTCCTTGGGCGGGTATATAGAAAACCTCTGATTATGGTGATGGTAAAAACAGCCTCTTGCTGAGATGACCATCTCGTGATGCTACAAGGGCTTCTGGCCCAAATGATGTATCATTGTAGCTCTCAGCTGGATGGCATGGAGAAGGAGATCTGATAAGTGTGTTACAGGATGAGTTGTGCTCGCTCATCTGGCTTCAGCGTGTCACCATGCTGAGGAAATGGGGCCAGAGAAGAAACTCCTGCTGAGAGAGCAGAAAACATTTTGTGAGAGATTCTGGGGATCAGCTCTAGGGTGAGTCTGCCATGGGTAGAATTGTTAGTTTGCGTCTTCGCTGGTTGCTGATTATTGTGCTATGGACTCGGGGCATGATGTGTGGAAGATAAAATGTGCATATTACAGACGTCTGAGTCCCACGCAGTGCAGTGAATAACAAAGGAAAGCCTTCAAAAAGAAGGCTAATATCCATCCTAATTTAACTATTTCTTTTCTTCAGTGATCTGATAATTAATGTCACCACTTGGTGCCTTTTATGAAATAGTGCCAGAAAAATAATGAATTTTCAGTGAAATGTGCCAAAATGGGTAAGAGAGTTAGAGCAAGTCTATTGTAATTTATCACAATTGTTGGTAATTAAAATAATTAAACAAGCAAATTAATATGAGTTTAATAGATTTTATTTGTTTGATACAGGCACAGGCCCAATTTACCAGATTAAATGGTGGACATCTAATGTATTTAAAGGGGTCATATAATGCCCATTTTCCACAAGTTGATATTATTCTTTAGGGTTTTAATGAAAAGTCTGTAACATAGTTTAGTTAAAATTTCTCATTGGTAGTGTAAAAAACACCCTGTCAAAAACAGCTCTTGTCAGAGCAAGCGGTATTGTGTCATTCTCCTTTAAATGTTAATGAGCTCCGCTGACTCCGCCCCTCTCTTCCGAGCCGCTCTCTGAGGGACTGTTTACTTTAGCGCATTCATCCTGAAACTTGCTAATTAGCACATTATTGGGAAAGGGCATATGCAAAGATTCATTTAAAAAAAACCTTGTACTCATTTTTTCTGGAGGTGAAGCTGGATCACGAATGATTCGCGTGAACATAGATGCATTTAGGTAGATGGAGGGCGCATTCCCTTCAGAACCAAACCTAATCCTCTTCAGCCGCTCAGATGACGGGAGTAAATGACTACTGCTATGTTCATTATTACATTCAACAAAACACCTCAATTGCTTTGGAGTCATTCTTGTCTACATCTGCTCCGGCGGTGAAACAACTGATGACAGCTCACTCAGGGCGGGTCTGAGGTAAGACACCAGTGCAGTCTGTGCTGAAAGCTGCTGTCAATCAACAATCGTGGGAGGGGCCTCCGAGCTTGTGACCTCACAAGAGGAACAGCTCGATTTGAAACAGGGGAAAACATATTAGGAGATAAAAAAAAAACAAAAAAAACACTGAATGGATTTTTATCATTATAGGATGGTTGTGTACAGGCACTGCCAACACACATTTCAGTACAATCAACTTGTGATAACAAACAAGTGGATATAGCATTATATGACCCCTTTAAGACTAGTTACTTTGCATGCTAGGTTCATTTTCATTTACTAGATAGTAGTTTATCACCAATATCTAATAGTCTCAAGAGAAAAAAAAGAAGAAAAAAAAAAAAGATAATGAGACACCAAAGTGTAACGTATTTATGAAAGTATCGCAACATAACATTCCCTTGTTGATGATGGCAGTGTGCTTAGTTCGATCTGTCAGTTTTCATAATGATATTACAAACTTGTGTCTAAGGACTCAATATATTAATTTGTTGATTCAACTGTGCAATTTCAGAAACCCTCCCAAGGGTCCTTCTACAGCTGTATTTCCTTCCTGGCTTCATCAGCTTGATTGTAAAGTGAACATTTCCAAGTTGAGTCAACCAAAATCATTGATAAGAATGCATCACAACAATGAATGCAATCAATCAAAGGCCTTAGAAATCCCCAGTATCATTAAAAGCATGAGAGAGAACAGAGATGTATCATACACAATCAGTTTGATTAATAGAGCTGCACTGCACTGCTAGAATCTCACAGGATTGGTCCGATATGACATTAACAGATTACTTGTTATTTTTCTACTTCCGAGAAGAGATAAAGATGCACTAAACTTTTTTTATGGAGCTTCAAACCAAATAAAACAAAGTTAAACTGGAACCTAATAAGTCTGCACGTGCACACAATAATAAATCTAAATGACTTTTGTTCAGAATCATGAACACTGTTCAGATTAGCTGCATAAAATAACCAAGACTATTTCAGCAAGTGGGATTTAAATTACATTTTCTTAACAAATACTCAACAAACGATAAACATTTGGTTAACAAGATTTATACGCCTTTGCAGTCATTTCTGCCTTTGTTGAGTTGTTTTGTTAATTCATAGAAAATAACTGTAACTGCAAATAGCATACTTTAGAAATAATAGATGCAAATGAACCAGCATCAGTTTTCTGAAAATCGTACATTTTCTGCCCAAAAATGTTTACCAAATGATACTAGAACATAATCAACTTAAGTGTTTTTCAGTGGTTCAATTGTGTGCGCAACTGGTAGAAAATGGTGCCAGCAACATCAGCGTCATGGGTTTAAAAAAATACTGTAAAGATGTGCAGCTTGAATGCATGTTTGTATAAAAGCATCTTATACAAAGCAAATGACTGAAACGTTTTGCAAATGCAAATCCCACAACATTTTCTATGTATTATCCATGCCTTTCATATTTAAATGATGTTATTTGTGGAATCAGACAAGTTTGTTTTTGAGTGTCTAGACCAGCTATTTTTAGGATGCAGGAATGCAATGGAACTATTAGAAAGTTCAAGACAGCTCCAATTTGCCCTTGTCACTTAGCATAGCCAAAGTATAGCAACGTCATATCAATTTCTATCGCCAAGGGCGAACTGCAAAAGAGTAAAATGGTTTTTGAGTGGTTGTCAATCAAAGAGTACGAGCTTCATGTTGAAACTTAATTGAAAAATTCATCTCATGATATTTATGTAGGGTGCCATTGCCAAAGGGCATTTGCAGCATCTTTAAGAAGCCAACAAATTAAAAATATAGTTCCTCAATTAAGAAAAATAATGTCTGTTATGCTTACCACAAGCTTACTCGCTATTTAACAAGAGGTCAAAAACATGTTTTCCAACATGAGAGTAAATAGCGGGACTATACTGTGGTCAAACATTAAATCCTTTTCCCCATGGTCATATTAAGTCCATATATATGGGTTTCTGGACACTCTGACCAAATCAGCCCCTGTACATTTACACAGGAAAGTGACCATGTTGTTGGTTAATGACCATGCTTAGTGCCTTAGAAACTGAGAGACTAAGAGCTTGAGATCGGGGCAACAGCATGTGCACTAAAGCCGGCTCCAGACGGAAGGCTAACATTGGTTGACTTACGCTTTGCACTAGACAGGCTGCCACCAGCAGGCATTAGATGGCTACTTACTGTGATTCACCACAGCAAACTTAATCAGAATACATTACCAGCTGATTATTTCATCACTGCTCAATAAACAGATTGGGTTACAGTATATTTGGACTCTACACGCCTTAGGGTGACTACTGACTCATCAGGCTGACTAATAAATCCCTATTGTATAGGAATTTCAAAATGATTTATAATATAAAAATTCTGCATAAAATAGTACTGTACACTTTTTTTTTTTTTAATAATGTTTCCAAAAGGGGGTTTTTCAGTGATGCTATAAGAACCATTTTGTTTTCCTAAAAGAACCTTTCAGTAACCACTTTTATGACCTATTATGCCCCCCTTTTTTACAATATGTAAATCTCAGGTCAGGTGTCCCCAGAATGGGTCTGTGAAGTATCAGCTCAAAATACCCCACAGATCATTTATTATATCATTTTGAAAATGCCTATTTTTCCACTATGAAGAACCTTCTGTGCAATGGAAAGGTTCTATGGATGTTAAAGACCCATAGATGCTGATAAAGAGTGTGTGAAACTTGTTGGTTTGAATCTGTATTGGTTACTGATTATTGTGCAATAATGGTGCCAGATGTTGAGGTGATTGCCAAGATGCTGCTATGCATTTGCTCAGGTCTTCTTGGTAGTTGCTAGTATTGTCAAAAGTACTGATGGTCTGTTCCAGTTGGTACTGCTATAGCAATCTGGGTGGTTGCTTGGTGATTTATTTCTCACAAGAACCCTGCTCCAAGTCGGCATGATATTCTGGTCTCTAGATCTTTCTCGAGTCTCTCTTTCAGTGTAAGTCTATGGGATTTGTTCATCTGTTTAAGCCTGAATTCTTAGAAAAGTAATAATAACACACCTCTCCTCAATATGCTGCACAATTCAAGCCCGCAAACAGCAAGAGCTGAATTACAAGCTAAAGTTGAATACTTGGGGTTAGGGGTTTTGTGAAAATATTGATTCTTGCTGTAGTAAACACTATTAAATAAAAGGGAATTTGTCACATTGACAGGTCATTTATTGATTAAATTGCACAAAATGACATGATCTGTTACGTATTAATCAAACTGTACTGATGTTGTCGAACTAAGCATTTATGAAATCACCTGATGGCAGAAAGGTACACAATTAATCATACAACGTCACAGCAGATTGTTGTCAACAGATGATACATCATGGAAGGCAGCCATACTCATTGCCGAACAAAATCTCCTTGAAAATGAATCACAAGTGTGCAACAAAACCACACACTTGTTTAGTCAGAGAGTGTTTCTGCCAAATGAATGTGACTCTGCCTGTATGATGTTCAGCATTCTGCCTGTAGGAGCCAAAACAGATGCTGCCAGACATGTGAGGAGAACTTGAGGTTTGGTTGGACCACGTTTTTGAGACCATTCAATCTTTTATGCATGTTCTGCAGGTAAATTGTAGTTGATTTCTTATTAATATAAATTTGGACTTGTTCAAATGTTCCTAATATTTACCCTTTTTTAATGCATCTTATAGGTTCTGTAAGTGGAATGTGAACTTATAAACAGTGTAGATGGTGTAAATTAATGCATTCATTTGACGGTCAAGCCATGAAAAATCCCTTTCATTATTTCAGTCATTTTAGCCCGCTAATTAAATAGTCATTAGGAGTTGCAGCTCATTTATGATTACCCTGAGGAGGAATGACAGAGAGTCTTTACTGGCTCCGGGCTATATTTAAAGAAAACAGCAAGTCAGTCAGTCTTTTTTCCAGTTAGTGCACAGTGAAACTAAAATATATCATCATTTCTTTAGTTCATTTGACGATTTTGATTTGCATTTAATAATGCTGTGACTATAAGAAAACACTTTGCCAAGCTCTGCGATGCTGTAATTATAACAGTAAACGAGCAATTATATTTTTTATGTGTGTTTCCCCATAATCCAGTGTGAAAGGATGCGGAAACACTGGGGTTTGGAACATTTCGAAGATAAGTAGCTTATCTCTCTTTCTGCAGGTGTTTGAGACTGCGATCCAATCAGGGAATTTCAGAAGGAATTCATTGACTCTTGAACTCTTGTAGATCCAGTATGTTTGTGAAAAAATAAAAAGCATTACATCTTTTTTTGAAACCGCTAATATGGCAAGCTATTGGCAGGTGGTCACTTTAGTGTTGAGTAAAGATGTCTAGCATGAGAATGCAATTTAAATCTTCTAATAGAGGTGTTTGTGAAAAGAATTGGTGCTAAATATGTTTATTTTTGACTGGATTGTTGAATGAGTTGGAGGATGTGTTGTGTCTATATTATATTCTGAATGGAATAGTATCTACTTAATGGATACAGTTTTGTACTCTTCGTACAATTTTCTGTACAAATTATTAGATGACCTTGTCACATTGCATGTTTTATTCAGCAAGTGTGCTTATCTCAGAAATAGAAATGTTTATTTTGCATTTTAATTCAATTTATGTAAAACGCCTTAACTCTTGGCTGTCCGGTGAGGCAGTGAATCAAGAAAATTATCTCCTATTCCATTGTGGTGTAGATGATCACTTTTTTTTCGCTGGTTTGGCTGGTTAACATGATTCAGTTAGCCCTAGCTGGTAGATAGTCCACCAATCCACCATTCTGAGGGCAAAAAGCATTTTCTCCATTCAGAATTAACCATGTATTCTGGCATTTTTAATTCGATTAGATCATTATATTTATATATATATATATATATATATTTATATTTTATAATATATTATATTCGAATGTATTTTTTCTAAATATCCCATTTCAACATACTATAATAGATGTTTTACCCATAGACATATATAGACGCTCTATTCGACCGCTCCATCTTGGAACGGTCAACTTGACGTCATTCACCATACTGTAGGTTCACACAGAGCCGTTGGGTTCACAGACCATCGGCTGTGCAGGATTGTGGCATCTTTCGAATATTCAGTGATTACTATGGTGAATGACGTCAAGTTGACCACTACAATATGGCGGACGGCTTACGTATAGCGGCCCATAGAAACAGTCTCTAATGAGGCATCTACGTATATACATCTATGGTTTTACCAGTGACTTTTTATTTATTTCTTTAAAAGCAGGGCTCTTTAAAGCATGATATGGACTGATTTTTTTCTGTCTGCTCCATTGATGTTTTTATGGCATGTCAAAATGTTTTCCTGCAGCTCCAGATTGATTAATCACATGGCTTTTACAGCTCAGCTGATTTGCTTAAAAAAGGTCAATATCAATAAACAAGCACCCATGAACATATATAATATTAATAGCAGAAATTGTAAGAGTAGTGTGCTGTTCGATATGATTTTAATGTTTGCACATTCATAATGTCCAAATAAAAATATTTAGAAGCAGGGGCGAAATTGGGGGGAATAGATCTGCTATGCTGTTGCTGCTGCAGCAGAGCAAATAAAGAGACTTGATAATGCCAGTACACCCACAACATGCTGCTGTGATATAACATATATGAAATAACCCCAATAGCATACATGAATCACCCCATAACAGATCTATACAGGTGGAGCTGGGGAAGGTGGAGGGTTTCTGAAGTGTGTTGCAACTGCTTCAGCAATCACTTGCTGTATACAAGTATTTGAATGTTGAGCAGCAAGCTCATTGGCTGCTGATGCAAAAAGAACCAATCAGCTGCTTACTGTTGTCAGAAGTACCGACTTTGGTACCAGTAGGTACTGAAATGTAAAAAAATATCCATTTCCCGCTAGCATTAGAATGCTGTTGAGTAAATTCTTAACACCGCTGACTGGCCATTGTGTTCACACGCTCAACAGATACATCTGTGATTGGGTACAATGCTCCCTCAGTTGAAGGTCTGGCAAGCCAGTGCACATTTGTGTTTGCGCTCTAGAAAACATCAACATTTCTATTTCAACATATATTTGCTGCGTTGAGCAATGTAGCCAATCACAGGCATTTCTGTTGATTTCTTAGCTAATCAGAAGTGTTTCAAGTCCGTGTAAAGTGATATTAAAATATGTGTTCTGAGTTTGTCACACAACAGAAAAATGTGTTATTAACCACCCAGCCAAATTTGAATGATAAAAAAAAAAACGCCAAGTAACTAAAATAAGTTATCAAAATATTTGAAAAATAAGCAGGACTCTCTGCTCTCAAACGCTGGGGGCGTGTCCGCTGTCGGCGCTGAAACCACACCCACTCGCGGGAAAGCGGCCGTCTCTCTCAACTGTCAAATACCGCTACAACCTGAATGGATGCTACTGATGCTACCTCTAGTAGCTTAATTGGATTTATACAGCCATATATGTTTGAGCGTGCAAGTTCGTTATTTAATTAGCTCAAGGGCGTCAGCGCTGCAGTGAGTTGAAACCTTCTTGTCTTCAAGGCGAGCGCTGCTCATGGTTGCTTAGCAACGGCAAACACCATGAGGTGCGCTTTGAAAGAAGAGAAAGCGGAAAAGCTCGCGTTTCCATGCGATTTTAGATGCGAATTGTGAACGCTCCATGTTTTTAAATTGTATGTATTCTGCCACATATTGATGTCTCTTGGCTAAGACCCAGGTATCCATTCACCCTAGAACCGGCCCTGCCTAGAATCTGTATATCTAACATCAGACATTCGAAAAGACAAACTAAGAACTTGATCTCTCAACATAGTTATTATAGTGTTAGGGGCGGGGCCAAGCTCGGTGGCTCCATTGCGTCATCGAGCCACCGTTTTAGCCCCGCCCCCAAAAAATCCTGAACACAGAATTGGTGAAAAACTGTTTAACTGTTTAACTCCACAATTCAGTACTACATAGTTCAGAGTCTTTGTAATGTGTTTCAGCAATACATTTCTAACATTTGTAATGTGTTTAGAAACAATTCTCAGAATTCTCTTTACACAGACTTTAAGATGGTCAGAATTCTTTCGTTCAGTGCAGAATATATGTGAAAATAGATGTACATTAAGGCTAGAGCACACTCAGTGATTTAATTCTGGAATGGGGACTGGCCAAACCTCCACAGACAGCATGCGTTCAGAGCGAGATCCAGTTCAAATTTTGAGATTGGGGCATATCAACCAGTAAATTAATTTCCAGTAAAAGACGGTAGAAAGTTATTCTTGACTGTGCTGTTACTATTAACTGCTTTGACACCGTGCGGTGAGATAGGACATTGTTTTGATACTTATACGTAATAACATTTTAAATTTGCTTTACATTTTTTGCAATTTTTTCCTTCCCCACCGACTCGAGTTAAACGTTGCCCATGCTCAGAAGCTTTGGTCTTTCACAATACCTGTCATTTAAGCCCTAATCATTAAAGAACAAAGGAGCAGGATATAGATAAACTGTGTATTAGTTTTTTTTTTATTATTATAATAAATCGTAATAAGCATGGAAGGAATGACATCAGCATTCTTTTGAGCCACAGAGATTTACAAAGCAATGTGTAATATGAAAATCCCAGAAGAGTTTGTTTTTTTAACTGTGAAGGACCAGGAGCTGTGTGTGTGTGTGTGTGTTTATGCTGGTAGGCCAACTGTGAAATTTTCCCTGTACATTCTTGATAAGTCTTTAAGACGCCTGTCTTTCTCCTTTAAGGTGATACAAGGAAATCCTCCGCATTGGATGTGAGGTCCTTGGGTGTTATCTGGCCGGAAAGCTGAGAGCAATTTGGGTGTAATTTCTAAAACAGCAATCTCTGTAAGTGCAACGGAGCGAGGAATTATGGAAGCATGTCTCGTCTGTATGCATGGCGCGTGGACCTTAAAAATGATTAAATAATTAACTGCTCAGAGAAGACTCTTCAAAAAGAACCAATGAACATTAGAATCCTCAAATGGGACAATAACAACGATAAGAATGTTGGTAATTGCATTTAGAGAACTTTCTATACGAGTCGCGGCTTGTAATGAAATTGCGTCATTTGGACGATGCCACTATTTAAAAAAGTCTTTTTGTTAAACTGAAGCTAACCTTTTGAACAGGAAGCGTTGAGCCACAGATCAGACCCAGCTTCACAGTTCGATAACGTAGCTGAAAAGGTACATTGATGCCACATCTGGCGGGGACACGGTGAGGCTGGGAGGTTGACTCTGAGGTGTTCAGAGAAAAGAGGCAGCGTTTCATTTTCAGTTCGACCGGGCTGCAAAGAAAAGGGCAACCCTCTCAGCAGAAACCGCACTACAGATGCCATTCATTTAAGAGCTGCTCGAGTGTGTCATCTCATTCCAATAAAAAGCCCAAAGGTTACTGTCCCAGCCCCCTCCTGTCTCTCTAACACACTCCCCATCTATTTTTTTTTCTTTTCACAACCACCCTCTGTCCATTAACTTAATGGACCCATCGTGATGTAGCACACATTTCCAGTTCTCCAGTGTTGACAGATATTCTGGGTGATGATGGAAGTGTTTGAGTGTGCATCTAAAGTGTACAACTCAATACTTTCGCACTTGCAGACCACTTTCGGCACTCCAATTCCCCTAAAGTAAAGTTCTTAACGAGATAAGCCAGTAAAGAATAATGGAGGAAATCACAGCAGGCTTAGATGGGGATTCCCTCCTTGAAGAGAAAAAAGCCTTTTTGAACACGACTTCTTAATCAATTCGTTCTGCCACTGATACAGTATCTTAAAAGGAAAAGCTTCTCAGGATTGTGTCGTAATTGCTTTAAATATATATATATATATATATATATATATACTTGCTTGAAATGCAGATGATCCCCACTAACAACACTGTAGCATCAGAGACGGATGAAATCAGTGGTTCATGTGGGAATGAATTCAGATGAGAGGAAAGCTTCATTAGACTCAGGCATAATTGATAATTACCCTTAGTAAATACATCTCGTGGGCCAGCGTGGCTATAATTTATCTGCCTTCCCATAATGTCTCCCAGAGGAACTATTCCAGCCAAGTTTTTGAAGAAAGAGTTATTCCAAAGAGATCATGAAACCAAAAATTAACCGTATCTAATTACTTAACCCTAAAATGCATAGGTGGCAAGTTGACCCAATGTTTGTTTGTTTTTTCAGTAAGATTTTTTTTAAATTAAATATTTGATATATCACATTCCTCATAAATCTTGTGTACCTCAACAGTGCCATTTACATATTTGTTGGTCAAAGGTTTAGAACTTTTTTTCTTTGTACAACATGCATTTCCTATGGAATTATATTATGAAATAATAATTTTTAGTTTTATAACTTTTTTCATGTCTTTTCATGAATTTATTTGTTTAACAAATGTAGACAGTTTCATTTGTAAAAGGGTCATTGTACAGTATTTTGTCCTAAATAGTTTTTATTTTTTTCTGTTAATTCCAAAAGAAGATATTAGGAAAAACTCAGTCTAGTGTCTCGTTTTTTTTTTTAAGGGTTTTTTTAGTAGGGTTCAATGTTGTTTATACCCGCAGTGCTCTTCAAAATATCTTTTTACATGTTCAGTGGAAAAAAGTCAGTCATGCTGTTTTGTAATGACTGTCATGAGGGTTTGTAAATGATAATAGAATGTTCATCTTTGGGCGAACTATCCCTTTAAGACATTCCATATTTGAATGGCTCTGAACACATTGGCTTGTGACCCTGAGATGAATACACATTGATCCTTCATCACCATTATCTTCTCAATGAGTGCTGCAGACGTATTGAATAGATATTGAAGACTATCTTGGTTTTATTGCAAATCATATTTCAGGTGGCTAATCGTTTATGGCTTTTATCTTCAAGAGCTGTACGTCATGTTGTTTACGACATGTGGTGCCACAAAAGCAGTAATGGAAGCATAATTGGCTATTGAAAACAAAGAAATTATGAGATGAGAAATAACAATGGGAAATGAACCACTCCCTATAAACAGCTTGAGAAAAATAGCCTGAATACTGGATACTGAAATGTTTGGGGTAGAGGAGCCAAACTAGGTTTGAAATGATTAAATATGTTCTAGATTCTAGAAAATATAGACAAGTGCTTCTTTGACTTTACAGTTGAAACATGCTATGCGTGTATGTGCAATGCATTGATCAGAGAAGCCTGTGATATCCGTGTTGTGATGAAATTGAACAGAAAGCTTTGTTTTAACTTGTTCCTCTTGACTGAATCCTCCATTTGAGATGTAGCGTGGGTCTGAGGCAATCATCAGCTCGCTGAAGCGAACAGACGCACCAGTTCTCTTTGCGTCCTGGCTGGGGGACACGGACGTCTTCGGATGACAGTGCTCTGTGGACGCTTGTCCTGACCGCTCTGACGTGTTGATAGGCTTTCTAAAGATAGAAAGCACCCCCATGATAAATACTCCCAATCGGCTGAACTCTGCAGCTGACGGACCTGAAAGCATTTTTATGCATTTTACTGTTCTATTGCTGCACTGCAGAGGCTAAAAGACGAGGGCTGCGAAGTGAGTAAGCCCAACGAGCAAATGAGCACTCTTTGATGCGTGAGGGGAGCAAATGGGTTTCAGATAATCACCTGAAGCTGAAATCAACATCAGTTTCTGCAAGAAACCAGCAGCTTGACTAAAGGAGTGGTGATGATGGCTATTGATTAATTAAACAAAAAGTGCATTAACAAGTGCATTAAAGGAATAGTTCACCCATGCATCCAAGATGTAGATGAGTTTCTTCGCTAGAACAGATTTGGAGAAATTTAGCATCACTTGCTCACCAATGGATCCTCTGCAGTGAATGGGTGCCGTCAGAATGAGAGTTCAAACAGCTGCTAAAAACATCACATCAATATGACTCCAGACCATAAATTAACTTCTTGTGAAGTAAAAAGCTAAATGTTTGTAAGAAAAAAACACGTTTTTAAATTGTTTAAACTGTTTAAACTGATTCTGACGAAAACATGAGTACATAATAATGCTTCCTTGAGTAAAAAAGTCCATCTCCTGTTGTCCTCTTACATCAAAATCCACAGACATATTTGTTTAGAACAATTTGGAACTGTTTTCGCTTGTAGATGGTGATTGATCCTTATATATATTTCTCTTCTGATTCAGTTTTTTCACTGTAGAAAGCAGCATTATGGATAGAGGACTCCATATTTTAGTTCAAAGTTCAAAACGTCTTAATGATGCATTAGTTTATTACAAACAAGCAACTCTTCACATGTGGATTACTCGTGGATTATTGTGACGCTGTTATCAGCTGTTTGGACTCTCATTCTGACGGCACCCATTCACTGCAGAGGATCCAATTGTTAGCGAATGATGGAAGGCCAAATTTCTCCAAATCTGAAAACTTTTCTAGATATTCCACGTTTTAGGAAATATCATTAAAGAAATAGTTAACCCAAAAAGGAAATATATTGACTCATTTAATTCTAAAGTCTATTAATTCTGTAAATTCTTTCAGTAAAACATAAATGCAGAGAAAAAAGAAAAGATTTTCAGTACAAGGATGGTTCATATTGAACATTGCTGTGAAGGTCCAAAAGGGATCACATAAAAATAAATAAAAAAACATCATACAAGCAGTCCTTATGCCAAAAAAATTGTTTAACAAGTGAATCAGTCATGCATTTCTGTCTGCTTCCTATGTCTGCAAAAGGAATTCCTCTCAGAAACTTGCAAAAAATGTAATGAGACTATTCAGATAAAACTCATGTGAGTGGCTGACCTGTGATCCGAGAGGCAGTCTATTAACTGGCTAACTAAACACGGTAATGATGGACAGCTGGCGAGGGTCAGGGTGCTGCCTCCAAATTTAGAGAGAGCAAATAGAAAGCAATATAAAAATAACATGCTTATCAGTGTAAAAACAAGTGAAAATGTAATTGCACTGATGTCAATCAAAATCAGTGCATGGATTTCGAAATCATGCTAAGCAAAACTAATCGACAAGGGAAAAAGTTGTATTGTTTTTTTTTTCTGGTTTTAAAATTGGACAATTAAAAAACTTTTTTTTTTTTTGAATATTGATGAAACTAAATTATGTGAAAAGAAATGATAAAAGAAGTATCTTCTGATTAAAAATATACAAATATAAGGAGAGCTAAAGGGCCCCTCTGGTGGACCATAGTGATAACGGGGAAATGATATGGCAAAGTACTTGTTATACTGTATATATTAAAAAAATATTACATATTTAAATCAACGTTTAAAATAAATAAATAAATATATATATATATATATATATATATATATATTAGATGCAATTACTTCAAATTTGATGGTTTGTCATTTCAGGTGAAGACCTCATTAATCAGGATTGCCTTTGGAGTGCATATGCCAGACAGTGTTTAGACGAGTGTTGTGATTGTGTTAATTGCTATTTAGTGATTTGGTTAAAAACAAAAAAAAAATCAAAAGGGCGTATTGAACCTCAGGGTTGGTATACTAGGAAGTACGCATTTGATCAAACAGTCAAATGTTCAAAGCTATCCGGATATGCATCTTCAAAGCTTCAGACTTTTTTTGTAAGAGGAGAGGAATATATTTACCTGTTGTTAACCATAGTGACTTCACGAGAGTTGTAAAAGCAAGGACCTGTCTGTGTGTGGTGGAGTAGACTGTCATTGAGGTGCTGGGGAGAGACAGGGGAGCTAATTGGGGTCAAAAACATTTCTGCTGGCGACACAGATGGCAGCCGTCTGGGGCCTGTGAGACTCAAACATCATAGCGATTGTGGCCTTGAATTATACTTCTCTAAAAGCATTCTACCTCAAGGACTTGCAATTTTTTTAAAATGTCTTGCTGAATTAAATTTAGTTCATTTAAAAAAAAATTATTGAGTAGTAGCTTTCCCTACAAAACACAGAGCGTCTATCAGACTGGTCATAAAGGGGGCTCAACCAATACTAATTTATGTATTATATTTTCTAAGATTTTATTTTCTTTAAACTTGAACCTCACACAAACTTTTCAGAATTTTTAGATTTTCATGAAGGTATTATTTAGCATGTTTATTGAGCTGTTGTCCTTACGGTGACTGGTTTCTACAATGTAGGTGATTTGAAGTTTAACGATCCTTCTGGGGAATATAGGTTTCCACAATGATGGGAACTTTTGTCAGATTTAATTAAGTTCTGGGGACAGTTTTGTCCCCAAACTGTAGGTGTGTAAACACACACAGGTGCACAGCTCTCTTTTTTAAAACGTAGTTTTTTAGATCCTCACCAATAATGTGACTTTCATAGCTATGCTAGCGTGTTTTTTGTCATTTAACCTTCAGGTGTGCATACATTTAAATCCCAAAATAAATTTGTGACTTTTACAAGTGGTCTCTGCGTGACAGTGGAGGTTCGGTCACATGCTCATAGACGTCACTGAACAGATCACAGTGTTTTCTCTCCTGCTGTGCTGCTCTGACTTGCGCCATACAGTCTGAACTCTAGCAATGTGAGTTTCCCGGAATTCATTTTTAACACTCACATAAACTCATTTGGCTTGGTTTTTATAGACAATGCTTTCAAAAATACCCCCCCACCCCCACCCCCCAACAAAAAAGCCATGGGAATGTAATCAATTTTTACATTTTGGAAATGTAAAATCGATATACAGTATTTATATGGTAAATGTCTGTATAAACATCTTTGCAAATTGATTTATTAATAATTATGTGTGTGTATTTAAAGGAATAGTTCACCCCAAAATTTAAAAAAATGCTTAAAATTTACTCACCCTCAGGCCACTTGAGATGTAGTTGAGTTTGTGGGAACATATTTGGAGAAAATTAGCATTACATCATTTGCTCACCAATGGATCCTCTACAGTGAATGGGTGCCGTCAGAATGAGAGTCCAAACAGCTGATAAAAACATCACAAAAATCCACAAGTAATTCACACAACTCCAGTCTAGCAATTAATGTCTTGTAAAGCAAAAAGCTGGGTGTTTATAAGGGACAAATCCATCATTAAGGCATTTTAACTTTCTGGCCAAAATATCATAATATATAATAACACTTCCTCCATTGAAAAAGTCCATCCTCTGTAGTCTTTTTGCATCAAAATCCACTGCCATATTTGTTTAGAACTGTTTTGGACAGTTTTCACTAGTAAATGTTGCTTGATATGTGCATATTTCTCTCCAGGTTCAGATGAGACAATGTATTCATTAGAGAAAGCAATATTATGGATAGAAGACTCATATTTCAGCTAGAAGCAATGGTTTGAAGTTAAAAACATTTTGATGGATTTGTTTCTTACAAACACGCAGCTTTGTGCTTTACAAAACGTTAACTGATGGACTGGAGTCGTGCGGATTACTTGTGGATTATTGTGATGTTTTTATCAGCTGTTCGGACTCTCATTCTGACGGCACCCATTCACTGCAGAGGATCCATTGGTGAGCAAGTGATGTAATGCTAAATTTCTTCAAATCCGATGAAGAAACAAACATCTACATTTGGATAACGTAAGGGTACATACATTTTCAGCAAATTTTGATTTTAGGGTGAAGTATTTCTTTATCATTATCTTGTCATTATTCTTTCTCTCCAGTGGGCCAGCAGGAGCCAAATGATGCAGACAGATCCAAAGGTTCCTGTCCCTTTCTGTGACGCACATGACAGAGTCAAATCAATGAGATGAGGCTGAATCAATGAGATGTCAACGACGTCTTATCATTGTCTGCTGCAGCTTGACGGTGATCTCACAGCTGCAGGTAGAGGACATTCTGGGTGTTCTTGCTATTTTCTATCAATCATTACTCTCAGAATATTTCAATATGTTTTAGTTCATTAGAAAAATAAAATTCAGAGCTAATGCGAAGAGTTTTTGGTGTTCCTTTCTGACTTTTTAAGGGAAAATTCAGTAGGTTTTAACAACCTGTGTCCAACTATCATTCACTTGCCTCTCACACACGTCGGCTTCCTCATACCTACAAGTGAGATTGATGGGGTGTGCAAACTGGCAAACGCTTAATGGGATTTCTTTATCACTGCAGTGATTCACAAGAAAGGCAGTTTGAGATTTGAACTCGGCTGATGGAGAGAGCTGCCCTATTGCTCTGTGCACCTGGTCAAGGGGAGATATTCCTGATAAACTGCTGAAGGAAAGGTGGTGAGTTGGCTTTGTTTCAAGTCCAAGAGAAAAGTGAATTTCCAGACTACTCTCAACAGACATGCGCTATTATGGGATTTGATACTGCATCTGCTTTTGGGTAATTCTCAGGAAACTGTGCCATTTGTGCTTTGTGTTCCCATGACTTACAACGATATAATTAAGAGGGCACTGAACTTGGGCAGGTTATTTAATAGATTTAGTTTGTAATGGAGAATGAAACAGTCTATTATTATAGAATGTTTGGCAAAAAATGTGTTTTGAAAAATAAATATTAAACGGAACATTTGACATTGTAGAATCCACACAGTTATCTGTTTAAAATTATATGATAATGAACTTACT
The DNA here is from genome assembly GCF_012432095.1 of Onychostoma macrolepis. Lineage (NCBI taxonomy): Eukaryota > Metazoa > Chordata > Actinopteri > Cypriniformes > Cyprinidae > Onychostoma > Onychostoma macrolepis. The sequence goes on from NC_081171.1 coordinate 8,344,568, forward strand.
GTATGGGTTCAGATATTCATGGGAATAGTGAATTTATTTGTAAAAAATCTGGCAAATATGATCTTTATTTGTCGTTGGAATGACAAAACTAGCTGTTGACTGTAAGTTTGATAGTAAACCAACTCTTATAATAAGCCAAATATCAAACCACACCATAACCTCTCCATCACCTCTTTCAATATCGCCAGAATCTGAAAAGGACCCAGAGGGCTGCTCGCTGATTTTAGTAGAGCTTACATCACCCACAATCTAATTCGAGTCATTTTGCGTATGGTAAAGGCCCAGATGAGGTTCTTTGTCATAGGCAATGACCCCTCCCCATAAACACGCTCAATTCATTTGACTTGACAGAGTCCTGCATAATGTGAAACAATATTCTGCCACAGGACTCATTAGAAAGGACCATAAAAACACAGCAATACACCTGCACCACTGAGAGCTTTATATGTATGCTATCACTAATGCAGCGGCTGTCTTCTAAAATTCATGAAAAACAAACCTTAGTTGCAATTTAATAATGAAATACTGATGGATAATGTGATCAACGCATTAAAGTAAAAGTATGTATAGAATTGCATTTGTAAAATTGCAAATGCATAACAGATCAATGGGTCAACCAAAGAAATGTCTTGGCTGTATGTCACCACAAAAAAAAAAAAAAGTAAAAAAAAAATATATATATATATATATATATATATATATATATATGTGTGTGTGTGTGTATATGTGTGTGTGTGTGTTAAATTTGACAGCTCTCAATTATACTGTAATGCTGAATGGCTGTAGTCAATCACGAAATATTAGGAATGAAAGAATAATTTACTAGAGACATCAGTTGTATTGGTATCAGTGATACTCGCCTTCAGTCATAAAAATGATGCCATTAAACAAATATTAAATATACTGTCTTTATGTTGTTTATATATGAAATTGAAGATTTATATTGCAATAATTTCACATTCAAAGTATATTTAAAAACTTTAATGTTAGGTGGGATTAATCGTAATTATACATATTTTATATATATATATATATATATATATATATATATAATTTTTATTTTTTTTTATTTTGTGATGATACAGAGACTTCTTGATGTTTTCTGTGAGCTTCACCCATATGGCTAATCATGCATCAACTAGTAATCTATACACTCTTAGGGCATCTTTATACTTGGCAGGTTTGGTTCGATTAAAACAATGCATAAACAATGCCATCTGAACCTTGGTGTGCACAAAACAAGTGAACCGAGAACCCTTGAAAAGCTGGCTTTTCTTATAAACCCTGAAAAGGTTTTTTTTTTTTTTTTAAAGATCTCTGGTGCGGTTTGACTGAAATATATTCTCAATAAGTTTATGACCTTATCCTTATGCCTTTTGCTTTGTATCTTTGGAATCGATGTTAAAAATGGTTCCCCAAAGAACCTTTCATTGAACAGTTCTTGAAAGATGAAGGACATTTTAAGAATTTAAAATAACCTTTTCCACTATTTTATGTAATAGAAAGATTCTATCCATGTTGAAGGTTTATCATAGATGTCAATAAAAAACCCATTTTAATAGAGTATATATATTTATGGTAACACCTTTGGGACCAATTCTCTATTAACTAGTTGCTTATTAGCATGCATATTACTAGCATATTGGCTGTCTATTAGTTTATTAGCACATATCAATGCCTTATTTTGCATGATCATAAACCTAAACGTAACAACTACCGTAATAACTATTAATAAGCAGCAAATTGGGATTTTATTGAGGCAAAAGTCATAGTTAATCGTTAGTTAATAGTGAGAATTGGTCCCAAAAAGTGTGACTATATATATATATATATATATATATATATATATATCTTATCTTGTATATTTTAGTGATCTCCCTGACATTTATGTCTCTTTTGTTTTTAGGTTATAATATGACCACACAAAGTAAAGGGGAGAAAAAAAAAGACAAATATAGAAGACAAAGCTGAGAAATGAAACCCAACGTCGTGCTGAGCGAGAGAAGATGGTCGCTCACCTCCGATTTTCCGGAAACCCATTTCCAATCTACTAATCCTGCTCTCGCACAGTATGAGTCATCTACCACACGGAGCAGCACAGCTCCAACTGCATTCTCTACAGGGCAAGAAGGGCAGGAGACCGCATTTAGTTTTGAGTTTCTTCCTGAAAAACTGCTGATGTATGTTTCCACCTCTTTACCACTGCTTTCACCTTCCCAGGCTTATGATTCATGCTTCCTGTGATTCCAGACCTGGTTTTTGCATGCCAAAAAAGGTACAAAGTTAATTATATTTATGTCAATAGCACAAACAGTCACATTTTGAAATAATCATTAAAGTGTGAAAAGTAATTCAACTCTAATTTGAGAGCATTGCTCTTGTCGTCAGATGTTCTGCGTTAGATCTTCTCCTCTCTGTAATGTTGTGGACAGGACCATTCATAAGACAGCACCTCTCTAAGCCTGGGAACAGTTAATTGATTACCCATGCCACCTACCCCCTCTGAACCCTCTCTGTAAAGATAAGTGTCGTCCCTGAAATCGAACCCTCTGCCTGCCACGCTTCCGTCTGATTAGCTGCCGGAACAATTATCTTAATCGTGTCATCTTAACGAACCCCCACGATAAGCCGCCTTGGGGCCAGTAATCCAGAAGACCTTCGCCTACACGGAATACTGTCCCTTATCGCCCTTCTTAATAAAGATGAATTAAGTTGAGGAAAAGACATAAAGTTCCCATAGCGGGTGTTTACGCGTGTTTGTTAGTGACAGTTGTTGGTTTATCTAATCAAGATGTTAGGAGTCAAATCATCATCACGGCCGAGCAGCGTTTAATATGTGGAAAAACAATGTTAGGAAAACAAATTGAGTAATGTTGAGTGAATAGCTTGCTTGCAATATGCAAAAACAAACAATAATCTACATTGTGTTTCTTGTCCATGCAAATCTAGCCACTTTATTTGATAAAAAATACAGTAAAACAGTATAATCACAATTTAAAATACCTGTTTTGTATTTTAATGTATTTTAAAATTAATTTAGCGACCATTACTCCAGTGTATTATTATTGTTATTATTATTATTATATATGTATTAGAATTTATTTGAAGTAATGTATATTATTAATAGTTCTTATTCATTTTTATTAATAGTTTGAATTAATTTTGTATATTTTGTTTTTGTAATGAAGTTAAATTTATTTAGTAATTTAGTTGTATTTTTGCCATTTTATTAGTTTTTTAATAGCTTTTATTTAGTCTTTTATGTTGTTTTTATTTTTTGTTTGTTTCAGTTTTAGTACATCAAATGAAAAAGTGAAAATGACAAATGTTGTTTTGGCAGCTTGCTGAAAAGTTCTTTGCTAATATATTATTTTCTGTTTTAAGGTTTTAGTTAACTATAATAACCCTTGTCTGAACAACTGCAGAAAAGTAATAGCACAGCTCTTGTTAACAAAAAAGCCACGTAATTTGAGATTTCAGATGAGGAAGATTTGTGTGCCAAAGTTTAATACTTGCCCGAAGCGCACACATAAGTATCAGAAAGCAATTGTTTTTTTTGCAATGTAAGCTCAATTTCAGAGTTTGCAATATGAATGAAAGGGCCTCTATAACTGGCATTATTGTATTCTATGGAGAGCAACTGTTAGAAAAGAACCTTGCTAAGTAAGATGATAATCTATTAGCTGTTAGAGTCTGGTTTAATGGCAAGGTACTGGAACTGTATCACCTCCATTGAGTAGTGACATTTGTTACCACCACATATAGTTTATTTCTGAAATTACAATTAGCCTTACACAACAAACAAATATTTACCCATAGTAATGCAATGGAAGGGAGCTCATTAATATTGGTCTGAAGTGGATGTGGTTTACTGATCTAATAGTATCTTCAGGTCTGAAGGAGGCGAAAGCATAACAGTGGGGTGGAGGCGGCCTGCGTGGTGGGATTCAAAGCAGATGCCCTTTCCCCTGGAAGGCCCCTCCTCTCGGAGCCACACAGATCACAGGAGTTCCCTCTCAGGCCCCGTCAGACCCCTCACGCTCTAACATTTACACTAAATTACCAAGCTTCAAAGTGCACTGTATGTACCCAGACTGAAATGATTAAGTCATAGATCCTGAAAAAACCACCAGGATTCAATTTCATTGTGGAATTTTGCTTGCATTGTGATTAATGGAAGTGATTTGTTCGGTAAGCCGATCTAAATCTAATTTAGACTTTAATAGGGTCTTTTCCAATAATTGCACAATTGCGGCAACTCCAAATAAATGATACAATCAGCAAACGTCAAATTGTATTTACATTTCTACCCTTATTACCATAGACAGCTATATTAATTGTGTTGGGTTTTCTCCATATTGTGACTCTTTGTTCTTGAGCAGACATGTTTTCACTGCAACGCTGATACATGAACATGTGCGTACAACTTTTTTTCTTTTACTTGAAGAGCAAATTAAACTTTCAGTACAGGCACTCCTTCATCTGCAATTATTCTTCCTATTTTCAACCTTTATGTTTAGGGTGGACCATGACATTTCAGTTACAGACGACTTACTCATGTAAGTGCAGTGGGTGTGACTGTGCAAGAAATGTGACTCAGCTTCAAGCAAACTCAGTTACAAGTCTTGATCAAACTTTTTTGGCGCTTTTTGACAGTGTAATAATTCCGATTGCTTTTCAGGTCAAATACAAAATGCTTTAAATATAAGGGAATCATCATTTTAAAATTAAGTTAGTGTTATTACATTTAAGAATTTGTCATTGCATCCCATTGGTCTAATGAAAATACATTTGGGTGGTTTTATTTGAGATTTCAGCATCCTCTAGTGGGATATCACAGTATTACAGCCTAATCAAGAAACTGTGGGACGATCATTAGCTCGAATAGGCTACATTTAATTTAAGAGCTACATTATCGAAAATCCTTCTCTGTATCTGACATACAATTACCGTAAGCTCTCTATACACTAATTTTAATAACCATACAAAAGAGTGATTAAATGGTCCATCTAAAAAGCGCTGGGGGGGACGTCCACGTGACCGCTCTGTCATCGACAGCACAGAACACAAACTCTTCACTTTATTTGTTTATTTATTTATTTATTTTTCAGATTGAGTAATATCCTCTTCCTTTCTTTCGCTTTTATTTTTTCTTACATTCTCATCTATTTCTTTAGGCTAATTACTATTCCGTTCTGTTTTGAGCTATGGATTTTGATATTGTTTAATGTTCTTTTTAACTATGGTTATTGTTTCTATTGCTGTTCTATTTTTTTTTCTATACTTTTAACAGTAAGTCTTTTTTGACTGAAAGCACAATAAGAAAAAAAAATAATACACCTGAATAATGACACTGACAAAATGAGTTATACAAACGATATAAAGTAAATAAGTATATTTATAAATAAATAATAAAATAAATACATTTTATTTTGTTTTATTTTATTATTTTAAGTAACGTTATTCGTTTTTTTTTTTTGTTTGTTTTTTTGTATGGGACGAGTGATTCTTCAGTGTGCTAAATACGACCAGCAGGTGTCGCACAATATGAACAAATAAATATTAGACCGTTAAACCGGGTTCAAGAAAATTTACCGAATATAAATTGCCGCATTTATTTGTGATCCCAGTAAAAGTAGACATCTTATGTTGGCAGTATTTTATCTCCTCAAAATAAGTACTATTAAAGAACCTTCTCTCTTTCTAAAGATATCGCGATATCGAGTTTATTTGAGCATCCACCTTTATATGGATATGATATTAAAATGTCTGTAAACGATGAAAAAGATGGACTTAAATGGGGAAACTACCGAAATACATCTGACCTCACCACAATGGCATGAACTTCCAAACACTCATCGGAGGTTGAAAGGCTGTTTCAGGAGATCAGCTGATCGCAAATGGATGGTTTTCAAGAAATATACAGCTTATAGTACGACTACTACTGCAATAATAATAATATTAATAATAATAAATAATAATTATTGTTGTTGTTATTATATGACTGGTGATTTGATGATTAATTATTAATAATAATAATAAAATTAATGATGATTATTAGTGAATGTATAAAATCAGTTTATAAATAATTTTATTTGTGTTATTATTTTAAGGACTTTTACTTTGAAAGACGAACTTCCGCTGGGCGTCAGATCACCGTTAACATCACTGGCTTCGCGCTGCTCAGTCATGGAATAAAGCGGCTGCTTATTACGACCCTAACATCCACGCTGGAGTCCTTAAATCAGTCCAATCTTCATTTTCCCGGATTCGCTAATTCTATAGAAGACGCGTGTCTTGTCTCCGTCATACTGGATATTAACCCAGAAGATTTTCCGAGCTGGATGGGAATGTAGAGCAGCACCATTGTTTTAATCATCTCGTGAAGTTGGACCCAGCCTGAAAAGAAACCAAAATTCAACAAATACGAATCAGATGCTGTGGGATCTTTTACCATTTCAACAAATTCACGATCAGATTTCGGAAATAACTGCCAGATTAGGATTTTTCTCAGTCGTTGACATTTACATTATTGTCTAAAACCGTGTTGTTTGCTATTTTGTTCATGTAAAAATGCTGCATTGGCAGATCAGCATTTAATAGCCTAACATCTAGTCATGTGCTTTGCGAACGTTGTCTTATTTGTTTGATATATTTTTGGAAAAATACTATACAGAGCTGCCTGCATTGCACTTTAACGTTACCCAGATAAATACGATTAAACCGCCATTGAAATAGTTCTGCAGTGTTTCCCTGAATTAAAACACCTGCAGGGATATATTTGTTTTTTTTAAAACGCAAAACCTTCTTCAAGCAAAATGCGGTACCGTTAGTTAGACTGTCACAGCCAGGCATGAATTATTTAAACCCTGCTTACTTATTAGTTACTCGGTTTCCTGCTGGACAAAAGTCTTGACATTTGCAGTTTGACCCAGTGCGAGTGTGACAGGGATCCAGGAGGGAGTTGGCTTTGCTCTCGACTCTTGTTTTTGATTAAACTAAATCTCCAGTTGTCAAGACATTCTGCTAAACTTTTCTTTTACATTATTAAAAGCGACAATGTCTTTACTGTGCCGCTCAAAACGCAGAAAAACAACCCAGTAAGGACGATGCTGGCCATTTTTGGACACGACACGCTTCAGATATCTCAAATTATCCGGGACTCCTGTGACAGGCATATCTAGATGAGTTTTATTTTATGAACTCGAAGCTGTCAGAAAGCATTTCGGTCGTTTTATAACACGTCTTCTCGTGGATATATCGACATACATCATGGGCGACGCTAATTTTGGCGACTCCAACGTGAAGGTGGCGGTTCGGGTCCGGCCCATGAACCGGAGAGGTGAGTCGAGTTTCAGTTCTGTCACTTGATATCACGGTTCACATGCAGCCTGTTTTTCAAGACTCAGTGTAGTGCTTTCTTGGACGCTATTGTCCCTGTGTTCCTCAGAAGCTGTCTAGCTAGGCAGCACACTAGGTGGGGGGTTTGATAAAGTTCTGAGAAAGTCCATTTGATCAGGCCATGCCAGCTGGATTGTCTATGTAACAATGTGTGTTGAGTCACATGACCACCCTGCTAAAAAAAAAACAATAGAAACCATCACAGAAATTCTAATGGTTTCCATTAAAATACCATTATAAACCATTAGCTTTTTCCAGTAAAGCCATTATAAAATTCCTTTCTGTAGTGTTTTGGGCATTTTTCCAATAGGATTTAACATCCCACCAATAGAATCAATCACATACCAGTAGACACCATTATAGTTTCCATTAAAACCAATACAATTCCCATTAAAACCATTAAAAGCATTACATTTTCTATTGTGTTTTGGGCAGGGTTCTATTGTTTTTTCAGCAGGGAGATTGAGTTCATAAGAAATATGATTCTATCTATCTATCTAGAATCAGAAAACTTTGTCAAGTATGTTTACATACACAAGGAAGGAATTTGTCTTGGTGAAATATCTATCTATCTAGAAACAGATATTGGAATCAGTTAATTGATCTATCTATCCATCTTAAACTTTAGATATATTTGGGTCAGATGATGTGAACTTTTTAATTAAACTTTAGTATATTTGGTGAAGTTCATTAATAATATGACAAGTGCATTTTTAAAAGTGCAAAATATGTATGCATGTTATCGAACATATAGCATTTATAAAAGAATTGGTTGAGATAAATTATAACGTTACACAACTACCGGTTTCCAGGTTTTCTATGACCACATGCACTCTGTATATATGATGCATGCAAGATCTTTCTCTCTTCCCATCCATCTATCTATCTGTCTGAGGACACCCCATTAATGTCATACCGTTTAATTAAATCTCAATTTTTCTATTCACCTTTTCTTTTTCTCCAAGATTATTTGCATGTCTTTCACATGACCGCATGACATGGGAGAACATGTGTCTTGGTAAAGCCACCGAAGTGTGAAATATTTGCTACATTGTAGTGATGCGGTCACGTGTCCGACTGGAGCGTAACATTCGGTCACAAGACTCAAGCACTGATCGTGTGCTGACAGCCTGTGTGAGCTTTCTGAGTCGCATATCCTTTAAAACACTTCCCGGTCTCCATTTGTAATGCTGGAATTCTGACCTTCGTTATTGTATTATTCCAGTTCCAAAGACTTTTCAGACGTTATTTCATAAGACATAGAGCACTTGAATTTGAAAGTCTCTAAATGACACTTAACTTTCTGTTTTACTTGCGCTGTCTCTCTCTGTCTCTCTCTCTTTTTATTTTGGACAAAGGCAGGAAGGGAGTCTGAATGGACTATTTGCCAACGTTGCATAACCGAACATGTTCCCATGGCCAAATGTGTTTGGATTCCTCTAAGAAAATGTTCATATTAAATCCTAAGACTATGTAAAGATAATTTCACAAAACCTTTTTGGTGGATAAAGGGATATAGAGGTTTAAATGGTTAATGATTTACTGGTTTAGTTGAGTACACCAATTGCTTCATTCCCTTCTCGCATAGCCTGAAGAATGCAGTTTCATGTAACTAGCTGAACCGTGCATTGGTTAATGGTTTTACTTCCATAAACCTAGGCAAATAATTATAGAAATTAGCTTCAGGGCATTGTCACTGCCCTTTTGTTCACTGTAGATAAATAGTCGCTTGTTCTTTGTGTTATTGTGTTCAGGATTCTGTCAGTCTTTCCACTTCGTCACTGTTGCCAAGATTACATGTGCTTATCGCTCTCACCTGAGTGACATAATGCAGGAAATTCAGATTTTTGGACTGGCTAGCTGTGGTAAATCCAGATGGGTCTCCTTATTGGACCTTGGCCACCAATGCTGGGAGGAAACCAGTTGTTTCCTGCTTTAACAGGAAGTTGTTACAGCTAGTGTGGCTTCGGAGTGCATCCTTTCCAAGGATTTCTGAGTCAGCTGCAGATGCTTTCCACTTCCCTGTTGTAGTCAGTAGGAGAGTGTTGGTTTCAAACATGCTTTGGCCTGCTGTCGGATTGGGTGTGTTAGCATTAGGCCGTTCCCTTTGTTTGTCAGCAGTCAGCAGTGCATCATAAACTTTCAGCTGACCGAACTGCAAAACTTTATTTGGAATCCATTTATTGGACCGGAAGCTGCTTTAGCAACAGCCTGCTGCTGACATAGTGTTTGAATGGAATTGCTGTCAGAGTGAAGGCTCTGGCCAAGCTGAGACCCGAGCCAATCCCAGGGTTCAACATTAAGGATGGCCTGATGGCATGTGGCCAGTGGGAGAGAGTTTCGTTCCAGTTCATGGAAGTGTCACTTGAACTATATAGCCAGTGCTGTTGTCACTGGATCTTGTGTTCATTGACCATGTTTCTTTGTTTTGCTGTCTTGCAGCCTAAACTAAACTTAAACTAAACATTTTTTGTGAGTCAAAAAAGGACCAAAAAATGCTTTAATTCTTAATTTACTTCCCATCTGCAATATCTATAATATTTTTTTGTGTATACATTATTTAAATTTGTATTTATTATTTCTAATTATTTTCATGTATTTGTGCACATAAATATTGTTTATTTAAATAAATTTGTTTGCCAGCTATTCAGTTTGGTCCAATTTATTTCTAAATTGAATCAAATTATTCCAATGTTTTAATTTTGAATAATTCAATGCAAACACAAATCCAAATCCACTGACGGTATATGCCACATTTTATCATCATCTGGTCAATTTTGCAAAATAATCCGAGACAGATGATTCGCAATTCTTACTTATTACATGAGCACATTCCAAATGAATACATAATTGGACATGAAATATTGATTTTTTTGCTTTAAATTATTTTCAGAGAACTGTGGCATCTCATGACCTGCTGATGAGCTGATTGCACTTTCACACTGAAATCATGTAATTCAATTTTGGAGAAATAAGGATTTGGAAATAGTTGCAAAATTATTGATTAAAAGGGATATTAATAAGATTACCATATGGCATCTGGCATGTGTAGAATCATTGCTTTAGTTTCACAGATGATTTTGCTAATGTAGTTAACAGCCTGTCAAGGGAGATTATAGATTGATTGTCCTGAAATGGCCTTTAATATCCCATCTGAGGACGTGAGTCTGTAAAACTGGTTTTCTCTGAACTCGTTCCATATCTGTGAGAATAGTGGTGGCTGATTTCAGGAACACTCTCTGTGTCAGAATGCTGGTTTGGTTTCAGTCCTCGAGCAGCATCTCCTGCTGTGAAATAAACCCTGCTATTGATTTTAGCCTTTTGTTCTGCATAATCAGGAGGATGACTAGGAACTCAATAGGTCATAAGATTGTCTTATTAGATACATCTAAGTGACAGCGCAGGGACAAACATATTTAAAGTAGCAGTTCCATAGGATATATGCTTCATCTGATCAGTTTAGTGGCATTGTATCCTTTTTTTAATATTCCAACAACTTGATGCAGCACAAAATAAATTGAAAATTCATATTCTTTGGTGCTTACATTGCCTCATTGTGTTTTTTTTCAACAGAAAAGGACCTGAACACAAAATGTGTTGTGGAAATGGAGGGGAATCAAACATATCTGTACCCGGCAAACCTAGGAAAAGATTCCAGGTAAGTTCAATTGGAAAATCTGACACACTATATGTGACCCTGGACCACAAAACCAGTCTTAAGTCCCTGGGGTATATTTGTAGCAATAGCCAAAAATACGTTGTATGGGTCAAAAGTATCGATTTTTGTTTTATGCCAAAAATCATTAGGATATTAAGTAAAGATCATGTTCCATGAAGATATTTTGTGAATTTCTTACCGTAAATGTATCAAAACTTAATTTTTGATTAGTAATATGCATTGCTAAGAACTTCATTTGGACAACTTTAAAGGCGATTTTCTCAATATTTAGATTTTTTTTGCACCCTCAGATTTCAGATTTTCAAATAGTTGTATCTCAGCCAAATATTGTCCGATCCTAACAAACCATACATCAATGTAAAGCTTATTTCTTCAGCTTTCAGATGATGTATTAATCTCAATTTTGAAAAATTGACACTTAAGACTGGTTTTGTCGTTCCGGGTCACATATTAATACTTTTATTCAGCAAGGATGTATTAAATTATCTGTTTCAAATAAATGCTGTTCCTTTGACCTTTCTATTCATCAAAAAGTCCTGAAAAATTTATGTTTCAAAAAAATATTAAGCAGCAACTGTTTTCACCAGTGATGATAATAAGAAATGTTTTTTGAGCACAAAATCAGAATATTAGAATGATTTCTGGAGTAATGGCTGCTGGAAATCTGTAAACAATTAATCTGTAATAATATTTCACAGTATTGCTGTTTATTGTGTTTTTGAACAAATAAATGCCACCTTGGTTAACATAATTATTTCAAAAACACAAAAAATCTAACTGACATTAGATTTCTCTCATTAGATTACTCCTTCTCCAGAGTAATGAAGCGGAAGTAATATCTGCTGCTTTTTATAACATCTTTTTCCTGACTCATTATTTGATCAGATTGATCTGTGCAAAAAATTGGATTTAAAATAACCATTTCTTTCTCCAAGATGAAGAATCGAGGCATTTCAAACTCCTTTGATTTAAAACAAAAAATATATACAGCATAGTACTGTTTAAAATGTTATGAGCACATAATACCCAAACAGTAATATTTAATGTATATACAGTAGTATGCTGTAAACTAGAATTCCATTCCAAACAAGACCGGCATTTGTTTCTCTTCCTCTCTTAATCAGATATTTCATGTTTTGGACCCTTCATGAGATAGCTGAGAGCAGGGGCTTTGAGAACGGGTGTATCATTGTGGGTTTCGGTCGGTCGGCTCGTACGATGGGGGCTGAGGGAGAACAGGAATGTGGACGTGCAGTTCTCTTTAACGCAGCCTGCTGTTCGCTCCGTCCTGCCGTGTGTCGGGGCATAACTCTCCTCCGTCTGACTTCCTCTCTTTTTCTCTGCCCTCCGTTGTCACGGAAACGCAGAAGGAGGGTTAACCCTAGGTCATCCATAGCTGAGGAGCTCTTGTGTCTGGAAAAAGGGGAAAATACAAGCTAGCTTTAGCATCTGTCGGCCATAAACATTTCCTCTGACTTTTATGGCGGGTAAACAAGGGAGCACAATTATTTTTTTCCCTCTGCTTTTCTCTTGTCGTGCAGTGCAAACAAAGACAGAGGTTGAACAGGTTTTAAACTTGGAAGTGAATGGTCGAGCCGCCTGCTGCCTTCGCACAACAGACAGTTTAATTGCAGCGTTGAGTTCATGTGTCGTGCTGCGCTCAATCGCCGGCCCCGTTAATGGCCCCTGCGATGCAGATGCCTCAAATGGCAAGGTTCACATGACCAAAATAGCCTTATTTATGCAGATTATTGCTGGCATTTCGTATTAATTATGATCTGTCAGGCGCTACAACACATTCCAGACCATCTTTTTTTGATGGCTACACATGCCGTGTTTATGTGTCAGTGTATATTCGTCTTTCAGTCCTTTGTGTGGTTGTACCTCTCTCTGTATGTCCGATGGCATCACATTCTCAGGCTGAATGAATCTTAGTGCCTGTCCATTTACTTTAATGAAAGAAAATGACATTTGAAAGGTTTTATGTTTGCAAGCAGCTCCTAGGGGTGTTTTGGATGGATTGAGGATTAAACACACCCAGACATGAGCAATAAGTATCTTTACCAGAAGTTTGCCTGGCAAGTCAATGTATTTATGTCTGTATTCGTGAATTATGATCACAATAGCATACATATATAATTTTAGAAAAATCCCTGTCATTCATAACCAATAATTGCTTGTCACTCCCAACTATTTCATTATTATTAACAGTATTTTGCAGCTGTGCCCTTTCGTGTAAGGCGCGTGTTAGATTGTTAATTTAAGGAGTTGCCAGCACATCAAGACTATGACCATCCCACCTAAATACACCAAAGAGCACCGGAGAGACAGGGCGTGTTTTTGGCAGACAGGAAATCAGTCAGACATACAGTAGTCAGAATGAGTTCAGGTGTGTTGAGGACTCAGCACTGTTTCTAACAGGAACAGCCACCCTGTGTATCAAAGTTCCTTTACATGAGGCTCTGTTAGTGATTGCAGTGATGCACAGATGCCTTGAGTGCTAGACACAGTCTCATATTTGTGTAGAAACGACTTCAAAAGCATATTCAGATACCTTCGACACTGAATGCTTCTTGAGTAGGCATGTATGTGATGCATGTCATAAGAGGTCCCTGAACAGTGATCTAAGATGTTTTATATATATATATTTTTTTAATCAAGTCATAGACACTAGTTTAGATCCTCCTGTCTTACAGTATGCGGTGTTAAAATTACGACTTTGAGTTTTTAATGTTTATTACCTGTTTTCCAGGAAAACTATTTAAAAAATCTTTAAAACAAGATAAATGTACTTTATAGCAACACTGCATAAAATAAGTCTAGTTATGTTTCCATCGATTTGTTTTTTTTTAAAGTATACATTTGTAATGGTTTTTTTTTGTTTTTGTATTTTGATTTAACTAAAAAAAATTTACATTTGAAGATACATTCTCTTGTTTTGTCTTTTCCTATGCAGTCTCTTCTTAAGTAAATTTATCTTGTTTCAAGGATGTTTAGATATTTTAACTGGAAAATTGGACATACTTGTTAAGAGTAGTTTTTTTCTTTTTTATAATATTGCAACAAATATAAAGGGCTGTTCACACCAATAATGATAACTATATTAGCATCCACACCAACAGATGATAACATTTTAATTATTATAATTGCGTGCTGCAGTTATAGACACAGACTCTGCTGTCATCATAGAATTAGAATGATTATTAAAACCTTATATAAGACAATAGCTGTCATTCAATAATAATTGCGTGGATTATTTATATTTATACTTTCTGCCTAATTCACACCACATGCGTATGCACATAAATTTGCTCTTAACCACGTTCTAGTGTTAATTATTTTGGAGTATTCTAAATGAGCGACCTTATGCCCGAGGTTAGTCATTTACATAAAACACTCCCAAACCATCTCAGAACAACCTTTCCTTTACAGCTTTTTGTCAATCTCATATGATGCTCTCCAAAGACACGCTCTCACCTGAGAGACGTACAGCAAGGTCCTCAAGCAATGCCAAGGGTGCAGTTCTCAACTAGTTCAAACACAATCACCTTTAATGCCGATCCAGACGACACACTCTCATTAGCCAACTCTGCATACGTGTATCTGTGTTGCTATTCAGAGAAATTGTGCAACTCCAGCTGTAATGCAGCTTTTCTCTTTCAGTACATGTATATGTTGAAATATGTACTTATAGAGAGAATATGTAGATTATATAATCTTACAATGGCTAATGCCTACTTACCAACCTCTGCAATATAGCAAATCAATGAAAATGACTGGATGGGCATCATATAATCTTAATGAGACATTGAGTCACAGTTGGGTGTCCTTAGCTTAGTAAAATCATTTCTGCATCATGTGAAAGACGTGCCCTAGAGTGCATCCTGTTGCCCTCGGCCTGCTCAAGAGCATTAAGTTCAAGCATGAGACCACATCTGTCGGTGCACATACATTCATTAGGACATATCTAGTGGATCATAATTTAGGTCAAGGGTACAAAACATCATCTTTCCAAGTCACAAGCTGCCTATTTGCAAGCAACCGGAGCGGAATCACATTTTTTTAAATGACTCTACCTCAGAGCCCAAAAGCTGAAGGGTAGTTCATGTGCGTCCGTGTGCACGGTCAGGTTGTCTTTCTGACTAGCCCGTCATGCGAACGCTAACCACGAGGTGTTAGATGGCGTTTGGCACAACCCTTGGTCTCTGGCATACTCGCACTGACAGCTGTCACCGTAGCGTACATCACTACCCCATGAGAAAGCTGCAGTGGACCATAATCAAAGTTCATTCCTTCCTCCCCCTTGTTCTCAGACTTCAGACCCTGCAAGAATGCAGACAAAGACATAGGGATTTACAGTCCTGGCCTTGAGTCGACACTTTGCCTCGGAGTGATCGATACACTCTCGAAAGAGAGATTTAAATGGTTCTCTGTAGGAAATGCTTTCCTCAAGCCTATTAGGAATATTAGGATAGTCTGAGGAGGCATCGGGTGAATCCATTAACTAGCTGGAAATGAAACCGCAAGCATGTTTCTGGAATGCTCCCTGAGTTTGCATGAAAGCCTGATTGAATGCGGCGGAATTAAATGTGTGTTTGATGCCGTTCAAAGACAGATTGAGGCCAGTGGCTTGTTTGCTAGACTGCAGACTTGAATCAACCACCACTTTTTAGCCTGTAAATGGAGGGTTTTCCCTCCGGTGGTGTCAATGTGGTTTTTATTTTCCGCCTGTGGTGCTTTGGTCTCGGTTTCATTTGTATACTCTTATAGCACCAAGCCAGAGTGGTGATTTCCTCATTGTTTGCAGCACCAATGGAGGGATACAGAGTGGGGGAAGGGACGACACTGTTGACACAGTCTTTCATAGCAGCCTCCTCCCCTATAGACAGTTCCTTGGATAATAAAAGTGCAACTATTAAAAGTAGCGACCGTTTGTGATGAGCTTGCTGTTATTATGTGGCAAACAAAGTCTATTTTTTTTTCAAACTAATGACCTTCATGGCAGTGTTTGCCAAAACTTTGCCACAGCATGTTTTTGTAAGCGTGGTAAACATTTAATCATTCATTTTAAATTGATTTATATGCAGTAACTGTGGGTAGGGCTAGATGGTAATAAATCAGTTTTTTATGTTCGATATTTTGTTTGCAACTATGGAGTTTGCAATCAAATTCCCAAAAGACTGTACTAGTTTTTTCCCCTTTAAATCACAGCTTGCGAACATTATAGTGGTATATGATATTTAATTAATGTCAGTAGCCAAAATGCAGATTACTTTTATTTCTGAACCAGCTCTTTGCACTGACAGGTTCAGTAATCTGGTTGAAAATGATTCTGTGATTAATTTGTGGTTCAGTCATTCGTTCTTGAAGGTCTCTTATACTTCAAAATAATTGTTTTCTAAATGTTTTGAAATGTAATTTATTCCTATTATTGCAAAGCTAAATTTCAGTAGCCATTACTCCAGTCTTCAGTGTCAAATGATTCTTCAGAAATCATTCTAATATGCTGATTTGCAGCTTAAGAATCGTTTCTCATTATCAATGTTGAAAACAGTTTTGCTGCTTAATATTAATGTAAAAACAGTAATGCATTTTTTTCATGATTCTTTGACGAATAGTACATTACAGATAGGCATATTTTTTTACATTTCTTTTAACATTACAAATGTATTCACTTTTAATTAAATGCATCCTTGCTAAATAACAGTATTTGTTTATTAAAACCAAAACTTTTGAATGGTAGAGTTTAAAAAGAATTAGTTGTTGAAAAGTATTGTTCTTTCTAGTGTTCTTTTTGTAAAATGCATGTTTTTTGCTGTATTTTTTCTGTATTTAACTTGTTCATCCAGCCCTAACTACAAGATTTTTCCTGGTTTGGGGGAAAGGTCTTATGTGAGCTTCTCTTTGCTGCACGCTGCCAAACCATCACTCTCTAAATGAATGTTTTTGTGTGTGCGATTGCTAAAGAAAGTGAGAGTTTGTGTCTTCCCCAGCAGCTAAGGACTCTGCTCAGTCAGTGCTGCCTCATATCAGGAAGCCTCTGACTCACTCCCACAAAAACAATGTCATAAAGCAACGTACAGGATTACTGGCGAGGCTACTCGATGACATCATGAGAGAACTCGTGTGATTAACAGCACTGCAGCGCTGATCCCTGTTCTAGCTAGAGAGTCTCTCAGCGATTGGTCTCACCTGTCACTGAGGCATTTTTTTGGGTAATAACAACCACATGCCTCTGTCTCCTGTAGGGAAAACAGGCACAGGCATAGAGGCACAGCATACACATTTTTCATTTGTACAGTTGGCTCATGGGCGATTCCAATCTGTGCAGATGTACAGGACAGCCGTGTTAGGACAACACAGAGTGATGCATTGTGGGTTTTGTCCAGCAATGTTTGGAAATCAGACTGGGAACTTAGGAGCAGCTGCCAGCTTTCCTTAGGTTGCCATTGGGTTGTCATGGCTGCCGTCATTGGACAGTCAAAAACATGAATCTAACTTTGGTCTGATAAACAAACTACCCATTTTACTTTCTCCAACTTATACCTAAACACCTGTTATATTTTATTTTTTTAATATTTTTTATTATATATATATATATATATATATATATATATATATATATATATATATATATATATATATATATATATATATATATATATATATATATATATATATATATATATATATATATTGTGCATATTTTATATATATATTAATTGATTTAATTATTTTATTTTTAACTATGTAGTGAAAAACAAAGCATCCATTTCAGTTTTGCCAACTTATACCTAAACACTTGTTTATTTTATTTTTAATTGATTCGTTTTATTTTATTAATGTTTTTTAATTTAATTTAATTTTAATTTTTTCCTTTTCTTTTTTTTGTTATATCATATTACTGTATATTCTGCAATCAGAGTAGTATTTTTGTGGAACAGAAACTATAAAAATTACATTTATGATGACTATTAATGTAAACATAATAAATGTAGTTTATGTCACGTCTGTCATCCAAACAAAGCGATTCATTATAATAATTTAGATTCTCAGCCCAACATAAATAAGAAGACTGTTTAGCAGAGCGTTTTTAATCAACATTGCATGAGCAAAAAAGCAGCAATGTAGCTTATTACTGGAAAAAATATACAATTGTGCTCAGAATGATGAAGATGGATAAGATTAGAAACATTGCTAAGTAGTGTTATTTGTTTGAAATGAATCATTTGTTTGAAATGAATCATTTCATTACTTTGTCCATTCCGTCAGAGACTGTACATCATTGTATTTGTCATGTTGGCAAATCAGATATGATTAAATGTGACCAGGGGTATAGTTAGTATAGGCTTTGCCAGATAGTACAAGGTCAAAGTCACTAGGGCTTGTAACGAGTGTTTGGGAAAGGAGTTGCCGGCGGCGGGAGCTGCAAGCATGAGCAGTAGTCTGGGTGTAGCACACACATGGGGCTGCAACAAACGATTATTTTGATAATTCATTAATCTAAGTTATTAGATTTAAGTTTATTAGAACGATTAATCGTCTATGATTTATCAGTAGACTTTGATTATTCAGCTTTTGCAATTAGTTATATTCTAACATGATGACTGAATGACACATCTTGCACATTCTGCTTAACATCTCCTTTTGTAAGTCATATAGATAAGAAACAAAATAAAGGTAAGTGATGAGATGCTTTGGATAAACTATTTTATTCACTACATAATGTCTTAAAATACCTTATAGGGTTATGATAACCAAAACAGTCCTTAGCTAGATCAAGCTTTGATCTCTGTAAACCAAACTGTCACTTTAATTAAATTATTTTTTTCCCACTAATAAATTTTTTTTTATCATTAGCTAGCTTCACACTGGAGAGATGCTTTATAACAGAAAATCAAGTTGTAATTCTAACTGAAAGCGACACGGACTCTGGTTTTTCATGTTTAATACCGTAAAGCTATCTATTGCATAAAGTTACTATATAAATAAACATGATGTGACCGGACTTTACTGGAGTACTGAACTGCAGAGCTCATGCAAACATCCACATCGTTGTAATCAGATGCTTTTTTAACTGCTGCTTTCACACCGTTGTCAGTTTTTGTTGTGTTTATTTCGTTACTGAGAGGAAAGCGCGCAGTATATATTTACATATTCATCCAAACGCCGCTCAGGTTCGGATGCATTTTCTCTGAAGCGCTGTGTGTCGTCTTCTCTTGAATTGCATCCATGAGAGCTGAATTACAGTCTTGCGCTACAGCGCCACACTGGTCAAACCGCAGTATTGCAGGCTCTTACATTAGGTCACATGAGATCAAATGACACCTCGACAACAAAAATATTTGTCGACAATTTTTTAGTGTCGATGTTGTCGATAATGTTGACTAGTCGTTGCAGCCCTACACACAAACCAGTGAAATCATTTGCCATTACACACATACCTACTGCAAGCAACACCCTTGGCTGTGGAGGTTTGGTAAAGACCTCATTCTCAAGAATTAGTAATCTGTCCTTTAGGTGTCTTGAAAGCATGCGTTATGTTCCTATGATGCATGAAATTTGATTTGTTTTACTCTGAAGTATCTGTTATCTGTAACACTTTTGTTTATGCCCTGCAGCGACAGATAGCAAGGCTAGATTTTGAGAAACCGATAATATGGAGATGAGATCATTTTCTAAGAATATCCACATTTATTTCAATGTCAGAATTGAGTGACTGTCACTCAGAAATGTTATTTGTAGTGTTACAGAATATACAGCTGTCTCCACTGCTTTCCGAATAACCGCCATGTGTGTTTGTCCACCCCGTTTGCCAGACCTCCCCCAGGAACTCAAGATGAAGCTCAGTTTGACACTTCCTTCAGGGGCCAACATCTCTCTCAGTTCTCAGCTTGGTGTGACGGGGGGGACGTCAGGATGCAACTTATTATACCACAAGTGCGGCATGGCCTGATTTTAAACGACAAGCTGAGCCCGGGGTCGTTGGAACTGAATCCAGGCATATTTTGCCCCTGCTTTCCATCCCTCGCTTGTTCGTTTGCTTGCTGTGTAACTACATGGCTATACACGCTTCGGTGATTTCCATAAGCTCTCATGGACATAGATTTTCTAGATTGGGATCGCCACTGCTGAAGATGGTCATTATAGTTTTTTTTTTTTTTGTATGTGCAGAAGGCATGTATAAATTGGCAATAATTCCACATAATATATGTCCTTAGTTATGAGATTCTTAAAAATGTTTTTGTTTTTACACACATTTTTGGCTTATTGTGTATGATTCATATTTGCATAGTCTGGCAAAGAAGTCTTTCCTCATATTTTGGATCAACCAAGCCAACTTATATTTCTTTTAACCTTTTAGTGACCTACATAGAAACCACTTTTTTGCTGATTTCACTAATAGTTTAGTTTATTTATAGCAATAATTTAATCTTACGTTTTTATTTGTAAATATACAAATACAAGATTCAATTATTACTATAAATAAACTAAACCATTTAGGGGTATATTTAGGGCTTGACGATTATCAGCCTGGCTGTTTATTAAGCATTTTTATGGTTATCGGTATCGGTCATTTTTAAGCTTTTAAAGAGAGGTTTTTTTTCAGCGCCCTTGTTATTGTTAATTTTCATTTTTACACCAGGCATATTGGTTCAAAATATTGGTTATCGGTCTACTTGATCTGTAATAATAAGTATCGGCCTCGGCTCCTGAAAAACACATATTGGTCGACCCCATATAGAATATTATTATTATTATTATTTGACTTGTTTGTCATGTACTCAAGACAAATTTCCATGCAAAATGACATAAGTATAACTGTAACTCTTTATTATAATAATAATAAATATTAAATTATTAATATTAAATAATATTTTAATAGCTCAGTGCTCAAACGTTCATGGTACAAACAAATATTGGGTAAAATACTTGGTAGATGTTTCATTTAAATGTTTCAGTTCTATTTGTTGTTTAGGCAGCTCACTATGGTTTGGAACAGGGCTTTGCATTTTGCATTTGTGTTTTTTTAATTACCCCAAGAACAACAACAGAATTGAATTGAATTAATTTTGCCTGGAAAGGCACGGTGCTCTCTGAGCGATTAAGATCCTTCAATACGTTCCCAGAGTCAGTCAATAATGCTTATATAGGTCATTGTGTTCACAGAGTGCTGTGCAAAGCCATTGAGGTGCCCTCTACAGATAACACAACTTTGAGTCAGGGCTCCAAATGCGTATTTACCCTGTAAACGGCAGGGCTTTCTCAGTGAGAGACAGTCTGTTTGTGTTCAGGTCCACTGAGCAAAGTACAACTGATGACATGGACTCACTCAGGATGTGTGATTGTGTGTAGAGCCGCTGGTTCCTAGTCCCGTTTGAGTGCGCTCATGGTGATGACATGCTATTTTGGTCAGCTGTGAGTCAGTGGGTCCACAGAATTTGGACAGTTAGAGGCTTTTTTTTTTTTTTTAAGCTTGTCTGAACTTCCTGGAATAATTAAAGCTCAGATGTTTTCAGGGAAAAATGTACTGAAATATTATGCACTGGTGGCCAAAATTGTGAAATATTTTTATGATTTTAAAATAACTATTTTCTATTTGAATAGAATTAAAAATCACCTTTATTTCTATGACAGGAAAGCAAAATTTAGCATATAAAAAGTATTTTAAATTGTAATGAGATTTTGCAGTATTACTGTTTACTGCATTTTTTTTTTTTTTTAAATAAATGCAGCCTAGGTGAGCTTAACTCAGAATCTTTTTTTTAAATTAATTATTCCAATTTTTTGGCTGCAAGTGTAAAATATTATGCTATGAATAGAACTCTAATAATACCATGGAAACCTGGTATATGTACAGTGGTATTAATAGTATTATCATGATATCACATATAAAATAATGGACCACATGGACTTTTTTAGTTTATACAGAAGCTTACTTGTCATCTTGTACTTCAATTGTGCATTCTTCTAAAATACATGCATAAGTGATTTGTTTTTAAACAAGCTCTTTTTCTGTCATTTCTCATATGCACCCTCTCCTTGGATCGTCTTGCAGCAGGGGTCAGCCAAAGGTATGACCCTCATTTCTGTCTAAAATTAACATGCTTACATCACACAAAATACAAGTTTGATAGAACATTCATACATTATACAAGTTTGATAGAATAGAATAAACGGAAACACAAAGTAACCATTTTTATCTCTTTTGTCAAGACCTTCGCCTATGACTACTGTTTTTGGTCAATGGATGAGTCGGAGACAGAGAAGTTTGCTGGTCAGTTTCTGGAAACACTTCTTGAAGAAGCCACTTTGTTTGTTTCTTGGTTCAGTACCAAATATCTCATCTGTATCATCTTTTGATGGTTCTTGCGCTGGTGCTGGTGGTGCTAGTGAAGATAAGGTTTTGTTTACACATCAAGATCATTTGTACTAACAAGGTTTTTCCCAGAACATCTACAGTGTGTCACCTTGAAGTTTTCAGTACAGTTTCAAGTCATGGCACTCTATCTACGGGAACGAAAGTGATTTGATTTGATTGTAAAAAAAAAAAAAAAAAAATATATATATATATATATATATATATATATATATATATATATATATATATATATATATATATATATATATATATATATATATATATATATATATATATATATATATATATATATATATATATATATATGAAACCCTTTTTTCTTATTTTTAGGGCCTTTTTTTTCATTCATTATGCCATTGTTTTTAAACTGTTTTTTTAGGTGTCGTCATGTACTTCAGCACAGCCATGCATGCTTTCTTCTGTTTTCCTCTCTTTCTCTCCTTCACGTGGTAAATCATTTTGAAGCCACAGTGAAGCCTATTTTTAGGACCATAACCTTAGTTTAGTTTAATTGTCATCTCAGAGTCATACATCACTTGAAAATGTTCATGACAGGTTTTTTGTAAGATTCACATTTATGGACGTCCATCTTAATTGTCATTCAATCATATTTTATCAGGCCAAGATGTAGTGTTTCAGTGCCTTGGGGAGAGTCTTTTGCACAATGCCTTTCAGGGTTACAACGCCTGTATTTTTGCATATGGGCAGACTGGTGAGTAATGCTTTGTACGCAGTGACCTTTGCTCAGTTTTGTTTAAAAGCACTCTAAACATAACCATTCTTCTTTTCTAATGTGATTTATTTATGTGTAATAATTAAGTAACATGAGAAAATGTCATTTCCCTCAGGCTCTGGGAAGTCGTACACCATGATGGGTTCGGCGGACCAACCTGGTTTGATCCCCAGACTCTGCAGTTCTCTGTTTGAGCGGACCATTCAACACCAGAGAGAGGAAGAGAGCTTCACCGTGGAAGTCTCTTATATGGAAATCTACAACGAGAAAGTCCGGGACCTGTTGGACCCCAAAGGGTGAAGCCTATTGTGTCTCATGTTTAATCTCTGAGCTTTACTCTGCTGTAGATGTTGATCTTACATGATATCCGTTTTTCCAACAGGAGTCGACAGGCCTTAAGAGTGAGAGAGCATAAAGTTTTGGGGCCTTATGTTGATGGTCTATCAAGGCTTGCGGTAGAAAGTTACAAGGTAACAAAATAGAACAAAAATATCTTTAATGGTAGAATAACATGCACAATGATTGAACTTTCACCTCCTTTTTTTCCCCCAATATATACTGTCATTTAGTTGATCATGTGGCTCAGTTATCCCCTCTTTGGGTCTGCAGTTGATGCTTAGCAAATCCCACTGTAGGATTGTTTATAGTCAGCTCACAATACGACATGTCACTGCTGATGTTTTTGGCTTTATGGAACTCTTAGTCATTCTACAGCCTACACAGAATCTGGAAAAAGCAGATTTCTGTGGCGTTTTGCAGAATTTGATTTATGGAATTGTGTAATTTGTCACCTGTTCTTTTAATTCTTCTAAAATATATTGAGTTTAAGT
This sequence comes from Onychostoma macrolepis, assembly GCF_012432095.1. Taxonomy (NCBI): domain Eukaryota; kingdom Metazoa; phylum Chordata; class Actinopteri; order Cypriniformes; family Cyprinidae; genus Onychostoma; species Onychostoma macrolepis. The sequence continues at coordinate 8,368,594 of NC_081171.1, forward strand.
GCGTTTAATGTGTTCAGTGCTTTGGATTAACACATTTTTACAAATTTTAATCCATTCTGTAGAATTCCAGAGATTCCATAGATGATTCATCATTGTGGAAGTCCTATTTAACTCTGTTCAAAACCTAAAAACAGGTTACTTTGCAGTAAGCATAATTCATCGGCATTGTACCTGCCTTATTTTTAAAGGCCATATTCAGGACATCTTTACTGCTTTTCTTTCTTTTTTTTTTTTTTTTTTTACAGAAAAATAAGTATGCACAAGTGTGCAGTATTTCTGACCTTTAAAGCATGTCTGAGATTCTAATCATGTCCCTTCTTCTACCCAAAGGACATTGAGTCCTTGATGTCTGAGGGGAATAAATCCCGCACTGTGGCAGCGACCAATATGAATGAAGAAAGCAGTCGCTCCCATGCCGTTTTCAAAATCATCCTCACGCACACACTAAAGGACCTGCAGTCGGGGGTAAGGACACACTTGCACACACTGTTCTAAAGCTGATTTTCATAGATTAAGATTTAGATGCAAGATAATACAAGTGGAAAATCTCTTAAATGGGTCACACCTTACATGCTTCATCTTTTATTTAAATTTAAGTTATTTTATGTTAGACAGTTTCTTGCACCATAAAACTTATAATCATTACTATTTTGCACCCTTAGCTTTTACTGTTGTACATTTTTAGACTTCATGTAAATGACCTTCTTTATGATTGGCTAACCTTTACATACCAGCATAGTTTGGTTATCAGGTTGGGTCAAGTTTCTGAATTCTGAATAAACATGGCTATGGCAAATGTGGGTTGTCATATGTTAATGTATTTTCAACTTTGCAACCATGTTCTCTGATTTACTTTTTTTTTTTTTTAGCTTTGTTATTGTAAATGGTCTGGGTGGACTGGGTTGAGAGCATCAGAGTCTGTCTTCAAACTCTCTTATTTGAAAAGTGCAAAGAAAACCTTATTAGGGTAATTTAATTTGGGAACAGTCCTGATTTTGCTGTTTGATAATAAGACCTTGAATATTCTTGCAAGATCCTCGTGAAATAAAGCCAAGTACTGCAGGACGGGGAAGATGTCCAGCCCTGATGTTCTCATAGATGGATGAATACCTTTTATCAGCTGATGTGGACCTGTGATGGCACAGTCCAGTGTCAAGTCTCAGATGTTCCTCTTACATTGTATTTTTACACCACCCTTGCCTTTGTTCCATCCACTTTGGATCATTACTGGTTGTTTCCTATTCATAATATTGCATAAGTCATTTAATTTATGCATCTCCAAAGATCTTGTACCATTAAGTGCACTCTGGACCAAGTAAACCTTCCCTTATCGGTTTTATTGTGAGCATGGAGGAGAGCTCATGCAAATGGCAGGAAAATTGATGAATAAATTATAGTGTGTCCGAGTTTAGACGTCAGCTGATCTCCTCTTGCGCTGTCCTGGTGTCACTGTGCTTTTCTTTTGTGCCGTATGTCACGATCACCTGATTCGACTTGCGTCCAGTCCCTAATCTATAATTCATCACGGCCTGGACTGTGCTGGCCACTCAACAGGTGCAAGATCTAAACTTAGCATGTTGTCAAAAAACAGAGTAATGATAAAGTTTAAGCCTGCATGCACACCCATGCACCAAACCCAGCCCTTATGTATGTGCTGCTTGTCATCTCAGCCATCGATAAGTAACGATGTGTGTATTTTTCCAGCACAGTCATCAGTCCTGTCTTTTGCATGCTGTGGTTTTCCGTGCAAACAGCGCTGTGGAGAAATGTGAGGCAGTAGATTACCTCTGATTTCCATATTCTTTTGTATTAAAATCTGTGTTTAGCATATTATGGAAAACAGCTCCTTGTAAATTTTCTTAGATTTTTACATTGTCTGTGCTTGACTGTGTAAACTCACCACTGTTCAACACTTGTGTGTTCTCCAAGAGTATTGCTATGCAGTTGCCAGAGCTGGGTAGTAACTGATTACATGTAATCTGGATTACGTTGTCAGATTTAAGTACTTGTAATTAGATATTAAATGACATTAAAATATTATAAATCAAAGTACAGTTACTTTTTTATTGATTACATATTTACTCAATAGCAATAAATTATGGCTTAATTAATGACTTATTTTAATTTTACATTTTTATGATTGAAATAATTATTTGGTTTTCATTGAACTCTCAAACCCCTTGCAGTTAGTTTACAAACCCCAGTTTGAGAAACCTTGACATAATGTAATGTTTAAGGCACTTCATGTTGTCAATAAGATTAAATGGAATATATAATTTTTCTTTTTCTTAGCATTTTTATATCGATATGGAACAAGATCCTTATTAAATCAATGTGATAAAAGAGACGGATCAAAAGTCATCTAAAAGTAATGAAAAAGTAGTCTGATTACATTACCTAAAATGTGAAATGTAATAGATTACGTTGCTAACTACAGTTTATGTCATGTAATTTGGAATCATCAACGGACTACAGTTTGTGTAATCTACCCAGCTCTGGCATTTGCTAAGATGATTTGAGGAGTTAATGTGTACCTACGCAGTTGCCAAAGTGTTAGGAGTGGTTGCCGGGACATTGCTATGTAATTGCAGAAGTTTTTTGAGGGGCTACTGCATAACTAGGTGGTTGCTAAGGTGTTCTGGTTGGTTGTCAGGGTGTTACTATGAAGTTACTAAGGTGTTCTGAGTGGTTAATGCTTAGCTTTGTGGTTTCTAGTTGTTTTAGGTGGTTTTCAGGGCATTGCTGTCCAGTTGCTGTGGTGTTCTGTGGTGTAAATGGATGGCTAGGTGGTTGTCAGGCAGTCCTAAGTGGTTGTCAGGGTGTTTGTGTAGTTTATAAAATGTTATGAGGGGTATGTGCAGGACTATAAGGTTGCTAGGTTGTTCTGAGTGGTTGTCAGGGCATTGCTTGCTATGCAGTTTCTGAGGGGTTAGTACATAGCTGTGTGTGTTTTTTAGGGAATGTCTGTACAGTTTTATGGTGTTCTAAGAGGTCAGTTGGTAGCTATATGATTGCTATGGTATCCTGAGTGGTTGTCAGGGTGTTGCTATGTAGCTTAAATGGTTTTCTGAGGAATAAGTGCATGGCTATAAGGTTACTTGGGTGTTCTGGGTGGTTGTCAGGGTGTTGCAATGTAGTTTCTAAGGTGTTTAGTGGTTAATGCATGACTGTGGTTGTTTTAGGTGACTTTCAGGGCATTGCTATGTAGTTTCTATGGTGTTCTGAGGGGTTAATGGATAGTTATAAGGTTGCTGGGGTGTCCTGAGTGGCTGTCAGGGTCTTGCTATGCAGTTTCTTAGGGCGTTCTGAGAGGGTTAATGTATGGTTAAAAGGTGGATAAGGTGTTCTGGGTGGTTGTCAGGGTGTTGCTACACGGTTTCTAAGGTGTTATGAGTGGATAGTGCATAACTATGTGGTTGCTAAGGTGTTTTAGGTGGTATTCAGGGCATTGCTATGCAGTTGCTATGACGTTCTGAGGGGTTAATGGATAGTGTTGGAAACTTTTATTCCTCTTGTCGAAGCAGAGACCAGGAGACGTTGGGATATCTTTCATACAGAAGTTACTCTTTATTGAGAACTCGCTGTGCGTCGCTGTAGTCATCCAAGTCTAACTAAAGCAGTGATACATTGTAGTTTATATACATTTAGGGGGCAGTGCTTAGGAATGGAAACAAAGCACCTGGGTGACGACCTTAAACAAAGCATGCAAATGAAGTATTCAGGTATAGCAACCTGCCCCATTTAACCACTCCTAATCCAATCAGCATAACTGCCCAAAGATTGGGGCAGGGGCACCTAGAGCCATTACAAACAAAAGGTAAGAGTCTCCGTCGTCTGGCTCATTTGACTTACAATAAGAGAACAGGAACTGGCAGGGACCTCTTGCTACAAACTTTGTTTAACAGAATCGTTCATTTTATGTCATCATCTTCACCATAAATGCTAAATACAATGTATATAACTTCTTCAGTTTGTATACTATTACATTGGAACCTAGATTTAACATTTTATAAATTTGTAATCCAACAATAGCTATAAGGTTGCTAGGGTGTTCTGAGTGGTTGTTGTGTCCGGAATGGTTATCATGGTGTTGCCATGCAGTTTCCAAGAAGGTAAATGTATGGTTAAAAGGTGGATAAGGTGTTCTGAGTGGTTGTCAGGGTGTTTCCTTGTTGCTATGTGGTTTTTAGGGTGTTCATGGTGATTTCCAGGGCGTTTCCATGCAGTTGCCGTTCTTGGGGATTAATATGTAGGCTATCTCTGTATTTGCTAGGGTGGTTGTCACTGCCTCGCTATGCAGTTGCTAATGTGTTGTGAGGGGTGAACTCATAACAATGTGCTTGCAGAGGTCACTCATATATTTAGAAGTCTTAAAGGTACAGTAGCGAGAACTGCCTGTTCGTTCTAAAGGTCACAGAGAAGGTGGAAGTGGGTCATAAAGAAGTAACTCGAGTGTAGTTAAAGTAGGAAAAAAAATTAAATGCTACAAAAGAGCAGAATGTGTCTCCTTTAAATAGCCGATTATAGATTAACGAATTAACTCTGGCTCTATATGATTGTGTATTCTCAGCCAATGTGCATGTGGAGCCTGAAGCCTTCGCAGCACAAGGACTCTCTTTGTTGCTGTAATGCACTGTAATCTCGGTCCAGCTCAGTCCCCCCTCCTCACGACTTCCCATATCCTCTCAGCTTGTGCTCACATCTCTCTGCCTCTCCTCTCAATTAAACCTCATCTCTGATGCTCAAACAGGGGGATTGTGTACAGTAAGGTCTGATGCTGGGGCACATAAAGGAACTCCACCCCACATACTGCTCCAATGCTGTGTGCAATAGAGAGGAGAACAATGGATGCTTGTCTACGGCCCACTATAGCCTCTCTTGTCATTGTTCCTTCGTAATATAGGACAGCTCACCAGAATTTGTCCAGCGTGGTCATTCATACACAAATTTAACATTTAAAGCCGTTTCCCTGGGTTTCTTGGGAGGACAAGCACAGACAGGATTGACAACCATGGAAATGTTCAGTAGTGAGGGATTATTATGTTGCTTTTTTATTAGCTCCCGCCACTGTTAGTTCACTGTTTATTTCCAGGATAACTAGGCGCCAATCATGGAAACATACACATAATGAGGTCATGTGACATGCTATTCCCAAAAAAGAAGTAGCCAGTGTATATTATGCGGTAAGCAGTATTCAGTTTTGAACGTAACGTCTCTCATTTCTTTTTTTGTTCTTTTTCTCTTTCTACAGACAAGTGGGGAAAAGGTGAGTAAGCTGAGTTTGGTGGACTTGGCAGGAAGTGAGAGAGCTGCAAAGACGGGTGCTGCAGGCGAGAGGCTCAAGGAAGGCAGCAACATTAACAAGTGTGTTCAACCTTGACTCATTCTGCATGATGCCTTTTTTTTTTTCTTTTTTTTTTTTTATAAATCTGTCTTGTCTTGGTACTTTTTTAATTAAATGAATGTACAAACCTGCAGAGGTTTTGCATTAATCTTATGGAAACTGTCAAGAACAAGCCTAGTTGATATTTTGCCCCAAAAATACAAAATTATTTTTAACTTAAAGGAAGCCTAAAAATTTTTTTTTTTTTTTTTTTTTAATTTTTTTTTTCAATTAAATGCATTATTTGATTACTCTTATATTATATAAAAATATGAAATAATTAATAATAATAATTAGTAGGTTATTTGACCATTAATCAATATCATATTACTATACAATATGATATATACCAATGACAAGCAATGTGGAGAATGAATGGATTATATTATGTTATATTATATTACATTTAGTGCTGTCAAACCATTAATCGCATCCAAAATAAAAGTTTTTGTTTACATAATGTGTGTACTGTGTATATTTATTATGTGTATATATAAATAAATACACACACATGCATGTATATATTTAAGAAAAATGTTACATTTATATATTAAATACATTTAAATATGATATAATTTATATAAATATATACATTATTTTATATATTATTATATAATATTTTCAAAATATATGCTGTATATGTGTGTCTTTATATATACATAATAAATATACACAGTACACACATATATTATGTAAACAAAAACTTTTATTTGGATGTGATTAATCGCGATTAATCATTTGACCAGCACCAATTATATTATATTATTAATTGTAAATTATTTATTGATGATTAGTAATAATGTAATACGATGAAATAACAATTACATGCTCCAAAAATTACCTTCATTTTCTTCATGCATAATTTTATAATTTTTTCCCTTTCAATTTTGGAGTAAAATGTGACCCAGACATGTTTTTGTGAGATTCTCTTGCTTAATCTAGTCTCTGAATGTCTGAGTCACCTCTGAATATTTTCCTGTTGCACTAAATTGAGGCGTTTCCTTTTCTGTTGGATGGGTGCTTTGTCTTTTACAGGAGCCATGTCATGGAAAATAACTGTTTTGAAATAAGTTTGATCTTCTGTGTAGACATAATCTTCATTTACAGTGCGAAGCTCCCCACTAATATTGTGTCTGGATGTTTTAGCCCTCTAAGAATGTATTTTAGTTGATTTAAAGATACTGTGGAGAATCAGAGTTGTTAAATTGGCTACATCTAAGGGCACAGTTTGTTCTGAGAAAGGTTTATAAATCTGGTGAAGGCTTTTTGGTCTGCCAGTGCATATTTCTGTGTGTGAAGTGTGTCTTTTTCCTTGGTCTGTTTCTCTCTCACTTATTTTTTTTTCCATTTCTATCTTTCCTCTCCACACTGGACAGGTCTTTAACCACTCTGGGTTTGGTGATCTCAGCTCTGGCAGACCAGGGTGCTGGAAAGAACAAGAACAAGTTTGTGCCCTACAGAGATTCGGTGCTGACATGGCTGCTCAAGGTATGAACAGTCATTCTGTCCAGTAAACACCAGGAAGGGGAATTTCCACAGTATTATTTACATTTTCCAATCCAGTTCCATCCACACACTTTTGAATGTATAATCTCTGGAAAGTGACCGCTTTGCCCTGTGCATTGATGTTTAATGTCCATCCTTCTGGTGTAACCACAGGACAGTCTGGGTGGAAACAGTCGGACTGCCATGGTTGCCACTATAAGCCCTGCGGCAGATAATTATGATGAGACGCTGTCAACGTTACGCTATGCAGACCGAGCAAAAAGCATCGTCAACCATGCCGTGGTCAATGAAGACCCCAATGCCAGGATCATCCGGGAACTCCGAGAGGAGGTGGAGAAACTGCGAGATCAGCTGACGCAGGCTGAGGTACACACTTTTCATCATGTTCTTAGTATGACGTTGCAAAATGTCAAAAACAGCATGTTAAGAGCCATGTTCCTCTACAGTCTATGAAGGCACCAGAGTTGAAGGAGAGACTGGAGGAATCTGAAAAACTGATACAGGAGATGACGGTCACCTGGGAAGAGAAGCTGAGGAAGACTGAGGAAATCGCACAAGTAACAGCAACAATAATTTGCACTGTTTTGTCTGGACTGTAATTTTGTTTATGTCTGGATGTTCTGTAGTTCATGTTCCATAACACCATCCGTCAAACACAGAAGAGGACGCTAAACAACTTCTCGCTTTCTTTTTTTCTTTGCACAGGAGAGACAAAAACAGCTGGAGAGTCTTGGCATCTCTCTGCAGTCATCTGGTATCAAGGTTGGAGAAGATAAATGCTTCCTGGTCAACCTCAACGCTGACCCTGCCCTTAATGAACTATTGGTTTATTATCTAAAGGTAATGCACAAACATTTTATTTTATTTTAAGAGTTTTGTATATTGTGTGTATATTATTTTAATAATAGTATTATTTCTGTTTGCTACTTATTACATATTATATTATGCATGCTGATTATTATTATTATTATACACGTTTTAATGTAATACAATATATTGAAAGTATATTTTATGTACATTTTATTATTCTTATATATGTAATACTGTTTTGAAATGATGAACTAATTAGTAGTAGTATTACAGGAAAAAAACTACAAAAAAAAACTATTCTAGTTTAATTTATAATTTGGTGCTTGAACATCTATTATGTGTTGATTTTGCCCCTATGGATGTAACCTAACTGCAGTTAATTCTGGGATGTTTTGCAGGAACACACTAAGGTTGGATCAGCAGATTCACAGGACATCCAGTTATGTGGAATGGGCATCCAAGCAGAGCATTGTGTCATTAACATCACACCTGAGGGAGCTGTCTTTCTCAATCCTTACAGAAACTCAAGGTAATGCATCGAGGAGGAGTATAAATGTGAGATGGGTAAACCAAAAGGGTCACAGGTTCAATTTAAACCATGAATGCTTAACCGCAGGTTTTCTTTGCACTATGCATGTATAGTACATTTAAATGTATGCATTAGGTTCTTTTACCTAAAAAGTTATTACTACAAGTTAAAGGAAAACAACAGCAGCCAAATCGTTATTTAGGTAAATGTCGAATCTAAAGTTTATAAAATAATTTGATGTTTCCTCTGTTACAGAACATGTGTGAATGGATCTCCAGTCACCAGCCGGCAGCAGCTTCACCATGGTGACCGTATTTTTTGGGGAAACAATCACTTCTTCAGGTCAGTTTTATTACCCTAGACTAAAGAATGGCACATAGCGGCTTCCTGTGTTTGTACGTGAAAGTGCTGTATGGATGCTTTTATGAAGACTCTTTATATTTGTGTCTTCTTCAGGATAAACCTCCCGAAGCGACGCTTGAGGGGTGAGGAAGAGGAGGGTGAGGGAGGGAACATGAAGAACAGTAACAGCAGTGAGCAGCTGGACGGGGAGGGAGACACGGCCAGCGAGGTGTCCAGTGAGGTCAGCTTCAGCTACGAGTTTGCTCAGACTGAAGTCATGATGAAGGCTTTGGGCAGCAACGGTGAGTTTTAGCCACAAAATGTATGTGAAATATCTTCATTTTAAACAGTTGTGTTGCTTAATATTTTTGTGGAAACTGTGATTTGCTTTTTTTCAGGATTTTTAATGAATTGAAACTTCAAAAGAACTGCATTTATTTGAAATGGAAATCTTTTGTTACTTTATACATATCTTTACTGTCACATTTGATGTGCATAGAAATATTAATTTGTTACCAAAAAAATCTTACTGACCCCAAACTTTGGTACAGCTGAAATAAAAATTGGAACATTACTTCTATTAAAAATATGAACACTTATTTTGCATTTAAATGTTAACTCATTTCACATGTCAGTCAAAACATGTAATTTACCTTTAAGTCTTAAAGGTACAGTAGCCAAAACACGATTCAAAATGATGTGAAAAATTTCTGTTTTTGTTGTCTAACAGACCCCATGCAGGCGGTTTTGCAGTCTCTGGAGCGTCAGCATGAGGAGGAGAAGCAGACTGCTCTTGAGCGCCAGCGGCTGATGTATGAGCAGGAGCTGCAGCAGCTGCGCAAACAGCTGACTCCAGACAGACAGAGCATGCAGATACCGCAGTCACAGCCCTTGCAGCCGCAGTACCGCAGCTTGGAGAGACTGAGCCAGGGAGGAATGTCGTCATCACCCAGTGCCCAGCACCGCCTGCGCCAGTGGAGCGAGGAGAGGTGAGATTTCAGTTTTTGGTGGAAACAAATGCGTTTCGTTTTCCCAAGGTGAAATTTGGTACATGGTGAGTTTGTTGTAACACTGCTATTTTGGTGACACCAGGGAGGTAGTGCTGACGCGGAGCTTGAGGAAACTGAGGGAGCAGATCGTACGGGCTAATCTGTTAGTGCAGGAGGCGAGCTTCATCGCTGAAGAGCTGGACAAAAGAACCGAGTACAGAGTTACTCTACAGATCCCTGCTGCAAACCTTAACGCCAACAGAAAGGTCAGATACATTTTAGACCCATGTCAGGGTTTCTACAGGTCTTTAAAATTCTGACAAATTAAGGTTGAAAGGTCTTAAATGGGAGCAAATAGATATATAAAACAAACAATAAATATCTTCATCAGTATTTTTGTCTTGTTTTCTAGTTTTCCAATATCTAAACATCCTTAAATTAAGATACATTTACTTGAAATGCAACATGAAGATGGAAGTTGAAGTCTTGTTTTATGAGAAAGTAAACAAAATGAAGTGAGTTTGTGCTTAAAACGAGAACAAATACCTCTCAGTGGGATATGAAAATTTGTTTTCCCTTTGAATTAAGTTGACCTTATCAGTAGATTTACTCGTAAACTCATTTCATTTTGATTGATTTCACAGAAAACAAGACTTCTAGGGTTCTGTCATTTTTGCTACTCTATGCATCTCGATTTAAGAATCTTGAGACATTTGCACTGGAAAACATGACAAAAATACTGCGGAAGAAAATCATGTTTTTGCAGTGTGATCATAAGGTAGTGAAAGTTATTGTACAATTGTAATGGGGTTTTGTTGAAAGTTTTATTTTCATACTTTTGCTAATACAACTTATGATATTTTCAGTAACACTTTAGTATAGGGACCAATTCTCACTATTAACTAGTTGCTTATTAGCTTGCCTATTATTAACATATTCGTTGTTTATCGGTACTTATAAAGCCCATATTCTGTATGGTTATATTCTACATCCCTAATCCTACCTAATACCTTAACAACTACCTTACTAACTATTAATAAGCAGCAAATTAGGAGTTTATTGAGGCAGAAGTCATAGTTAATTGTTTGTTAATACATGGCGAGAATTGAAGCTTAAAATAAAGTGTGACCATATTTACATTTAGGGAACATATTGACACATTGTCTCAAGTCTTGAATTTACCTTTCCTAAAACTTGCAGAAACCCTCTATACATAGGATAATATGAGATAAGCTTAGAATAAGCATTAACCTTTTTTGTGTTTGTGTATGCAGCGAGATGCTGTATTGAGCGAACCCGCCATTCAGGTGAGGAGGAAAGGCAAAGGGAAGCAAATATGGGCCCTTGAGAAGATGGAAAACCGGCTGGTGGACATGAGAGAGCTTTATCAGGAGTGGAAGGACTTTGACGAGGACAACCCTGTAAGCTCTTATTCATCACGCACGCTTTACTGTGCATTAAAAATGAAAAGGTAACACTACAGGAGTGGTTTTCTCTCCATCTCATAGGTGATGCGCTCGTACTTCAAGAGAGCCGACCCTTTCTTCGATGAGCAGGTGAACCACAGTTTAATCGGGGTGGCCAACGTTTTCCTCTCCTGCCTGTTCTATGACGTAAAGCTACAATATGCGGTTCCCATCATCAATCAGAAAGGAGAGGTGAGAGGATGATGTGTTCAGATCTGTCTGCAGCTGTCAGGCAAAAATGATCAGTGGTTTGACTCGCTATGAATATTTAACGCTCACTGAGACTCATTTGATTTCTGAAGAAAATTTCTTCTAGTAGATAAAATGGGATGTAAATTTAAATCAAATGCAATTTCATCTGTGAAATGGAATCTAATCGAGTCATCATATAAAGCATGAGACACAGTTTATCTCCAGCAGACCAGTGAAGGGTTGTGTTTACTTGTTGCTGATGTAAGGTTGCTGGGCGGCTGCATGTGGAGGTGATGAGAATGGGTGGAGGATTTGATGACGGTGTTGCCGGAGGAGACGAAAGTGATGGAAGCCCAGACGGTGATGTACAGGAACGCAAACTGGTCTGTATGGTGAGTACCAAAGTTTGCAGAAGCAGGTTTTGTGCATCGAAGTCATGTCGAGATTTTTGGTTTTAAATATTTTAAAAGTTAACTAAAATGAATATTAACAGCACAATATCCAGTGTGTTCATATTTAAAATTGGTTTAAAAAAATCATACCTCATACTTATTTTACTTGTGTCTCTCAATCAGATTAAGATCCTGCAGGCTACTGGTCTCCCGCAGTACCTGTCCAATTTTGTCTTCTGTCAGTACTCTTTTTGGGACCAAGCAGAGCCTATCATTGTTGCCCCAGAAGTGGATCCCTCTGCCTCCTTTTCCAGCAGCAAAGACCCCCACTGCATGGTGGTGTTTGACAGCGTTAAGGTACGAGTCAAGACATGTGCTTTTACAATCAAATGGTAAATTAACCAGTAATAGCCCAAATTGTGAATTATTACTAATATTGACTTTCAGCGTTAAAGACTTTGGGTCTCTCAAATGGCATCTTTGTTCATTTAAAGGAGTAGTTCACCCAAAAATTTTAATTTACTAAACCTCAGACCATCCAAGATACAGACAAGTTTGTTTCTTCTTTGGAATAGATTTGGAGAAGTGTAGCATTACATCATTTGCTCACCAATGGATCCTCTGCAGTGAATGGGTGCCGTCAGAATGATAGTTCAAACAGCTGATAAAAACATCACAATAATCCACACGACTCCAGTCCATAAATTAATGTATTGTAAAGTGAAAAGCTGCATGTTAGGAAGTAACAAATCCATCATTCAGACGATTTTAATTCCAGTGTCATTTCTGGCCAGAATTCATAATTCCTACAGTGAAAAAGTCCATCCTCTGTTGTCCTCTCACTAGATGACATTTTCAACGTAGAAAGCAATATAATGAATAGAGGACTCGTATTTTATTGGAATCAATGGTTTGAAGTTAAAACCTTTTTGCTTCAAAAAACATTAATTGATGGACTGGAGTGGTGTGGATTACTTGTTGATTATTGTGATATTTTTTTTATCAGCTGTTTGAACTCTCGGCACCCATTCACTGCAGAGAGATGTAATGCTACATTTCTCCAAATCTGGTCCAATGAAGAAACAAACTATATCTGAGGATACATTTTCAACAAATTGTCATTTCTGGATTATATATTCCTTTAACACAGGAGTTATCAAGAAATTATTAACATACATTTACTTTTGTTATACTCTCTGTACTGTAGGACCATGCTGTGACTGTAACGGAGGATTTTATCGAGTATCTAACAGAGGGTGCCGTAGCCATCGAGGTATACGGACACAGGCAGGCTGATCCAGGCAGGAATCCTGCGCTGTGGGACCTCAGCATCATCCAGGCCAAAACACGCACTTTACGTGACAGGTGAGCAGAGACTTAAGCTTCAACCCCCTGTAATTGTCCGATTATACTTTCAGTAATGTAGAGAACACTGGGGTGTCTTGCATCAAGTGATCTGCTTCCTGCTTTTCGGATTGGTTTGACTCTTCCGTGTCCTCAGGTGGAGCGAAGTAACACGCAAGTTGGAGATGTGGGTGCAGATTCTAGAGCTGAATGAGAATGGAGAGTACATGCCTGTGGAGGTGGTGCCGGCGCGAGATGTTCGCACGGGTGGCATCTTCCAGCTCAAACAGGTCAGACACTTCATGTTCCTGCATGCTTATTATAAATTACACCACTGTATGTCTGTTAGCCCACAACTGTCTATAGTTGTTTATTATGATTAGAATAAAGCATAGCACCTTGTGACCTGTTTTTAGTCACAGGTATAATACAGATGGTAACGAGGTGTTCTATTCTATAGCTGTTTTTGTTTTTGGTAGATTTATTTGACTCCTAGGCATGTGAACTCTGTATTTTACTTGTGCGCTGTTATTCTATCAACAGAGTTGTTTAACATTTCACTTTAGGGTTTTTGTCATGGGGTATTAACTGTTTTTGGTGTCTTTCTCAGGGCCAGTCTCGGCGGATTCAGGTGGAGGTGCGTTCAGTGCAGGACTCCGGCACAATGCCTTTGATAGCAGAGATCATTCTGGGAGTGTCCATCGGCTGTGTGGAGATCAGACAGGTGCAGATGACTAAAAACAACGAGCCACAAGAGGTAAACATTCTTTTTCACCTAAACATTTAGCATTTAGAAGGATGATGTCTGAATGTTGTCTGAGAGTCTATAACGTTTATATTGTTTTTGTTTTTAGGTTGAGGGCGATGAAATGGACAGTTATCAGGTATGTTTGGATGTCAATACATTTATGACAGGCTTTTAGTTGTTAATAAATGTAAGAAATTGATTATTATTATAAATGTTTCATATTATATTATATTTTTCATGCTGTTGTGGTGCTCCTGCTGAGATTCAGTTTTGAATCCAATCTGCGTCATTTCCTCGTCACATTCCTGTCTCTCCCTCCCACTTCTTTCCTGTCTTTCTCCTCTGTCTTGCCCATTAAAGACATAAAAAGCCTTTATTAGCAAAATAGAAATGGCCAAGCAATAGAAGCTTTTGTGTTTATGCATTTGTCCGTCATCCTGTAGGAGCAAGATCTGGAGCGTCTGCGGCGTCAGTGGCTCACTGCTCTCACTAAGAGACAAGAGTATCTGGACCAACATCTTCAGACGTTGGTCAGCAAAACGGGTAAAAACCAGATAGACACATGTACTTGTCTTAGCTCAGTAATGGACTACAAAATAGTGCTTTCCTCACTTTAGTTTGTTGCTAATTAGCTTTGGGGAGCTCGTGTCGCAGACTGATTAGATGTATAGCAGACAGAAGAAATGTGGATCTGATTTTGTATGTTGTTTCTGTTTGTACACATCATGCATTGGTCCAAAATCCCACATAGCTTCTTTTTGTTCCCTTGCCAGTCACAAAAAAAAAAAAAGCTAGGGAATTGACTGAATCAGATCTACACTGATTGGGCAGTGTTTTATCACTGCATGTCCACTTATCTTTTTTATTTTATTTTTTGGTTTGCTTAATGTTATTATAAGATCAAATAATGCTTTTATAGATAAATAGGGATGTATTTTAATTTTTATAAATTGTGTATATATAAATTTTCAAATTAATTATATTTATGTTGTAGGGACTCAACTGGAAATGGGTTTTGCTTAGCATGAAATTACAGAAATCACTGTTGACTAGTTTGCTCTCCATGACCAGATAAGTCTGAGGATGATGTGGAGAGGGAGGCCCAGCTGCTGGAGTGGCGTCTGACGCTCACAGAGGAGAGAAATGCAGTGATGGTGCCCTCTGCTGGCAGTGGAATACCAGGAGCTCCTGCTGAGTGGTACAGCACTGCTACAACCACTCCGAACTATTTGCATTTACACTGAACACTTAAATTATAAAATGTTATAACTGGTAAACACATTGTCTGTCAGAGGTTTGAATGATATTTAATGTCTATCCAGTTCTATGCAGTTAGCTTTTAAGACAGGTTGTTATAAACCTTAAATGATGTGTTTTAATAAATAATTTTTGGATTTGAGGCTTTGTTTGTTAAATGAATGTCAGCATCAGTTAAACATTTTTACAAATGTTTAGTCATGAGTATTTGGCCTTGGGTTGATTTTCATTTCTCTCTTGGCAGGGTACCAGTACCTGGAATGGAAACTCACATTCCAGTGCTCTTCCTCGACTTGAGTGGTATGTTTTTCTTGGCTGTTTAAAAACAGAAGTGCAATGTCCTCTGTGACCTTTCTTCCACTGCAAGCACGATTTATCTTTACATTCATTTTCACACTTGTTCATCCTGTGTTTCTCTTATTACTTCCTCTAGCTGATGACTTCAGCTCTCAGGAGAACCTAGACGTTCCCGAGGCGGGTGGCTGGGATGCCATGCTCAGCTCAGAAGATGAGGATGAATTTTTTGACCTTCAGATTGTCAAACACTATGATGGAGAGGTGAGAATATGAACTACGCACCCTCAGGGCTCTCAGAGGCTCCCTAATTGATTTTATAGGATTGTATTAAAAACCATTTTTATTTCAGGTGAAAGCCGAAGCTTCTTGGGACTCCACAGTTCATGAATGTCCACAGCTGAGTCGAGGTGCCGTCCCAGATCAGAGAGTATACTTGACCATCCGCACCATGGTGCAGCTCAGCCACCCTGCAGAGATGCAGCTAGTCCTGCGCAAACGCATCTGTGTGAACCTCACTGGACGACAGGTGCGGGATAGCCTACTTTGTATAACCTACACTATCATCAGAACTGTAGGAAAGTGTCTTTTTACACTTTTTACATACAGCTGTGCCAGAAATATTTGGTGCTATAAACTTTATACTTTTTTTTTTTTTTGGAATTTCAAGCTTTAGATATACTGTTAAAAAAAAAAAAAAAAATTATGATCTCTACATATTTAAAAAATTTTTTTTTTTTTTTTGAACAGGGTTTTGCTCAAAATTTCTTAAGGAGAATGTCCACCAGGAGCACTATTCCTGGCTGTGGAGTGACCTTTGAAGTCGTCTCCAACATCCCAGGGGTAAGCATACAATATCTGCTTTCAAAAATATATTTGTGTGGCTATGTAATGCATTATATGAATAATAAATAGAGCATAATCTGAATGATATGCGTTTTCAGTGACCAATGACAATATATAATAATTTCTCTTCAAATTCAGAATAGTTTGGTAACTAAAAAGATTAAATAAAAATAATAAAATCTAAATATTAGATGAAAAATTAAATGTTACTTTGGCAGCTAACTGAAATAAAATAAGTTTTAGCTAAAGTATTACAATTACTAGAACTGAAATAAAGTTAATACTACTAAAATAACACCAATTCAGAATAGAATTGTCAGTAGATTTTAGAACTGAAGCAAGGTGATAATATTGACTGATAATCTTAAAATATTAAATAATATAAATATTATTAGCTCATATGCATCACTGCAAAACTCTCAGCAATGCTTAAAGGCCGTTTTAGTTTGCTATTACCCAGAAGAAAGCTGCTCTGATAAAAATGCAAACCTGGTTTCTTGAGTTGGTTTGTTTACGAGCACCTGTCTCTCTCTCGGCTGTGTATGTCAGCAGGACGGTCAGAGCTTAGAGGACAGGGAGATGCTGGCCCGTGTGGCCGCCAGCGCTGAGAACCCCAAATCCTCAGACAACGAAGCTGCTATAGAGAAGTACCTGCGGAGCGTCCTGGCTGTGGAGAACATCCTCACACTGGACCGTCTGAGACAGGTCACACAGCTACCTTCATTAATATTATTTGATCTGATAAGATTGCATTTTTTGCATTTAATCCATTTGAGTACATAGTTTTTAATTTTAATCTGAATACTGGAAGACTGGCAGATGTAGTGATTCATTTTTCCTTTTAACTGATTCGCAAAGTGTTTGTAAATCACTTTGGGAGTAAAACAGAGGGGAGTCATATGTTAAGCACAAGACTTAACTCATTCTGTATAAACTTACACTGTTATACGCAGCAGTATTTTAATTAAAAACATATTTTACTCTATAAATGAAACATGAATGCTGCCAGTGCACTTTCCATTTTTATACGGTTCATTAAAACAAGCAGTCCTATGAATTATATCACAGACTTCACAGTGCTGTCTAGTTTTCACTCTCGAGTTCAGTTTTCATCATGTAAATCAGTTTTTTATCATTTGCTACAGGAGGTGGCAGTGAAGGAGCATTTGGCAGGTAAAGGCAAGGGCAGCAGACGCAGTCTCAGCTCTCCCAGCGTGCACCGGGTAAGTGCATCTGCAGCCTTAAAGTCATCTTAACAGACAGAAATGTTAAGAAAGCTCAGCATCATTGCAGCCTGGCACATTCTGTATTCACACATCACCTTTTCCTCCTCTAGTTATCTGGAAGCAGACAGGATCTGTCACTAAACTCAGTGCTGGATGACAACAAGGTAAGATTCTAGGGTGGAAATAAGACGCATGGTCCACCACAGGAAATGGGTCTTTTTATGTAACCTCTAATATTCAATTCGCTTATGTAAGAATCGATGGGAGAGTCAGCAGGATATCTTTGGGACATCCTCTCAGTTCAGCAAAACACTGCCACGACCATCCAGACCTCCTACACCACCTACACAGAATCAGGACCCAGAGCAAGGTACGACATAACTGTCACTCTTAAAAGAGTGCGCTACAGGTTGTGGACGGTTTAGTCTGCAATAAAATAATCTTCCTTTCTGTTTCCAGCATGACCCATTCTTTTTGACTGTCCTTTCAACTTTTAATTCTGTGCTCTCTACTGTAAATGTGGTTCATTTCTGCCTGAACTCTCATTTCTAACCTGTTTCATGAATTTAACAAACACTTATTACAGAGAAAATCCCTGTATCTTCATCAAGGGCACAATAATGCCAGTTCAAGCAGTTCTCCCAGTCTTGTTCGACTTCAACTTCTTTTCACCTTGTCTCTGTGATCTGTCAAAAAATGTCAGTGTGACATTTTTATGTGACTGTGACTTCATGCACTCCTTTTATATCTTTTCTACATCTGTCTCTATTTCACCACCGTTGTCGTCTTTCTCCACACCTCTACCTTGCTGTTTGCCTCCTTCCCAACCCGCCCACAGGTTTTTCAGGGCTTGCTGCTTCTTATATCTCCCCAGTCAAGGCCCTGGTTCCTCAGATGCCCAAGCTGCTCAAGTCCCTGTTCCCTGTACGCGATGACAAGAAAGATTTGAGACCTTCTCCACACTCCCAACAGGTCTGGTTTTCGACTTTTTAATTAGAAAACTATGCCTAAAAACTTTCTTCGTTCACCTGGGTGAGTCTCAGAAAAACTCTCAAGAAATGTCCAGGTCACATTTAACCCTAAAACCAAAAGGAAAAATTATTTTAAATTTTTTTTAACATTTTTAAAGTAATATATTAAATGTTGTCCAGTTATGTATATATCATGTAGGATTTGGGGGTAAAATGTGCTTAACTGTAGTTAATTAACCAATGAATTAATATATAAATTAATGTTATTTCTGAATGCATTTTTATGTTTTTTCTTGTCATTTTTTCCCACCTCTTTAGTTTTTCAAAGTATGTTCCCGTTACAAAGAACTCAAATTATTAAATTTATTCAAAAGACAAGCAATACCTATGCTTATAAACATTTCTGTATGTAAATTCCTGTCAATAGTAGTTCCGTGGGGTAATTTTAATGCATAAATGTAAAAAAAAAAGAAGAAAAAAAAAACTGATGTAGAGTATCAGTCATAAAAATAGCCATTTTAGCGCCTACAAAGCCTGTCAGAAATATGCTGCATTTAGATGACTAAATCATATGTGGTAATCAAAGAGGGATGCAAATCCTCTTGACGATTTAATTTGTCAATTTTAGATTCTAGCGTAATGTCGTTCTGTCTTCATGCCTCCTCATTTCCATATAGACAGAAATTCTATATGTTACTACATTGCCCATATACTGTATCTGTGATATATTATCCATCTCGTATGAGGAAAATTAAGTCTTTAAATTAAGCCTTATTGCTTGGTAGTGGACTTTTTTGTGAGAAAACAGGCTTTTTTGGTGTCCTCATTTTGTCAAAGTAAATCATGTCAGGGAAACCTGATTATATGTTAGGCAGGAGTCCATAGATAAACTCCAGTGTTTAATTTCCCCAAGATTAATTGTCAAGCCATACCCTTTCATCATATCTCCCAGCATGCTTTCGACGGAGGCGTAGAGGGAAAAAAATATGACAGTGATATTTCATCGTGTACATCACTCCTCCCCTGCACGCAGACTTTTGATCTGTCAGTACTTTAGATCAAACATAATCCAAAGGCTCCCGACATAAAAAATGAACTCGTGACACTTAAATCAAGCTTTGTGCCGCCTCTCTGAAAACCATTACTGAAATCGTAAAAACAAATTTAATACGTTCCATTCATCTCTCCAGCATATGCCACGAATAATGATGCAAACAGCCAACAACCCTGATGAAGGAAGAGTAAGAATAGAACCGGTAAGTAGATCTCCACTCTGATCTCATGCTCCATCTTTGGTGAAATTAAATAAATATGAATGATGAATTGGGTTACAGACTTGTATTTTGCAAAAGTATAGCCTAGGAAGATATTTTAAGAGCCCAGTCTTTCTCTCCTGCATGTGATGTAAATTGCATGCTATTAAATCTGTGGTTTTCCTAGCATGTGCTCTCTGTTTGAGAGTCAGATGATAGGTTGAGGTGTAGTTAAATGTTCCTTGTGGTTTTGGACATCCTTCCCCGTAGGTTGCAGTAATGGGGAAGAGTCCTGCTTCAGATGGGCCTGATGCCCCGTCCTCTATGCATGATCCGCATGACCTGCCCCTGAGCCCCATCAGCGAGGCCTCCAGTGGCTATTTTTCTACTAGCATCTCCACTGCCACCCTTTCCGACGTCTCCATAGCTTGCGGGGACCTTACCCCTACTCCCAATTCCCAAGTGGGTCCCGTAGCATCCAGACACGACAACGAAGACTGTCTACCGACCCCTGTTAATGCCTCTGTTGCTCCTGTAGAAGCTGGGCTAAGATCTGACAGGCCTAGAAAAGAGGAAGATACCCAGGCGGCCAACAGGAATGGTGTCACCACCTCTCAGCAGGAAGCACAGCTAAACGCAACCTCTCCCCTGGTGTTGAGTACCTCCACAGACAGCCCTTTCTCCCTCCAGAAGGTCAAAGCCAATGAACTCAGGTCTTTCAGTAACATTCTTGGAGATGGAAAAGCAACCACAACACAAACTAACAGCCTGGAGAAGCTAGAGATAACCTTTGAGGATGTGGAACCCAAGGAACTTGCTTGGCTCAAGGTGGGAGGGAGAGTCACTGTCGGATCCAACAAGTCTGGCACGGTCCGCTACATCGGCCCAACACACTTCTCAGAAGGCATCTGGGTCGGGGTCGAGTTGGACACTCCCTCAGGTGAGTTAGATCTTCCATCATTAAAGGGGTCATGAACTGCCTATATTTTGTACTGTTCTCTGAGGTCCACTTATAATGTTTGATGTTTTACATCAAAAATATAGTTTAGATGTAATAGGCTATTTTCTGTCCCGTTTTATCCCCCCTCATCAGAACGCTCTGTTTGAATAGGCGTGGAGGATTGTAGACTCGGAAGTAAACGCCCACTGCTGTGATTGGCTAACAGTTGTGTATGTTTGACAGCCTACATCCTTCACAGATGGATGCTGCTGTATTTTAGGTTTAAAAATGCATAAATGCTCAGTACATATCAAACGATCTGTAATAACAGACAACGCAATAGTGACCACATAATAAAAACAGTTACTCACACTTGCGTGTTGTGACATTACTGTCAGATCAAATATAGTTGACACAGCATTGTCTTTTAGTTTCAATCTTTCTGAAAATCCTGCGTCGAATTGTGCCTTGTTTGTTAACGAATCTGCAGTAAAATGAAGTGAACAAAGGACCAAGTTCTTACTCGTGCGGTCTGGCACTTCATTAAATATAAAGTTCATCAAAAACTTTTTGTTTCTGTGTAGACCTGCGTTTACCTCTATCATTATTTACACTGCATGTGTGAATTGGTGGGTGGGGCTGAACAGGCAGTGATGTAGAAGCAGGTGTTGATCATCTTCTGCAGAGACGGGGTTTAGCCAAGTGGCACATTCAACAACCTGTCATTTTGGCCTCAAAATAAGCTGTTTTTAGATTAATGAGAAAGTTGAGTTCTGAAACTGACAGAATGTTTTTATAGCACAAAGACCTCTTATATGTCAAAAGATCAAGGGAATTTTTATTTCTGTGTTCATGACCTCTTTAAGTTTTCTGAGACATTGACACCTTGGTGAGACCGATTTACCAACCTTGTTCGTTTTCTATCCTTTGTCCACTAGGTAAGAATGATGGTTCCATCGAGGGCCACCAGTACTTCCGATGCAACCTTGGTTATGGAGTGCTAGTCCGTCCAGATCGACTGACTCGACGGGAAGCTTCCAAAAGGCACACTGAGAATCGCCGCAGCGGGGAGTTCAGTCAGCAACTGAGGGGAGGAGCCGGCACTGCCATTCAGAAAGGAGAGAATCGCAAATCCTGGACCAGCTAATTGACAATGAGCTGAGCAGGACAGAGCCTCCAACATCTGAATCTATCCGCGGAGTTCAACTCCATCCATCACTGTGCTTGGGCTAATGGAGCATTCTGATACCCAACTTTGCATGGAGGTGGTACAACATTCCCTTACAAGCCCCTCTATCAGTTTCGGTGCTATGCTAATGTGTAGCATGTGGGAGTGCTATCAATTTTTAACATGCTGCTTCAGCTGTTCTCCTTGGTTTGAGGACTCAAGCAGGTCTCCTTGAGTTGAGCGTAAATGAATCTTCCGGGTCTTTGAGATCAACCCATCATTTTTGTTTGTGCCCTGGTTTTACCAAGAGTCCATTTTTGGACTTGATACTACAAATATTGCTTCATTTTATCTTCTCTGCACAGCCGGTTTTTAGTTTCCTGAATGTGCCTTTTAAGTCACCCCATCCCTCATTGCACCTTCGTAACACTAGTTAGAATGTGGTAAATGGTATGGTAGACATGTAAGAGATTATCTCAGGGATCCGATCAGAGTCATTGGATATGCCCAGTTGGGTTTGCAGCTGTAAGCCACTATCGGGGAGGGGTTGCATGTGTTTCGCCATAGGTGCCACCCTGAGCAGGTTCATGTAGGTTTTTGATAAAATACTGCTATTACTTGACCAGCGATTGGTCGGCTAAATCCACAACACGGGATATTTTATTTGGTTTGTTATCATTGGAAGAATTGCCTATCAGTATTTTAGGAGGAAACCACCTGCTTGGTGTGTATCCTTAATTGCACATGGTGAATTTTTAGACTTGACTGAATTGGCACATTCAGGTTTAATTGACTGGCTTAATTTTGATGATTGGACTGAAAAGAAAAAAAAAGTATTTTAACGTGGCTTATTTACAATCTGATGAGTTGGGGCACATTTAAGTAAGCAGCCTTTTAATTGGAATTGGGTTATTGAAACTACTTCAGCCTCAAATAACTTTGTGCTTACAATTTAAAGTAGCTCAGTTTGATTGGTTTCTAAATGACTGTCTTCCACAAGAAGGTCACCGTAAAAGCACATTCCAGTTTTGTGTATTGGACCAATTACTGGCAATACTTCATCTTATTTATTCAAATTAAAAGATCTAAAAGTAATTTCATTAAATATTTTTAGCATACTGTATAGGCAAAGCGGTCACATTTATATAGTTTTTTAATAAGGAGCATGATTTCATGCAGATATGACGCTTGTTCACATCATGATGGAGAAAAAGTGTTATTTCATTCCTTTTATATTCTATTCGTGGAAATCATCGTGTGATTTCTGAAGTCTAATGCAATATCAAATTATTAAAATATATTTTAATGGTTGTAGTTATGTAAATTGAATTTATTAAGTGTAAAAATCCCATGAATGGAAAATTAATTTGCACATTTGATTTATAGTAGATAGCTTATGTGCCCAAAGGGTACTTAGTTTTGTTGTAAATTAACTTTAAACTAACCGAAGATCCACTGTAAATCTGCTTTTCACTGGATTTGGTGCTCAAAAGTCAAAAACATTTCAAAATTTCCATCCGAGAAAACGCATTTCTCCACAGTTTGAAGTTGCCTTTAATTTTTTCCTTTATTGTGGTGTTGATGTTTGTGTTCAGTCAAAATTTGGTTAATTTGGTTTTTTTTAATGTATCTTGATCTGTGCCTCATTCATAATGAGAGAAAGAAAAAAAAAAACGCACACATGCAGCACGTCTTTGTTGCTTTGATTGGCAACAACGGCTTCAGACGGTAGGGTTTTAAGTCCTACTGGTCACATTAGTAACTAGTCATTCTTCAAGTATTAATTTAAAGGTAATAGATTGATTGCCTTTAGAATGACAAGTCTCTACTAAGTTAATACATTTCTGTTGTAGCAATAACGTTAAAAGTGCTTGTAGGAATTTGATGGTTCATTGTTTTGAACCTAACGAGTTACTTTAAAAAGAGAGGGGAAATGAACTTATTGAAGATATTTTCAGTAAGCTGATCTCCACGGCCCAACATTTCAGTCATAGATGCTTTTAACTAGATGTGTACTAGGTGTTTTTGTTTTTAAGTGCAATTTACCATTTTTCTTCACTAAAACAGTTGAATGCACCCCTACATCAATTCTGTTCAACGTCAGCAAGTCTGCACAGTAGCAGTAATGACACCTTGATCTGTCATAAATGGCATTGATCCAGAGCCATATCTGAGCAAGCACACAGTGGCCTTTTGAAGTCAAATACTATATACAGGTGTGGAGACTCATGCTTTCCTCCTTTTTGAAATCCTTCCCATTAAGGGCATCAGGAGAAAGAGGTTTTGAAGGAAGCTTTGGACCCTGCTGTTTACACAGATGTCAGATGAAGCTCTTGGCAGGAAGTTGCTGCTCTACTTTTGTAGTTTTTTTTTCTTTTCTTTTCTCTTTTTTTTTTTTTTCTTTTTCCCTTCCCTTTTTGTGAGCAGTGAGTGGACGACTCCATCTTTCACCACTAGTCTGTGCCTCGTCCTGATGATTTTATGTCATGAAAGTTGTCCCGATATGGAGCGTTTGAACCCAGAATATACGTGTGTTTGTGTGTTTTGTATATAGTTGCATCTTGAGAGTTCAATCTGAGCACAAGGCTGGGTTTGATTAATTTAATTATCTGCAATTCTATGCTGATATCCAAAGAATAATCATGTATAATAATTCATTTATAATTTCTTTTATATTGACTGTACAATAATCTGGCTGTAAAGAAAAATAAAAAGTGAACTGATTTACACATTTGTCATTTAGTGTGTTTTAGGGGTTCCAGTCTTGGCTTGCTTTACCTTGACTTTAAGGGGAGAAAATATTATTCAAGTACACTGTAATAAAAAAAAATTGAGAGAATTTAAAAGATTAAGGCAGCCAGCTTCAGCAGATTTTTGAGTTTTTTTAACTTATTTTTGTAGGAGATTTGAGTTCAACTTTTTGTTGTATAAACTGAATACAAGAAGTTGAGAGAACTCAAAAATCTGCTGAAGCTGACTGCCTTAATCTTAAATTTTTTTTTTTTTTTTTTTTTTTTACAGTGTACCCATGTTCAAATTTTGACTTCTTTTTAATTGTCATTTGGTTTTCTTTCAAACAAACTGACAGCCAATTATTTTTTTCTGCATGGAAAAGAGCAGCTGCACACATTAAATTGTCTTCAGTCTTCAAATAACAATCCTACAATTCCAGAATTAGGAATATTCAGAGTTTGCACTATTTAATAATTCTGAAGTGATGTATGAAAAGTAAGATCAGACAGTGTCTTTCAGCTCATTAAGTTTTTATTCTCTAGAAGGTACAGTTCTAAAATAAAAACAACTTAAAAACAAAGTTTGAAAATGAACAAAAGTGTCAAAACAAAACTTAAAAAAGTAACAAAGCATATGCGTTTTATACTACATATTAATTACAGAACAGTCTACTGTCCAAAAAAGGCACTAAATTCCGTAATAAGAGATACATGATTAGACTATTTCAAGTTAATACAACAGTGATATATTTTGAATTTTTTATACTCATAGAATATATTTATATATATTTAATATATTCACATATTGAACATGGACAGATTAAAAACACAGTCGAAGTGTTCCCTCATTCTTTCACGACAGACTTCTGTTCCAAACACATTCCAACACTAGCTTAATAAAGACTTCTGGGTAACTGACTGGGCACTAATCCATCATCACATCGTGCCTCAATACTGTTTCTAAGAAAGCGTTTACTGAGGGACTCTGCGTTAGTAAGATTGGACCGTCTGTATCCTATAATAAAATATACAAGACTACATGATTGCTGTGCAAGCTTATGATACTTTATGCTCAAATTTGGGTTGGCAACGCCAGCTGACTTAAAACATTTCGAGGACAATTCTACACTTTTCTTAGCTGAAAGTATGATTGGCAGTTTGCAATACTGTTCATTGTCTCGCTATAATAGCTTCTAATATTCTGAGTGAGGTTTAATGAAAAACTCTGAAATACAAAACAGAGACCGGGGCTAGTTGTCACATAGGGAAATCGTCACAAGGATTATATTTCAGTAATTACAAAAAAAATAAAAATAATTTTTTTTTTTCGCATTCATATGTCAATATCTTTTCTAATAGCTGCTGAATGCAATAAAACCAAATTTGCATTACAATTATATAATGAAAACGGATTTAAACAGATATAAAACTTATTTTTCTGATTCAGAATTCAGTTGGAGAACTGTAATTTCATTTAATTTATTTTTACTGATTATATATATTCATATAAGAAAGTGGATATAAACTTAGATTCAATTTTTAAAAGTATTTTTGGTTCAAAATTCAGGTTTGGGCAAGTTGTCAAGTTTTATGTGTTGTAGTTTTGTATAATTCATTACAACTTACTTTAGCCAAAGCTAATCAAATTTGATTACAATTTTTATTTTTCTCCTGTAAAGCCAAGTCAATAATAATATATTTTAAATACAGATATGTATTTGCAATAATTATATATATATATATATATATATATATATATATATATTAAACGTGATGTTTAATATTATCTTTTAGAGAGTCTATATAAGTGTTGTTTTCTCAAATCTGTTTCTACACAGCAGGTTACCAATGTGACTAGCACTGCTAGAGTCCGTAAGGTTTGATTCTATATACAGTAACAATCATTGCACACTGTCAAATATTCACTGATGTAAAAAAAATGTGCAAAATAGCCCCGGTCACCCTTACAAAGGAACAGATTGTACTTGATCTAATTCAACCAAATTACAAGGCATAACTAGAGAAACAAATAAAGTCTCATTTGACAGATTTATCTGCTTAGCAGAATTTCCTAAAGCGAGAAATTTCATTTCCAATTAATATTCTCTCCTAACATACAATATTCTTTTGATACATACAGTATTTTATCAGATAGACTTGGTACATTTATGTTAAGCTTATGTCGATTTATGGAGTAAATGTATCTAGGAATATTAACGTTAACTTAAAACAGCGTCATCAACAGTTAATTTTCACAGAAATGACGTGTTGACAGATTTTACACATTCTGTAATTTAAGTGCTTAAAAATACTTGCATTAAGGCTGAAGCCCATGTTCAAAATTCACGTTCGGCTGCGAGCTTGTTCGTTAGCTAGTGGCGATCTCATCGACTGAAATCTAACGCTCAATAGGAACAAAGGTGTGTTGATGAGTTGAAATGGTATTTCAGACATTCTGAGAGAACTTTTGAAGCAGCTGATACTTTTCACAGGTTTGTCATCTGATAGCTATTTTGATACGTCTAAAAAAAGCTTATTTGTGACTGCAATGATGTGCATTACACACAGAAAGCAGCTTCCTAAAAGGCAAAGAGGAAAGACTGTAAAAGGTGGGAGAGGGCATGTGGTTAGTATCTCCTTTCCTTTTTTAAAACAAGCACCATATTTCAATTCTGAAGCACAAATAAAAATAACCTGAACTAGTCCATCCCTCTGATGTTCTTTCTTTGAAACAGTACCAGATAAATGAAAAAAAAAACATATATATGTAGGTTGGGGTAAAGAACCCAAAGCACCATAACCCTCCCCCTTAAAGTGACATTTTATGATTATTCAACAAAAAACAAACAAGCAATTACATGGGATGGGATATTTATTAGAGTGGTTAAATCCACTTTAATTTCGGAAATAACGGTTATTAATCCCCATGGAAGGGACTTTAGCTATCATTACTTTCCAGAGAAAACCCCATATTTGGACACGTGGGCAAACACCAACAGGTTTTTTTGTACTGGAACGTCATCACCCTGATTGTCAAGTGTTTTCCCGTTCGCTGAGACAAAGAAATTCCCAATGCTACAACATTTTCCAGCCGCGTGCTGCTGAAACGTTTGCACAGTTATTGGCTGAGTAGAACACTTTGAGGTTATATACGTTCAAATAAACGGCTGTTGTCTGATTGCTTTTAGAGAGGCCTGCAGAAGAGCCCGACTGAATTTCTAGTCTGCTAATGCTGAAATATAAATGGCACAATCTTCACGAGCAGGCTTCAGTTTCCAGACAGCCTTCGACGCCTCCCTGCAGAGATGCACAGTTGTGTAGCGGCAGGAACATAAATAAGCTGCCGCTAGTAATTAAAAGTGCAATACGTAATTGCTGAAGCCAGCAGGCCGGCTACGGTACTGCAAAAACAGTCCTATGCAACTTTTACGCTGACAACCAGGGTCCACAATTAACGTTTTGCCAATTTTACAACTACAAATATTTCATACTGGTCATAAAACTGTATTTTGTTTTACTTAATCTATTCTTGTCACAGTGGCAACTAAATTTGGATGTTTTCCTGCCTATTAGCGACAAACGGGTGAGTCGCAACAGATACCATTGATTAGTGACACAGAATGCCACACTTTTTTTTGCCAAAAATGTATTTAAGATGTAGATATGTTTGTGTCGTCATTGGAACAGATTTGGAGAAATGTAACACAGTTAAAATAACATTAATTGATAATTGATGGACCGGATGTGTGTGGATTATAGTGATGTTTTTATCAGCTGTTTGGACTCTCATTCTGACGGCACCCATTCACTGCAGAGGATCTATTGGTGAGCAAGTGACGTAATGCTAAATTTCCCCAAATCTGTTCTGATGAAGAAACAAACTCATCTACATATTGGATGGCCTAAAGGTGAATACATTTTTAATACATATAAGACATGTACACTGTAAAAATTGATAAGTTGACTTAACTTAAAAAATTAAAATTAAGTAAATAATAATAATAATAATAATAATAATAATAATAATAATAATAATAATAATAATAATAATAAAAAGTTAAGTGAACTTGACAATTCACTTAACTTATTTTTTTTAATGATTATTTACTTAAAAATTAAGGCAACGGGTTTCCTCGATTTTTTTTTTAAGTCAAGTCAACATCACTTTTTACAGTGTAATATGTTTAGTTATGAGTTACAATTAATCATTCAACAACCAATTATTCAATTTACGTTTCCATTTTTTGCTGCTTTTAGTTTAGATATTTTAGTGGTGATGCTTTAATTAACATGCTACACATTAGCTATAATATATTTTGCATTGTGAAACTCATCCAGGAGTTGTGTCTTTAAATTCACCTTGTTTAAACACGTCACTACAGCTATACACATTCAGAAACACGTCTTTAGCTGTTGCACTGTATATCGCATAAGGGGGTGGGGGTGGGTAGATATATCGGTAGAAATTTGTCAATGGGTAGAGATTTTGGACTATCGTCTCTATTGCAGTTAAACGCTCTCGTGGTGTTGCTGTGCTACGTGGTCATGAAAACGTATCGTTTGCACGCATTTTTAAGTATTGCGGTTTAAAAACAAGTGATGTCAAGCTGTTGAAATGCAATCAGCAGCGAAAGACCACTCGTTTGGCTATATGCGCGCAATGTCTGAGAGACTGTTTTTGAGCGCTGTCAGAGAGAGAGCAGGAATATTGAATGGAGTTATTTTTGACGCTTTATAGACCTTGAACGGTTAAATATACACTTGTATGTCAAAATGCCCATCTTTGCAAATATCCTCATAAACACAGTAATTTAGGTCTTAAGTGAAAGCAAACAGCTAAGAAAGAAATCACATGTGAAATCTGGGTAGCTCTTAAAGTGAGACTGTCATTCATATTATCAAACAACAAAAGAGAAAATCTCTCACTGCTTTTGACTTTTGTAACTTTAATAAGAAGAAATATATATTTAATTTGCACAATGAAGAATGTGCAGTGTTTTTATACATTTTGATTACTTATACAATGTATGTAACATTTCTTATTTATTTGTTCCGTTGTATTTTTTTTTTTTGTCCTATTGCTTGTAATTAGTTTCTTATACTTATTATATCGCTGACTGTTTACTTGAATTTTTTTTTCTTCTTGGCTAGTATTAGTTTTTTGTGATATTGACACTGGTGACAAGAATGATGAAATTTCAATGGTATCAAAAAACATTCGATATCATAAAGGCAATAAAGACAAAAATAACAATATTGTGATATATATTGTTACCGATTGATTTTGGTCATATCACCCACCCCTAGTATGGCAATGTTTTTTTAGTGTCTCAGACATTTTTAAGACAAGATATGAAGTAAAAATAACTTTTAAAATAATGTTATTTAAACATAACATTTTAAAACGTTTTTAAAACCATGCCTTAAGAGCTGTTTTTGAATGCAAAAACACATTTATGTAGACTCCCAAAAAGAAACGTTCAAGACTAATCAATAAACTAGTCAATTTCGAATCACCAAACTATTTTGCACTTCTCAGTAAGACTTAGCAACTACTCAGTATTTATTTTTATTTTTTTTTGATTTTCTAGTCTGTTAATGCTTGCCAAAGCAGACTTGGCAAAGTCGCAGGTACACATTTGGTGGTAGGCGAGTGTTAACTTTAGACCCTGGTGACAACTGTTTAAACGCAATTTCAGCAACGCTGGACTGCACGTACATAAAGAAATAAGTTAAGAAGTGAGAGAGAATTTGCTTCCCAACACACTTTCCCTGGAGAGACTGAGGCAGTGAACATTTAGTATGATACTGACCTCTTATATCCTGCAAAGAAGACTTCCTGAAAGAAGGAAAACTGAGAGGCGAAATTCACTATCCAAGTGTGAGATGGCAGGGTGATATGTCGCATGAAGTTTTTAGTGAACGTGTTTCGTCAACAGTTTAATCGCAGCGCCTCCCCAACCCGCTGCATGTAGGAGAACGGTTTGAATGAAAAGACTATTGAGGCGTCACATGTAGGAGGGAGGAGGAAGGAGGAAGGGGGGAATGTTGGGTTAACAGTCTTTATAACCTCCGCATTCACTTTGGTCATCAACGACCTGGCCATATTCCTCATAATAACAGTTCACGCACAAACTGTTTGGCTTTGTTTTCTTAACCCCACATTTCTCCTTCGGCTTCCCTCCGCGCTCCACGTCGAAGGGAGGATTCTCACTCATCGTCCAGCACCTCTGTCTTGATGTCACTGGTGGGTCCGCCCTGCCTCGCCAGTGCCAGGATGCTGTGATTGACAGCGGCCATCTCCACTGCCAAAGCTATGGGGTCCTGGTGTTCGTTTGGGCCGGTGTTGTCATCCTATAAGGAAGTAGAGAACCAGAGATTGGTCTGAAGCCCTCTGCTTTTGCCTCTGCAAACCTGTTTGAATGACTTTGTGTCATTAAAAGACAAAAGAGCATGAAATAGTTCAAATAACTGATGGTACTGTATATATTGGTACCATTTCAGAATTTTGGCTGTTTTTTTAAATGTATTTATTGGATTTATATCATTGCTGGTATTGGATATTTAATTGTGCATTTTCATTTTCCCCATTTTTAAATTTAGACTGACCTCTGCTGTCATTCCTAAATTCATATGCAGCATTTAAAATGATTTATTTTATTTACAAAATAGCATTTAATTTCAATATCAGCCATATAGTGATCATCAGCCATAACATGACAATAATTATTAGCTAACTGGTATAAATATAAAATAAAATAACAATAGAGAGTAATTATTATTTAATTGGTATTGGCCAATGAAATAAATAAATAAAAAAATGTAACAAATATAATATTATTATATATAATGTAAAATTAATTAAATTCTAAAATCAAATTATTATCATTATCATTTTTAAAATTAAAATATGGGCCATCCTTGCAAAAATACGTAGGAATGGTTAATTATTTATTTTATTTTTAAAGTCTCTTACCATTCCCAAAACTTGGTCAGCAGCTACTGGCTCACCGTAGTCATTTCCATCGATCTCATCGCTGTTGGAATGACCTCCCGGGCTTTGGACATCAATCCCATGACTCTCCAGGATTGCTGCTTCTTAGAAAAAAACAGACCTTGCCATAACATATCTGAGCCCATTAGGATGTACCCAACATGATGTTTTCTGAAAGGTATTTTTCTGTAAATTCAATATTTCTGATGAATGCACATTTTGAATGAGACAGCTGCAGCATGGTGATAACAACGCAATGGAAATAATTACATTGTCCATATTCAAAATGCATTGTTGCATGTAATTCGAGCTTTGTCTGTCCCCAGAGGGCTTCAACATTACCTATGTTGGCTCTTCTCTTAATTTCCTTCCGTCTGTTGGCAAACCAGTTGTAAACTTTCAGAGACGTGACCCTCTCAAGATCTGAAAGCTTCTTCCCTTAATCAAATCACAGCAGAGCTCATCAATAACGTCTGGGGCCACGATAACAGGCATTTACACATGCATTCATCTTCTTTATGGAGCTTGTGTTTAAACATCCTACCTGGTTTCTGAATAACTGCATTGCAGGCGTTGGCAATTTCCTCTCGTTTGGCTTCATCGGGGTACTGGTTGTCATTGAAATAACTTGTGCGAAAACATAAGACAAACATAACGTAAGGCATATAACCTTTTTGTAACACATTTCATAGCTTTAAATATATGCTTGCATTATGTCTTTGTTCAATCTAGATTTAGGCTGACTGTTTTACAGTTGTCACAATACCAACATTTCAGTAGTCAATATCAATACCAGTCAAATTTTCACCATTCTTGATAATAGTTAAGATACGACAGCAAACTATATGTACAGTATCGTTAGAGTCGTTTAAAGAGCTAATTATTAATATAAACACTAATATACTTAATTAAACAATGGCACACCTTCTTATATATATCTGTCAATTAAGTAATTATTCAAATAAACAGAAATCAGTCAAATAAATGAACACTTTACAACGAGGTTCAAAATTCCTAAGTTAATACATCATGAACCAGTAATGAACAAAACTTTTGCAGAATTCATTTATCAAGGTTCATGTAAATTGATACATTTTTAACACTTCAAGCCGTATAAATTAACATTAACCAATTTGCCACATCCTCTCACCTCTCCATCACCGCCAGACACTCTTTCCTCCAGGTGAAGCGGCTGCCTCGCCGCAGACGGAAGCTGCCCTGGGTGCTGCTAATGGGAGGAGGGGTCTGACGCCACTCCACAATGTCCTCCAGGGCCATCGGGGTGGGCCGCATCGCTAGTGTTGCACCTGGGACACAAACATGGCACGTCATCTCAGATGAAGTGTCATAAGGAAAACAGTCCGTGTGCTTCTGAGGAGACCAAAGCCTTTTCACTGTGTCCGGAAGCACATGATAATGAGAAAACCGGCGCTCATGACCTTCTAATCTATTCACTGAATGTCTGATATCTTCCCTCAGATCAGCCTGGAAGAAACTGAACGAGCACAAGAGGTTTTCTAAACTTAAAGACAGTTTATTCTTATTTGTCAGTGCCATTTAATGCGGTGTACATGCAAATATTAAAAGGTATAGTTCACCCAAAAATGAACATTTTGTCATCGTTTACTCACTCAAGTTATTCCAAACCTGTAATTTTTTCTTCTATTAAACACAAAAGAAGATATTTTGAAGAATGTTGGTAACTTTTGACAGTAGCCTATGACTTCCATAGTATTTTTTTTCCCATACTATGACTTGAGGGTGATTAAATGACAGAATTTTCATTTTTGAGTGAACTTTTCTTTTAAAGTTTATATTAAGCAGCATTTACTGTCGCAAGAATATTAAACATTCAAAATTCAATATAAAAGCAAATTAAAACAACAGTATCAGTATCAAATGACAAAATAAAATAAATCATACATACGGCAACTTGTAAAATCTAAAATTTTAAAGGCCTCACTGCTTGATTATATAAATATAATTTGGTTCATACACAATTATGATTTCTATGATTTCATGATTTTATTTTTTTAATTGTCATATTGTGTTGTATAGAAAGAATCTATAAAAAATAAACAATAATAATATACAAATTATGAACTATTTTATCACCTCAATGTTTTGTAACTTTGCAAAGCAGCGCTGTATTGATATTACTCGATATTATGATAGATAGTGACATGCAAACTGAAGAGGACTTTTGTGTAAATAAATAACCTAAATATAAAATCGATAATTTTAAAACGGACTTCACAACATTAGAATGTACAGCATGAAAAATGCATATTCATTTTGAGATTTGATAAAGACTGTATTATTTGTGGGTTTTTTTTGTTTTTTTTAATTAAGTGAGCATTGCAAAAGATAGTATGAAATGTAAAAACAGGAAATTAGAACGTACACAATCAATAAATTAAGTTACACATGTAGGATACAACCTGGAACAACATTTTTATCAGCCAAAAATGTCTTGGGTTTAAAGTTATAGAGTTAAATTATTTAATCATAGAAACATTAGAAAGTTGTTGGACGTCCTACATGGGTAAATGACACTGGGGTCAAGTATTACCAGGTGTAGTTTTCTCTAGTTGGTACCAGCGGTAGAAGGCTCTTTTCTTCTGCTCACTGAGGTCTGAGCCCTGCTGGAGCAGCCAATGAGAGATCCGGCTCTGACTGATACCTGCAGACAACAACACACAGCTCATAAGGGCAAAATCTGACTTGCACATGCCTCTCGAAAGGCCTGCCATGACAAATCCCACAACTGTAATAAAAAGCAGCCATGCAGCTGACATTTCTTTACAGCATTATGCTAGAAGTAACAAAATATTAAGGTGTGCTTTAAATGCTCTCTTTTTTATTATACAAAATAACAAGGGAAATATAACACAGTCACAGGATAAATCACATGAATTTGTTATTCATTTTGGAAAACAAAAAGCCAGAGCAAACTAACCTGTAACTTGGGCAACTACTGCCTGCGATATTCGCCGGTTCCCCAAGAACGCTTTAATCTCTTCTTTAATTATAGCACTGTCCATTCTACAACAACAGAGAGAGAGACATCAAATAAAAAACATCAACACTATTTTTGGTAACATTTCTTAAAGAACCGTTTAATACAACAAAAATGTCCCTAATGCTTGTCTTTAACTACAGTCAGGTCCATAAATATTGGGACATCGACACAATTCTAACATTTTTGGCTCTATACACCACCACAATGGATTTCAAATGAAACGAACAAGATGTGCTTTAACTGCAGACTGTCAGCTTTAATTTGAGGCTATTTACATCCAAATCAGGTGAACGGTGTAGGAATTACAACAGTTTGCATATGTGCCTCCCACTTGTTAAGGGACCAAAAGTAATGGGACAATTGGCTTCTCAGCTGTTCCATGGCCAGGTGTGTGTTATTCCCTCATTATCCCAATTACAATGAGCAGATAAAAGGTCCAGACTTCATTTCAAGTGTGCTATTTGCATTTGGAATCTGTTGCTGTCAACTGTCAAGATGAGATCCAAAGAGCTGTCACTATCAGTGAAGCAAGCCATCGTTAGGCTGAAAAAACAAAACAAACCTATCAGAGAGATAGCAAAAACATTAGGCGTGGCCAAAACAACTGTTTGGAACATTCATAAAAAGAAGGAACGCACCGGTGAGCTCAGCAAC
Source organism: Onychostoma macrolepis (assembly GCF_012432095.1). Lineage (NCBI taxonomy): Eukaryota > Metazoa > Chordata > Actinopteri > Cypriniformes > Cyprinidae > Onychostoma > Onychostoma macrolepis. The sequence goes on from NC_081171.1 coordinate 8,403,652, forward strand.
ACCAAAAGACCCGGAAGACCATGGAAAACAACTGTGGTGGATGACCGAAGAATTCTTTCCCTGGTGAAGAAAACACCCTTCACAACAGTTGGCCAGATCAAGAACACTCTCCAGGAGGTAGGTGTATGTGTGTCAAAGTCAACAATCAAGAGAAGACTTCACCAGAGTGAATACAGAGGGTTCACCACAAGATGTAAACCATTGGTGAGCCTCAAAAACAGGAAGGCCAGATTAGAGTTTAAAAAAAAGCCTTCACAGTTCTGGAACAACATCCTATGGACAGATGAGACCAAGATCAACTTGTACCAGAGTGATGGGAAGAGAAGAGTATGGAGAAGGAAAGGAACTGCTCATGATCCTAAGCATCAGTGAAGCGTGGTGGTAGTGTCATGGCGTGGGCATGTATGGCTGCCAGTGGAACTGGTTCTCTTGTATTTATTGATGATGTGACTGCTGACAAAAGCAGCAGGATGAATTCTGAAGTGTTTCGGGCAATATTATCTGCTCTTATTCAGCCAAATGCTTCAGAACTCATTGGACGGCGCTTCACAGTGCAGATGGACAATGACCCAAAGCATACTGCAAAAGCAACCAAAGAGTTTTTGAAGGGAAAGAAGTGGACTGTTATGCAATGGCCAAGTCAATCACCTGACCTGAATCCAATTGAGCATGCATTTCACTTGCTGAAGACAAAACTGAAGGGAAAATGATCCAAGAACAAGCAGGAACTGAAGACGGTTGCAGTAGAGGCCTGGCAGAGCATCACCAGGTATGAAACCCAGCGTCTGGTGATGTCTATGCGTTCCAGACTTCAGGCTGCAATTGACTGCAAAGGATTTGCAACCAAGTATTAAAAAGTGAAAGTTTGATTTATGATTTATTATTCTGTCCCATTACTTTTGGTCCCTTAACAAGTGGGAGGCACATATGCAAACTGTTGTAATTCCTACACCGTTCACCTGATTTGTAAATACCCTCAAATTAAAGCTGACAGTCTGCAGTTAAAGCACATATTGTTCGTTTCATTTGAAATCCATTGTGGTGGTGTATAGAGCCAAAAATGTTAGAATTGTGTCGATGTCCCAATATTTATGGACCTGACTGTATATGTTGTACAACCACTCAGTATTAATAACACTAATTTAAGCTTCACAAACTGCAAATACACAGTTTATTTCAGTTCAGATATGATGAGTGACTCAGATTGAGTGTTAAGGACTGACATGAATTATTTGTGACTCATTTTGAATGATTCATGCAAAAGAATTGTTCATAAGAGTCAACTGATCATGAATTGGACTGCACTGGGATTTTTGTTGTTGTTGTTTTTTTTACAGTGTATTATGATGCAGCAACCAAATACACAGGTTATTTCAGTTCAGATATGAACAAGGTTAATGACCAAGTCAGATCCAGTTTTAATGATTGATGAATTTTTGGCTGATGAGTTCATTTGTGACTTGTTTTGAACGATTCATGTAAAATATTCGTTCAAAGAGACAACTGTTTATGAACTGGGTTACACTGTTTTTGTTTTTGCAAAGTATTTTGATGTAACATTCAAATACACAGTTTATTTCAGTTCAGATATGAATGAAAAAGACAATTGTTCATCAAGAAGTGGACTACAATGTTCTTCTTTGTTTAGGGCCCAAGCACCACAGTGCAAGGACCCTATAGGAATTGCTCAGTTTCTTCTTCTCCAAAATGAATCGCATTTTTGAGGGCCTAAACATGCTCAAAACTAATGAAACTTTGCACACAGCAAAATTTTGCGTCGGAACTGGCGAAAATTTACATCTGATATTGGTTTCACAAGTGGGTGTGGCAAAATGGCTCAATAGTGCCACCTATAAAATCTCAACGAAGTGCCTCTCGAGCCATGTTTCAAATACATGTACGAAATTCGGTAGACATATATAACACACCAATACCTACAAAAAAGTCCACCGGTACGAAGTCCGAAACCCAACGGGAAGTCTGTTATTTTGAATTTTCCGTTTTTGCCATTTTCAGGCATTGTATTTAAACGAACTCCTCCTAGAGGTTTAAACAGATCAACACCAAATTTAGTCATTGCAATCTAAAGCCCTTATGTTAAATTGCAAAGATCTTGAGTTTGTCAGGTGGCCTGACAAACTTCGATGTTTCGCCATGAAATAGGAAGTTGTTATAATTCAGGCATACAATGTCTGATCTGCCCCACACTTCACATGTTTGATAAGAGTCCTGTCCTGAACACATGCCCATGGCCATATTCAGTTATAGTCACAGCAACACAGCCAAGCGGTGAGCCCAGGTGCAAGGGCCCTTTCAATGCTGCTTGCAACCTTAATGTTCATTTTGTTTTTGTATTGTAACCATCCAGATTTTTTTTTATCAAATATAAACCATCCCATCCCGAGAGTTTCACCACTTACCTCATGAGCTCCTCGACTTTGTCATCGATGTCCACTTCCTCATCTGGGTGCTCGTACGCAAAGGCCCGCGAGGAGGTGTTGCTAACAGTGAAGCGGGGTGGAGAGAGCTTCCCGTTGGGCATAGCGGCGAGGCCGTCCCGTCCATTTTGGACCAAAGGTGCTACTACCGGCACAGGGGTCGGGACCGTCGGGGGCGGGGAGGTGTCATAGCTGTTGCTAGGGGAGGGAGAGAGGCCATTGCCACGGTATCCAGTCTGCGTGGCCGTAGAGGTCGTCGAAGAAGAGGCTGTGAGGTTGTTAGAGGAGGTAGTGCAGGAGTTGGAAGAGGTGGTGGCGTTGCTGCCATTGCCGTGATTGACGCCGGCTGCCCCGTTTCCGCCGTGGGCGTGCCGGTGGCCAAACTTCTCCACATGCTCGCGGTCCAGCCGTTCGAGGGTGTCCAGAGCGTGCAAGATCTCTTGCTTTGTCATGCCGCTCCGACGTAGCCGCTGCAGCAAGTCGATCTGCTCAATGGTAAAACGAGGCTCATCTGTATAATGGGACATTCTGCCAAGAAAAAGAGAGAGAGCTGCTGCATTAGAGAATTGATGTTGGAGGAAATGCTGATAAAACACGACACATGGCTGCATAGTGTATAAAAGTCAAAACAACAGCCTAGACTAAAAAAAATATGTTTTTGTCTGAGAAATGCAGTGGAGGAGGTGTAGCAGGGGCCGCATGCGCATGAGCCCTAACTAAAGCATTATTTTTCCAAGAAAATGTCAAAGTCACCGCACCTTTATCGACCAATCATTGCAACAGAAGTGCGGAGCCTGTCTGAGGTCAAGGCAAAGACACTGCATGCATTACCACAGAATTTTTAATAGACTTTAAACAGCAGAAAGCTGGGACACGTGAGGAGGGGGAAGGAGGTTAACTTTAGGGAAAACTGCCAAGAAAAATTCCATCCGAGGCGGCCAACCTACTTTCAGTGAAGAAGCTGAGGATGAATCACTCCGTACGGGCGTTTGTCTGAGAATAGTTCTCTCAATGCCAGGCTGTTGCCCACACACGCGTGCTTCTGCCGAATTATTGTCCCGTAACACACCGTATTTCAATTCATTTCGAGTTTTAAAAGGAATCTACAACTTATGACGCTGCAAATGCAGAACTCGTGCCAGCGCAATATGCATTCCATATGGCACAGTGTAATGCAATCAAGTAAACGAGAAAACGGTGAGGCTCCTTTTAACAAAATGAAGATTTCAACCTCCCTGCGACATGTTCTTCAAGAATAAATTCTGCTGATGAGCAAGTACGACTGTCTCCTGGTGTCTGCGCTGCATAAAATGCATAAAAAAAGATTTCTGCTCACCCAAGCACCCTTAAAAAGCTTCAAAAGGTTTAATTATCCAGAGGCATCAGATACAGCAAATCAGCAAAAACAACAATAAATCTGGGAGCGTTCTTAAGGATTTGTTCAGTATTCCATTTTTTGTATCTCCCAAAAAACAATACCTTGGAACAAGCCTTTAGCGGTAGAAACCGAACAATACAAGTCACGAAATAAAAATCCCCCATTGTCCCACGGATGCGTGCACCACATATACATTTTCAGTCTTTCTAATATGAGAATAAAAAACATTCCAAATGTAAAGGTGTCACCATCAACATCAATATGCTAGCTGATAAACCACAGTGACACAAGAATTCAGAATCGCCCATATGTAGACGTGTTAAACCACAGGCACGCACAACCACTTCTACTCACTTGATGATGACAAACCAATCCAGTTAACTGGCCTGCACACATGAATCTAGTAACACAAATAATTGTTTGATAATGCAAAATGCATCGCTACTTTTAACAAAAACAATCATCAAGGGAGATGCAATCTTGCTATATCAAGCATTAAATGCAAGGCTACTGGTGTGCATGCAATTTAATTTTAATGCTCTGAGGGGTTTTAGTTTAGCATTGTTTATTGTTTCTTTTATTTGCATATTCCTAGTCTTATCTGACATACGCATTGGAAGCATAAAAGCATCTATAGATTATAGTTATGAAACTACAGTACTGAGGCAGCAGCACAAAAACTCATCTGTTTTGCAGCAGCTCAAGATCAAAGTTGATTTTGTCCATATGCCCCTGCTTCTCTTCATCAGCACGGCATCCAAAAAAAAGCCCAAATCTCTGTTTACTTCTATTCTCCATCATTTTAAACTATTTTTACAGCCCATTTGTTGCATATGTAACTTACGGTGAGCTTTAAAATATCAATTTTCCTCTACAGACAGCTGGTAATTATTAGACCTCCGTGCCCACTGATCAATGAAAATCGAGACCATCCAGAACTTGTCATCTGAAGTACCTGATGCCCACTGTGCTTCTACAATTAAAGTTACATCTATAAATAAACTGAATGTGATAAGCATCTACAGAACATCTACGGTCTCTACAGAAACATAAACAAAGTGTTTATTCAGGCCACACAAAACTGCATATATCAAAGCTGTTAATGCCATTCAAGAAGCTTGAAGTTTTTATTTAAAATTAAGAGATAATAAATCAAATGCGTCCTCAAATTATTTATTTTCCTAACATTTAAAGGCAATAATCTGCATTTTAAAAGGTCATAACTGTAACAAGCACATGACGCCGCCTAAATGAAGCTCACAAAGATGCAGTAGAACAACAAAAAAAAATTATAAATAAACACTTTTAATAATTATATTAAATGAAAATATTATACAAGCTATTTGAGAAAAAAACTACAAAGATTTAAAGCTCTGTCTGTAATTACAATCCATAAACATAAAGCTTTTTTGTCACGAGGGCTTATAAGGAATGCTTATAATGTGCACTGTTAACCCTTATTCCCTGCTTCATATAAGCCTACTAAGCAAAAAGCCACTTCTCCTCATATAAAAACATTAACTGAATTCTTGGGAAGAAAACACATTCTTTTATTTTAGAAACTTTACCCGCTTACATTATTTTCATTGTGGAGACAAACTGGCCACTCTCAGAAAATGAAATGATATGGCCCAAAAAAGGGAAGTCTCATAAGCTTTCACATAAGAAACTGAGACTGGGAATGAAAGCTAGAATCCAGAAAGATGCTCAGCCAGAGAAACTGCAAACTGTCTTAAGATAAGTGATGAGAACAGGTTGAAGGGACCATAGTAAAACATCCAGACTGACTTTTTTATTTTTTTTATTGTTGAATAGATTCTGCAAAGTGCAAAATACTAAACCATAATCCATATTTTAGCTTCATCAGCAGTTTTTGCAGTTTGTCAAGTAGGTTGGTCAGTCAAAAATGCATCTAAATTGTTTTATTTAATGTAATGCAATGTGAAGAATTTACAATAAAAAAGCATGACGGGATACAAATGCATTTTACATTAGAAAAACAATATGGATTTATCATATTTGCAAATAAATTAAGCAATTTAATTTGATCAGTTTATGACAAAAATAACGTGTTTGTACTGGATTAATCGTATATTGCATACACTTTATTGAAAAACTATTAACATACAGTATCTATAAGAAAAGATGCACAACTTTGAATTTAGGTGGTCTTCTTAACAGGGCCACCATCCCTAATTAAAAAATAACTGCTATTGAAAAAAAATAATAATAATAATTTGCATGAACTATTAAGCCTATATTCACCGGACGTCACCTTAACCTAATATAAACACACCCTATACCCAAATAACACAGCTCTAGGATGCTGTCAGCACCTAGCTGAAACACATAATAATATATAAATATACAATATACACATAAATATTAACAGTCATAATAATAAACGCAAAGAGATGAGCATCAACACAACTATTAGTTCATTTCACCAATGTCAACATAGTGTCAGTTGTTGCACAGTTCCTGGCATTTCTTTTCTAAACCCCTATCCCAGCACAGAACGAGAGCAGATGTGACTTTACATGCGAACCAGCGGTCGAACAGAGCTCAATTCCCCCCGAGCGTTATTTGCACGTGAATGCATGTTTCATGTCTCCGGACAGATTTAACAAATGACGCCTTTCTTATAATTTGGCATCTCAAGACTTACCTGATTGTGCGCGTGCGGGGCCTCCGTGCACCACAGCATTTATTCAACTCAACTGACAGTGTTTCAGTCCCTTTAATCCCCGTCGCCAGACATGAACCAGCAAAACAGGACGATGTCCGACTCTCCCGCTACCTTTCCCTAATTTGATTTCATTTCAAGGCAAAAACTGATTCGCCTTTGTCTGACTGACAGAAGCCATATTGATATTAACAGAAGCGCTGCGGTGGTTTCATGGGAGTTGTAGTTCCTCTCAGCGGGCGGGATAGTCACACTTAATGGGAGTTCGTCGAGCGCCGGACTACAAATCCAGTGGAATATGGTACAGTTTCATCCTCGATCATTTTTCACCAACTGCTGCACGGACAAAAATGTCATTTCTGACTTTTTATTCGCTGAGGACGTGACGACAGAATGTGGAGTTCACTGTTTATATTTCTTTCTCTCTTTTTTCATCTGAAAAATGAAATTAGTTTATTATTAATATTATTATTAAGGTAATCATACAGATGTATGTTTTCAACGAGATAAAGTATTTTTTTTCCTTTAGAGTATATATTTACTATTTATTCGACATAGTACTTTTAACGAAAGACTCACATATATTTTATCAGAGATTAATTCTGTGAGGAAAAACTGTCAAAAAACCCTAAAAGATAAAAAGGTATGTTTGATTGTACTGGATTATATGACATTCTTACAAACACCTGCACAGGGGATTCGTAGTTTTATTACACACTACCGCCCTCTAGTGGACATTTACCGCAATCACAACAACAGTGTCAACAAAACACCACATTTTGGTAGCACTGCAAAATACTAATCAAGATATTGAAACGACATGATTCTCGAACTCTTTCAAAATATCTGTAATTTGTTTTTGTTTTTTTTGTTTTGTTTTTTTGTAGTAGGCATACTACCAATTTCAATTTTATAATATTAAAAATGTTGGTTAGAACAATGGCTTGATATTTTTGTGTTATCCTTTAAATTTTATTTTTTTAACTATTTTGTTTTGTGTTTCACAATTGTTTAGTTTTAGCTGAAATACCTATTTAATGACAACTTACCCCATACAGTATTAAATATGGTGTGTGTTTGAGTTCAATAAACGGTCTCTTCGGAAGCTTATTTGCAGCCTAGACTTTATGTATATGCCTGTGTTTCAAAATCAAATCACAGCCAAATAACCCAGGGTTTCTTGAGTCGATTATACTATTGTAATTGTGCAAACAGGGCAAGAAATGTGCATTATGCATGCAACAATGACTGTTTTGGATCACTGACTTTGCATTGATCCACTCACTAATTTTGACAGCCCACAATGCATGAAACGAACAAATAAGAAGACTAGAATATGCTAGAAAACATCTATTTCCTTTGCTGCTTGGAATCAGGTTGGAAATCAATTTTGTTGCTTTTGCTGGCTTTCAAATCACCTCTGAGATTCCCCTGAAGTGACAGCAGAATCATATCGACACTAGTGGGTGTGAAAGCTGGTGAAGGCCATAAGACTGCAGGTGACAGATGTTAATGGAAGGAAAGTCATGACACACATACACAGATATGACAGGACTCACCAACCTAAAGAAATGGATATTCACTTAACAGCTGTTCAGTCAAATTATTTTGAGATATTGATTTGCACAACAGTAATCTTATACATCCAATAGTTATCATTGTCAATCACCAAATAAATAAATATGTGGACATGAAATATCGTTTGAGTTTTAATTATTTGAAAATATTCATGTATAGCCTATTATCTTAAAGCTTTTGCTAAGAAAAAAATAGTAGCCTACCCTACAAAGTACAAAACAATTGGTCTAGCAGGATAAACGCTGCAATAGTAGGCTATTTTAGTAATATTAATAGCCCTATATGTAACCTCTAAAGTAGTTTTTAGTACAGTCCATAATCGAGACGCAAGACAGCGCGATTTAAGTTTGTATGAAACGAGAGAGAGAGCAAATCCGTGAAGAAACATGAAATTAGCGCCAGGTTACACCATGCCTACACCGGACGAGAGTGGCGCGGCGCGCATCCAGAGCATCACTGCTTATAATGCCTTCTCACTAAAAAACGAACTACAATAATGTTACTTAGATAAATGTTGTACAGAATGATCATTTTTATCACGCACTCACATTTGCAAGATTTCCCAGCAAAACTGTCAAAGCATATTTTATTATAATTCATCATGCATTACACCTCATACAGTCATTCACCTCAAAATAAAGTAAGCAGGTTTCAAAGTTCAAGATACAAAGTGCTGGAGAAAATGATTTGATGTCCTGCATCATACCCATTTTGGCATTGCACATATTTCATGAACAGTTCAAAACGACAGTTCATTTTGTTCTGTGCACTGTTGCACATTCGTTTCAGTTCATCTGAAATACCTGATAAGCAATTCAAGCAATCAATAGGCTGTAGTAGAGTCATGAATTCTATACAGATGCTAGACTCTCTGAAGTGTCTGCAGTATAATGTCATGAAACAGATGGCATGTGGGCTGTCTGGCTCTCTTAACTGTCTCATGCCCATATCTACATACCTGCACAGTGAAGAGGAGAGTAAGCTTCTGGTGAATGAATGTAATTTGCATTAACTTTTCACTTAGATTGTTCAGCTGAACCTAAAAAGAAATGCTCCACTAGAAAGTGTCAGAAGCTGACAGAAGTGACAGAAAGACGGAGTCCAAAAGTCTGACACCACAATGAAAATCTCAGACCCTATACGTGCATTGCATGCATATTCAGAAGTTCAGGGTCAGTGTTTTTGGTTGTTTTAAGCCTCTTGTGCTCACCAAGGGTGCATTTATTTGATAAAAAAAAAAAAAAGAGAGTAATAATTTGAAATACTTTTACAATTAAAAATAACTGTTTTCTATTCCAATATATTTTAAAATGCAATTTATTCCTGTGATGGTAAAATTGATTTATTTTTAGAAATCATTCTAATATGCTGATATGGTACTCAAGAGACATTTATTATCAATGTTACAAATAGTTGCCCTGCTTAATATTTTTGTGAAACCCACGATAAATGTTTTAAGGATTCTTGATGAATTGAAGTTCAAAAGAACAGCATTTATTTGAAATAGAAATATTTTGTAAGTTTTACTGTAAATTTAATGCATCCTTGCTGAATGAGTATTATTTTCCAGACCAAAAAATTCCGAACTTTTGAATCTGTAGTGTATATGTTATATTTAATATATTTAATATTTAAGATTCAGAACTATTTCTAGGTCAAACATGTAAATTTGTGACGTTGCTCATGTGACTCTTTGTATACAGAAGGTCAGATGTTCATAAGATGCTCTTTGGAACATTTGATCCAAAGGTCATGCAGCTCGAGTGCTGCTGCAATTTAAGCCAAAGAAGGACAAGCCAAGTACTATTTTTCAATGAATAGTTATGAAATTCATAAATTCATGTTAATTTTTTAGTTTACATTTCATGCAAATTATGCTCATAATAAAAATATAAAATATACATTCACAATGGTGGTCTCAGACTTTGGACACGCCACTGTAGATCTGTTCTGCAGATCCCATCTGTTCATTTTTTTGCCATACAAAGTGCTAAACCTGATTGCAACATCCTCCAATAAAAAAACTAAACAAAAACAAAAACCTGCAATCGTAAGAACGTTTGAGTCGAAACTCTGTGCAGCAAAGCCTCTCCCAGCACATCAATCTTAGAAACAGACCTGAGCTTGAGTTCTCCATTCTCTTTACCTTCAGAGCAGCAATGGATATTTCAACTAGCATTCAAAACACACAAGAGACTTCATGTACGAGCCTACATCTGTATTACAAAAGTAATACTAGCTAAACTATGGGCAGTGCAATCTGGCTTTTCATAAAGCCATTGTGTTGTTTTGTTTGTGAAGGTTTTATTTATCTGTCCACACTGGTTTCCGCAAGCCTATTATTCATTATGCCCAGGGCTCCGACCCCACCAGAGAATCCATTGTGCCTATTTGTTGACCCGCATGGCCTGGGATGGCCGTTAGCAGTCTCAGACAGTTGTTTCTGCATGATCGCCAAGTTGACCTTATTAGCCGCCAGGAAGTCTCTCATGGAGATCATCTCTCCAGACATCCTGCGTCCATCCGTCTCGCTGTCGTTCACTGCATCTGTGTCTATGGATATGTTGCGAACACGTGTTCGCACATGGGCCGGCATGACTGCGTTTCTACGGGGCCGGAGAGACCTCCTGGGGCAGTGACGGCATGGTATCTTGAGCTTTTTCAGGAGCCAGTTAAGCACCTGCTTGATAACAATAGAGATGACGTTGAACAGCGAGTAAATGCAGCAAACGCCCATTAAAATAAAGAAGAAATTGCCGATTCGGTAGACGGTTTGGTTTTCGTAATTGGCTCGCTGGCTGCTGACCATATCCCCGAAACCAATGGTGCTGAAGGCCACAAAGCAGAAGTAGAGTGAATCCAAATATCCCCATCCCTCGATTGAGGAATACATGGCCGAAGCACAACAAGAAATGATTATTGCTGCCACACAAAGGATCAACATCACACAATACACCGAGGGCTTCCATCCTGCAAGGCTGTCTTCACGGTTTAGCCTCGTGTCTCTCGAGTCTTGTCTGCTGTCGTGAGGTAAAACTCCTTTGCGACGCCGTTGGACTTCATGGCAGGATTTGAGAACAAAAGCCAACACTGTTATTATTCTCTCCAAGAAAAGATTGAAAAATAAAATGGTGGCTGCGCAGCCAATGAGACCATAAAAGATCAGGAAGATTTTGCCACCGACTGTGGCTGGTGTGGTCATTCCAAACCCTGTGGGATATATGAGAGGAAGAAACATTAATTTATACCAATAAATAACGGAAAAAAAACAATATTCCGCAGGCTGTTTATTGAGCTCAATCGGCCAAAACTATTTTCTTCTTCAAAGCTGGAGAACAAACTGTTGCTATTGGTGACAGATACTGAAACATCTCCCACCTTTCCCTTGTCACACTGATTGAAATGCAAATAACAAGTGGATTGCATTATTCTTCTCATAGATGTTTTTTTCCCCTGCACATGAAAGCCGCCATTGACCGGGACATCATGAAGACAAGCTCATTCTCATCCTCAGCTTAGGTTTGAAGACTTTATCACGGACATTTCATGACGTGCTTGATCAAAGAGAGATGCAATGAAACCAAACTAAACATCAGTTAATATCAGCTGCAAAGGTCTATGGTTCATCGTTTGGAATACCAACAGTTGTGTGGTTGTTGGTTCCCCTCTGGGAAATTTTCTTGGAATTAGTTAGAATACAGGCAGGAGGAACTGGGAACTTCTGTAAACACATCTTTGATAGCATTACCTTCAGCGTTCGATATAGATAAACAGCATCTTTATTAAGTCTTAGGGAAGACCTCAGGGTCAATATTTTCCAATTTGGAATGGTTAGCTAAAGAGAAAATGTACAGAAAAGAGAGGGGGGCATGTATCAGACTGACTTAACGTGTACAACATCCTTTATAAATTTCAGTTCTTGTTAGGTCTAATATTGTACCAAAAGCAAAGTTTTCAAAAGCTGAAAAATTTCTGGTCAAGCCCAAACAATTCACTTCAAAATCTTTACACTGTAACATGCAGGCAACGTGATCTGCATCAATTCTCAAATGCCTCACCTAATGTACAATGTAACAATTTGCAACACTTTACTGTGTTATTGCAAGTTTTAAACTAAATGTATTCATTTTTAATCATAAATATCTTGACAATGTGTATTTACACATATATTCACAAATAAGTAAATACACAACAACATGAACACTAAAATGTAACGACACAAGAAAACTGTGACTACACGATTCCTGTGGTTTACCTGCATAAGTCAATAAATAAATCATTAATAAATAGCTATATCACATATACTGCAGGTCTAGTTGTCACAAGGGCTATATTTCAGTAACTATATGGTTTTAAGTCAAAGTCAAATTACATATATATATGTTTTCTCTAACTTTTGCTTAGACAAAACTCTCTTTAATTAGATTTTTTTTTTTCTTTTTTGTGGATTCTATCCTAATTTTTGCAGTGTTTCAGGTAAACAAGTTAAGATGATAAAACCACACTGACATACATTCATGAAGGGACAATAAGACTGGACTATTTGAAATATTAGAAATGTAAACAATTTATTCATTACAATAATTGTGGGCTAAAGCAATGGTTTTATATATAGGCCTATGTTTTTTTGCATCCTATTTCATTAAACTGTTTAGACTTTGCTGAAAGGTTATAACAGATCACTTGTATTGTGAGAATATGCCCCACTATTCAAACAATAAGGTGGCTGCAATAAACTGTATTGCAGGCAAGACTTTAGGCTATATATTCACTGAAAGTGTGACTAGGTGTCACACACACACACACACACACACACACACACAAATAAATTAGTATTACCATATTATCATACTATTATTTTTATGTGTTTGTTATTGTAAATATGTTGTAAATACAAATTTTAGAGTGATTTTAGATAGCTATATAAATATAATATACCTAATACATTTAAGAATCATTCCTAATCTTTTCAGTCCAAATATATTTCAAGTGTCTTTCTTACCGATGGTGGAAACGACAGTACCGACAAAGTAAAAGGCTCCGGTAAAATCCCAGCGTGGTCTGAGGGTGTCCACCCGTATTCCTGCCATGTTCGCCTCTTCATAATGTCTCAAGAACTTCTCCAGATCACTTTTGTTGAGATTGTACTTTTGGCTGAAAAGCTCAAACCTCTGAGCCCACTTTTCCTTCGCCTGCTTCTCCTTGGGATGCTCCAGGGCTGAAAAGACCGCGGCTCCGCACAGGAGGTAGAGGATGATGAGGAGCAGCAACATTATGAACCTCGCATTATCTTCATTCACAGGACCACAGCAGCACGCGCCTCTACATGCCATTATGTGACTACTGCTGGATAGGACTGGTAATAAAGTCTCCACATCATACATTTAACGGTGGTGGGCATGCAACTGTAAGAAACTTCCTCGTCTTCCATTATTCTTGGGCTGCATGTACACCAGATGCAGTGCATATGAGCAATGATGATGAGAGATGCTCATACCATCCTCTGACAATGGGTTTAGTGGCAGCTGAAATCCTGTTCAGCTGATTGTGGGTGGATCTGCTAGTTCTGCTCATCTCATATGATGCATCTCACTGGGTCACTTCGAAAAGCCTTTATACCTTATATTCACTTCAGTCGCTGGTACGTCCATCAGGTGGCTGCACGCACGCGCTATCGAAAAGATCTTACAATACTGGATACAAGCGTTGAATTTGTGCATAAGCTAAAACTACTATAGTAAGCCTTCAACACCAGTTTACACAGACTAAACTCGCAAGTACTCTCTGGACATATTCGTGATGCCCTTAAGTTCAGTAGACAAACCTCACAAGAAGCGCACGTTCCCTGCGACTGCACGAAACTCTCGGAGCAGACGCATATGGCAAGCCATTTTAACAATTACAGTCTAAAACTAAAGTTTTTCTTTCTTTGTTGCTGGTACTTATTTTAATAGTATTACAACTTATAAGAATAGTATCTATTTCCCAGCTAATAGGGAACGTTCTTAAAACTTTGGCTAAAGTTTCTGGCAAAGTTCCCTAAAAGTAATAAATAAACTAATTCTACTGGAATGCGTGCTCAGAGTTCTCTGGTCTTTAATAATGTTCTCAAAATGTTTGCACAAAAACATTATTTATACATAGGGTGACCAGACGTCCTGTTTTTTTCCGGGACAGTCCCGTATTTCAGCTCTGTTTTGTCCCATATTTCAAAATTTCTTTAAGCAACATCCTATTTATTTTCTTTTTTTGTTTCCATTGTGAGTGTACATAAATAAAAGCCGACCTTTATACAGTGATGCATTATTAATAAGACCATAAGTGTTTAAAGTTGATTCTGCTGGTATAAGGAAACAGCACGTGGTCACTGTCTGGGGGCTTTGTTTTCAATTGCGCAACTTGGCGCAACTTGTTCTTTTGCTGGCGGTTATCAAACAGCGTTGCAGTACCGAACCGAGATGTCCGTACCGTGACGGTTCGGTACGAATACATGTATCGTGCCACCCCTAATATATATAGGGCTGTGAAAGTTAACGCATTAACACAAATTCATTTTAATGGCACCAATTTTATTATGGTGGATGGCAAGTTATGAATGAATGAAACGCCTTTGTCCATGTTTCACTGTCTCAAATCGCACTCAAGGAAAGTGTTTGAGAAATAGCATCCCTTCCGTGGCTCAGTATGCTTTCTACTCGTTTTTTTTTTTAGTCTCGAGCAACAGACTGTATGGCATTTATGTTACATGATTTGACTGAATTTTACATAGAAAGGGCGACAGAGCACCGCATTAAAAGAAATTAACATTCATGTTTTCTTAACCGCTGGCCAAATTCAAAAACGAAACTAAAAGTAAATCATCTTTGAGAGCAAGGGGGCCCTATGCAGTTTACGTATTTTGTGTATAGGGAGGATCGGCTCTGAACACAGATATTATGTTGCTTCTCTAATTTTACATGCAAATAGCCTATAGCCGAAATCACAGCACAGCTATTGTCTTTATCTTAGGTGTACTATGCACTGTAAAAACGGCAAAAGTCTGGCAGCAGAGTTTCCAGACGGATTCCGTTAAATTACAGAAAATATCCATTTCACAAAAATACATGCAAAACTGTAAAATACAGAATAGACTTTACAGTCAAAATTAATTAAATTACAGTATATTACTGTTGATAATATGTTTTTAAACTATGGAAAAACTGACAAATTATGTCAAATTACAAAGAAAACAACCGACTTTCAGTTAATCTCTGTAAATTTGGGGTTTTAATTAGTTATTTTATAAAACTGCTCTGTCCATCTACAGTAATTTACTTTTAAATTAAAGTTTTTCCATGTACAATAACTAAGAAATATCTTTAAAACTTGCAATATGCACAAAAAGTTTGTATATTTACAGGATTAATCCTTCCTTTTACATAAGCAATCTCACAATTTCAACCAATCTGTTAATTAAAAGGTATTTAGTAGTTATTTTATGAAATGGCTGTCTACCTACAATCATTTTCTGTTAAAATTCAGATATTAGCTATAAGAAATATTGTATAAAAATGTAGTAAGTATAGAATACAAAGACAAATGTGCGATTAAGTTGCGATTAATCGTGATTAAATATTTTAATCAATTGACAGCCCTAATATATGTGACCCAGGACCACAAAACCAGTATTAAGTCGCCGGGGTATATTTGTAGCAATAGCCAAAAATACATTGTATGGGTCAAAATTATCAATTTTTCTTTAATGCCAAAAATCATTAGGATATTAAGTAAAGATCGTGTTCCATGAAAATTTTTTGTAAATTTCCTACTGTAAATATATCAAAACTTAATTTTTGATTAGTAATATGCATTGCTAAGAACTTCATTTGGATCATTTTAAAGGCAATTTTCTCAATATGTAGATTTTTTTGCACCCTCAGATTCCAGATTTTCAAATAGTTGTATCTCAGCCAAATATTGTCCTATCAGCTTTCACATGATGTATTCATCTCAGTTTCGAAAATTTGACCCTTATGACCAGTTTTGTGGTCCAGGGTCACACACACACACACACACACACACACACATATATATGTCACAGCTCACGGGGAGCATGGGAACCAGGAACGAGGAGACGAGGAATTAACAACACGGGAGTTTAATATGCAGACAGGAACACAGATCACAGGTAGGGTAGACACTTAAAGACCGACAAACACTAACTGAAAGGACTGGGGGTTTTAAAGACAGGACAATCAAGGAACTAAGGAGACACACCTGGAATCAAATTAACACAATCAGACTGGGAAGAAACTGGGTCACAGGGAACACATGGGGAGCAAAAACACAACAAAACAGTCCAGGGGTGTGACATTACTCCCCCCTCCCGGAAGGTGCGTCCTCGCACCGTGGAACAACAGAGGGGGGGAAACGGGTGGGAAAAAAGGCCGAGGCTCAGGAGGAGGACGGACCACCGGGAGGGGGCCGGCTGACAGAGACCAGGGAGGTGACGAAGAAGGGAGGAGCCAGGGAGGAGACAGGAGGGACCCGGAGCAGGAGGAGCCTGGCAGGACCCAGGCCACAGCCATGATGATGGCCCACGGTGGAGCCGACGGAGGGAGGAGCCATAGAGGAGGCATGGCCGCCGACTCCAGGGGGCCAACCAACGGCGGCGGAGCAGGTGGTGGAGGAGCCCGAGGCGGAGACGGAAAGCCGACGAGCCAGGGGGATGCCGAGGATCCGGGGGGCCAAGGTGGAGCCGAGTGCTCTGGCGACCGAGGCGGAGACGGAGCTCCGCGGCGGAGCCGGAGCGACTGAGGACCAAGGTGGAGCTGGCGGGAGGAAGGAGCCCAACTGAGCCGGTGGGACGGAGCGACGAGGTGCAGCCGAAGGAGCGGAGTCCTGAGGCGATGGCGGGTTGACGCCCGACCAAGGCGGAGCAGGAGGGACGAGGGAGCCCGGTGGAGCTGGAGGATCGACAGGTGACGGTGGAGGCGAGGGAGCTAGGAGCCGAGGTGGAGCCGCTGGGTCAACGGGCCGAGGCATAGTCCGGGCCGAGGAGGTTGGAGGCGGAGGTGAGGGATACTCCAGCCCCGACGACGCTGGAGGATGGCAGTCCCATGGGGCTCGCACCGCACTGATGGTGGGCTGAGGGCGAGCAGAGGGGCTGCCAGACGACAGCGGTGGAGGAGGCATCTTCGAGGAGCGGGCACTGGAGGGCATTTTCGAGGAGCGGGCACTGGACGATATGAAGCCCCCTCAGGGCTGAACAAGGGAACCAGGGACGAAGGAGGGCTGGACGGGACCAGCGGGGATGACGGAGAGAGGAGAGGGGGCAGTTCGACTTCCAGTTCAGTTTCCCAGTCTATCAAATCCTCCTCCATGTCCAGCAGCCCCAGATGGATAATCAGCTCACCCTCAGCCACGGTGCAGGGGCGGAGCTCCACTCCGCTCACACCGCCCACGGCTGGCTCCCTCGCGATGGGCACTGTGTTAAATAACATTCACAAACATTAATTAATGTTGTAAAATATATTGTTCATCATCCAGCAAGAAATTTCCATCCAGCAGGCTGAGATGCAAGCAGCAACCGTCGGAACATCCAGCTGGAATGAAAAGTAAAGATGCGTGTCATTAGGATAGCAATACTGTTGTCAGTAGTACAGACTTTGGTATCAAGTCAGTGAAATACTGGGATGCCAGGAAATGCTGGTATCGTCACATTTTTACATTTCAGTACCGACTTGGTACCAAAGTTAGTAATTTTGACAACACTAGACAGCAGTGATATGAAAAGCCATATTACTGAATGACAGACCCATAGTCATGTCATGTACATGGAGAGGAGAAGTGTTCCAAGCACTGAGCCCTGAGGTACCCCAGAAGCTAGATGTTACGAATTGGACACCTCACCCCTCCACAACACCCTGAAGGACCTACCTGTGAGGGAAGACTTGAACCACTGGAGTGCAGTTCCTTAGACACCCTTACATGTTTTCATGATTTCTAGAAACCAGAACTTGTCCAAGCACCTTGGTTTAACTAAAAACTTTTGCTTCCGTTTAAAATGACAATGACTGTTGGCATAGTGCCAGAGATTTCACACATTACATAATGTAGATTTCTTTAAAAGTGCTTCTCCTCATACAATAAAATTCACAGACATCTTTTCATGCAGCTGTTTTACACTGATTTTGGTTTTAAATGGTCCTTGGTTTGTTTATTCACCCCTTACCACATAGGAACTGAAAATTATTACAAATTATTATTAAAGTTCACCGTTTCAAACCTGGATTGCCATGCTCATCTGCTGTAGCTCTCCAGTCTTTCCATCCGACCTGAAACCACAATTTAAAAAAAATAATAATAATAACAAATATTCAAATACTTTGTATTACATTCACACATTACAGTATATGTTCCACTGAGACAATGGTCTGGAAGCTGAGAAGTAAAGGCTAACAGTGATGTCTTGGTCTGCCATGTGGTAGCTAAATCTATATAAACATTTAGAGAAATTTATATTATTTACTTTGACTTAGCTGCATCATATTACTACATAGGGGTGTAACTGTCCATTCATCTGGATAGGTGCAATTTTTATAACTAACGATCCAATATGTAAAGACAATTTAACATCAGACATTAGCCACATTCAGCGTTTCAAAATGTCCCGCCATTTAATAGTTCCAAAACTTGGCGGGTAAGTTACTGCCATATGAGCAAAGAATTCATGCACTTGAACGGACTTTAATATGAATAACAAGTTTACTAAAGCTACTTTTGAGTGTTTTGAGGTCAACTGATCTTTCTTGCATTAAAACAAATTTGAAAGACGCGCGCTGCATATTAAGTATTTGTAGTATCAAAGACTTACCTCAGTCGGTGACAGGTTGGCATGATGTCAGCTGTGGTATCATCAAAATGTGCTGTAGTTATCGAAAAACAGACTCAATGAAAGAGCGCGATATTTTCTCACACAGTTCCTATTGGATAGCCTGAAATTAATTCAAATCATCCGCTCGCCCTTCCGTTACTGTCGATGAGTAGAGAGCAGCTCTGCAGTTTGCATTGTGGGCGGGACTAAACGGAAAAGTTTTGGCGGCCGATTTGAAACTGCGTCATCACTTGTGCGCACACACCATAGACTGTAAAAAATCTTTATTTGAATAGGCAACATTATACTACTGCTTAGAATATTCCATAATTAATTTTGCATTTCTTTGAATATAGTATAAATGATTTCAAGTAAATAGGCAAGGGTACACTGTAACCTCACTATTCATTTTTAATGCAGTGATTTATAATAAAGAATAACCATAGATGCTGCTGCAATACTATACTTTTTGGCATGAAACTTTAAACAAATCAAATGTTTCCCGAAGCATCAAAATAAAATTCTGTCGAAATAATTGGACAGTACACATGCAGTGACTGATTGTTGATTTGTGGGTATACCTTTTTTTCCTATTTTTACAGGAAAAATTTGTATAGATTATATAACATTTTATGTAAAATTACACATTACTCTATAAAAATACAGAAAATGCCTTTTTAAAAGCGGAAAATTGTTGTAATACCAAAATACAAGCAATTATCTGTAAATATAATGGTAGAACTTTAAAATACAGCAAATATCTGTAAAATAACAGGTATTATATTGTATAATGGAAAAACGGGAAAATTCTGTAAAAAAAATACAGACCATTACCTGTAAAATTACATTTATTTTTAACAGTGTGTGTTTCAGTCACTATTTCATATTCATTCTGTCTGACAACAGAAATAGTAAAATATATCAATGAAAACAGTTTTATTGAGAATTTAGCTGCATCAAAATACAGTATGTGGGCACAGAGAGGCAAACAAATGTAATAAATAAATGTACATTTTGCATGTTCAGAAGAAGTGATTGTGCAAAAATGTAAACAGCTTTGTTTAAGTAAATTGCTCAGTACAAAGAAAGAGAAGTAATGGGAACCTGGTATTTCTTTTTTCATGTGTCTAATAGACATGAACAAGTTCTTTGAAAAAACATCTATGACCTTTGAAACATGTCTAGTCTTCATAATCTATGTTGACTATGGTTTCAATAATAATAAACATACATGTGCATAAAGCATCCATATTTGTCCATGCCCATGTTGTTTAGAGTATTAAAAACTTGAAAAGTATTAATTTAAGGTACATTTAGAACAAATAAAAATGTGCGATTAAGTTGCGATTAATCGCGAGTTAACTCATGACAACCATGCGATTAATCGTGATTAAATATTTTAATCAATTGACAGCCCTAATATATGTGACCCAGGACTACAAGACCAGTCTTAATTCGCCGGGGTATATTTGTAGCAATAGCCAAAAATACATTGTATGGGTCAAAATGATAAATTTTTCTTTAATGCCAAAAATCATTAGGATATTAAAGATCGTGTTCCATGAAAATGTTTTGTAAATTTCCTACTGTAAATATATCAAAACTTAATTTTTGATTAGTAATATGCATTGCTAAGAACTTCATTTGGACAATTTTAAAGGCAATTTTCTCAATATTTAGATTTTTTTGCACCCTCAGATTCCAGATTTTCAAATAGTTGTATCTCAGCCAAATATTGTCCTATCAGCTTTCACATGATGTATTAATCTCAGTTTTGAAAATTTGACCCTTATGACCAGTTTTGTGGTCCAGGGTCACATACACACACACACATATATATATATGCAATTTAGATATCATGAAATAAAATTTGTGTAACACTTCAGAATAGGGAACACTTATTCACTATTAACTACGACTTTTCCCTCAATAAATTCCTAATTTGCTGATTATTAATAGTTAGTAAGGTAGTTGTTAAGTTTAGGTATTGGGTAGGATTAGGGATGTAGAATAATACATTAATATGTGATTAATTAGTACTAATAAATGGCTAATATTTTAGTAAAATGCATGTTAATAAGCAAATAGTTAAGAGACCCTAAAATTAAGTTACCAAAATTTCTCATATCGTGGTCATATATCATTGCTACTACTCCATTTAGTCACTTTTACTCATTCATTTGTTATTAGTCACTCTAATTCCAACAGTGACAGATTTTGATGTTACTGGTAACAAATTGCTAATTTTGCCATTTGATTATTTGTGGATGTGTATTCCAGTTGTATAACTAAATATTTATTAGGTATTCACATTTATACCTTTTCAAAAAGCTACTTATAACATAAATATATATTAGTGTTGTCACGGTACCAAAATTTCTGTATTCGGTACCAATACCAGTGAAAATCCACAGTTCTCGGTACCAAAGCAAAACACAAAAACATGCTAATTAAAAAACACATTATTTTTTATTAATAAAGTTAAACAAAAATAAACTGTAAAAAAATCAATGCCATTCTTTATGCTTATTTAAAATTGTTTCAAGTTTTTCCACAAGTAATAAAAATAAGAAAAAAGTAAACAAGTTTCACCCAAAAGTTTTTTTCATATTTTTGCTGCCGCTGAAAAATAACTGTAAACTGTTGTCTGGTTTAGGGTTTGCTGGTGTGTTTCATGATCTTCCTCAGCCTGCAGCTGTAAAAGGAAAATATAATATACTGAAGTAAAGCAATGGGCTGAGTCTGACCAAATGCAACATTAGATCAATGACTCCAGCTAAAATATGTAACATTTCAGTCAATAACAAACCTCAGCTTTTATAATAAATTTAGATAAGGTTACATATATTTTAAGACAAGTGTATATCAAATAGATGGAAACTGTAGTATTAAAAACACTTTACAATAAGATTCCATTTGTTAGATGACATGACCTATCAATAAACAATAGCTATACAGCAATTATTCTTCTAGGGTTAATTTCAAAATTTACTAATAGAAAATCAAAAGTAGATTTTTATCTGTTTTTTAATCTGTTAAAATTATTTAATGCACAATGAACAAACAAGAATGATCAAGTGTTTGTATTAAATAACATTCACAAACATTAATTAATGTTGTAAAAATATATTGTTCACTCACTGTAAGTTGATGTTAGATAATAACATGAAGTCATGTTAATGAATGGTATCTAAAATTAAATTTGACTGAACTTTCATTTAATCCAATTTAATCCTGTGAACATATTTAATTTTAAAGGGCTTTTAAAACCTGTTAGTTATCCAGCCAAGAATAACAACTAGCAAAAAAAAAAAAAAAAGCTCAGAACTGCTTTTCTGACGGACTGATATGACATTGTCACGGGTGCGTGGTTGTAGTATTTAAATAAATGAAAGACAGGAGAACGAAACAGCATCAACTCACAATCCCATTTAATAAACTCAAGATCGGACAAATACAAAGGGAGAACTGAGGATTTTTATAGGAACGGGAACAAAAGACCAAACAACATAATTCAAATCAGGTAGGGACAATGAAAGATAATTAACTATTGAGAACAGGAACTAAACCATATAAGGACAGACAGGAACTTCGGACGTGTAGACACGTGACAGTACCTCCCCCTCCCGGAAGGCGCGTCCTGTGCCGTAACAATACCACTGGGGAGGGGGGGTGGGCGCCCTGGAAGCCGGTGCCAGACAGGGATACAGGGGAAGGCATCCAGGGCGGAACAGGAGACTCTGGGAGGCCATGGTGGGTCAGGGGACTCCGGCGGCCATGGCGGGTCTGGAAGCTTGGGTGCCCAAGACGGAGCAGGATTCTCAGGGGAATAGCCCCCCCCCCCTCTTGGATACGCTCTGGAAGCGCGGATTCTTGGGGGCGCTTTCGTGGCGCAGGCACTGGGGGGCGCTCTTGAAGCGCGGACTCTTGGCTGCGCTCTGGAAGCGCGGACACTTGGGGGTGCCTTCATGGCGCAAGTTATATGCTAACGATTAACTCCGCTAATAATGGCGATGTTTATTTCAATCCGACATTCAAATTAAAATATGGAATAATATCCATAACAGTTACACTTATCATGAAATTAATCATATACCATTTATCTTGCTTAATACGTTAATTTTGTCATTATTTACTATATCCAGCAAAGTAAACCAAAAGATTGAAGGGTGATTCTCACAAAACTGTATTTTCTGCAAGCTTACTTCAACATAAATTTAAATGTGTCTGTACATGAATACACACACCTGCCTCTCGACCTGTCACCGTTTAGAGGCAGCTGCCACCGCTATACACGCCTGCCACTGGACTCCTCACGGTTAAACACGCTCGCCTCACCGAGCCGTCACAGCTGTATAATATAATATAACCCGGTCACGGGACTCATTACGGCTATATATAAATGCTCTGAATAATAAATGTTCTGTTTCGCGTATAGCCGTGCCGGGTCGAGTGCCATGTGCATATAATGGTGACAGGTCGAGTGCCATATGCCCGTGGCACGAAAAAAGATTTTACTCCCTTTCCAGAGCTTGTTTTTTAAAACAAAACACACTGAATTAATAATTCACTGAAAACGCAACTTAAGTATCTATTCTCTCTGCCATCTCTTATGTAATCAGCCTGGTTTTCTTTACATTAGCCCTGTTTTGGACTGATTGCTTGAATGGATTCGCTTGCTGGATCACTGGACTGAAAACGTTCCCGGAGTTTAGCGGCTTAAAATTATCTGATTGCAAACAGAGAAGCAAAATCGGGAAAAAAGGTTTAGAATAGAAATTGTGTTTTAGTAATTTTGAGTTAAATTATTTTAACGCGTTAAGGGTTTTGAATTAAATCGCATGCGTTAACGTTGACAGCCCTAATATATATATATATATATATATATATATATGTGTGTGTTTTAGATTAAAAGTACCAAATCAATATACACTAATATCAGACATTAGCATGTATTCCTGTTATTACTTTTACTAGCCAAGACAAAGCTGGACTAATAAATATTTGAACCTAATTAAAAGGGATATGTGCAGAGATAACTGTAATATGCATTAATCAGAAATCAACATAAATGCAGATACTAGTTAGTTTTAAAGAATAAATGTTAAAACAGCTTTCCATATGATGCCTTCATGTCTTTACAAGCCTCATCCAAGCAACGCAAAACATAAGGCATCTGTAGCCTGATTGCCTGTGCAACTTCATCAGTGGTCAGACACATTAAAATGCTCCTTTGAAATGAAGACTGATACTTAGCTGATATTTTGATACTTACCTGATATTCAGGACATTAAAAGTAAAATGCATCATAAGAAATTAGATGTCAGTTTTTCTTTGAGAAAATTTAAACCGCAAAATGCAGCAGTCTATCAGTCTTTATGGTTAAAAAAAATTATATATACTGTATATATATATATATATATATATATACAGGGGTTAAAGCAAAAAAAAATCTTTTGACTGAAAATTTTTCCTCGGCCAAACACCATTCCACAGCCATACCTGTCACACACCCAGTTTAAGAGCATGTTTTTCTTCTTGTAATTTGGAGCGCTTGTCCTCCTAATTTAAAAAAAAAAAATAGGAGCACCTTCTAATCAAAAATAAAAAAAAATTTCCAGCTGTGGTGGCACGACTATTTCCCATGGACCACGCCCCCTCCCCCTCCCCACCCAAGAATCACCTGCACTAAGAATCAAATTTGTCTAAATAAGACAAGTAAATAGTAAATAATAAAATAAGAACAAATAAATTAATGACAATCAATAGTACAAACAAAAACAATAACAAGATACAAATTAAATTATCAGTACTTAATATTTTTCAGTTAGGTCTAACTAAAATCTATTCAACTGTAAAATAACACTGGATAGTCTTCACTGTATAATGAAAGACAGCAGCAGGTTTATTTAGGCTGCTGTCTCTTTAAGACCTCATGCACACATCTAATATGTTACACATGGCTCTGTGCTTACTTTTCTTTTTAGGAGTGCTTGTCCTCCTAATTAAAAAAATTTAGGAGCACCTTCTGATCAATAATCAAAAATTAGCCTTCCTAATACGAGGTGACATTTGACTCCTTAAAGTGACTTACAGGGGTATTTTCTTTTTACCTTTGCAATGGCATCATTTTCATCTGTCAAATTCAAAAATGTATTTTTATAAGCTTTTTAAAATTTCTGTTTAAAACAATATAAGTAGTAGAATGAGACAAATCATTTACCAATCATATGAAATTAGTATTAATAAAAAATTAATTTGTACTACAGAGGTGGCACAGAAGAACACAAAAGTGGTTTGTACATTTTCAGACGTTTAATGAGGCTCAGAGGTGGCATGAGTGCAATTAAATTCATAGATTCATGTGGAGATTAATGTTTTAAATATAAAATTTTGAATACAGAAATATTAAATGATTTAAATAACTGAAATTATACGCTAAAAGTGAAACTGAAACCGCCAGCAGGTGGCGGCAAGTCAATAATTTCTTCACTGAATCATTCATTCAATTGATTCGTTCGAACGGATGATTCATTCAGGAATGAATCAAGTGACTCCCTGCGTCCCAATTTGTATACTATCCACCCTATCTGCCCTAAATAATATTGAAAATTACTACTACCACACAAAATTTAGGATGGATAGTATGCACATTGGGACGCAGGCACTGTCTTTATGAATGGTTAATTCAATTCAAGTTTATTTGTATAGCGCTTTTTACGATACAATCATCGTAGGTTAATCATGAATCAAAAACGCACTTTCATTCATGAATGAAACACCGCCCTGTTTGCTTTTAGAGATGCGCAGCGGCTCAGCTGTTACTTAATTTAGAACTATTTTCGTTTAAGATATAGAGCAAAATCATGCAGTACTTGTTTATTGATCTGTTGTATTAAATCAATATAACATTTGCAAACTCCCTTAATAATTACTAAAAAAGCTGTCACTCTCCTTATCGCGATCTGTGCACAGATGAGAGCGCGCGAGTGAGTTCTCAAGCAAATGTGATACATTCTGTCGGAACCTGCGGGAATCTGTAGAATGATTATTACCGGTAATAGCCGCAATCCCGCGCCGAATTCTGCTCTGTTCTCTGATAATAACCCGACTGTGAATGATGCGAGCGGCGTTACTGTGTTGTCAGTGAGAAGCTGCAGCTGTGGCGGGGATGATTTTTGATGTGCCGGCAGAACAACAACAATGCGCTACATGTTTCTTTTTCCCTCATTTCCCCCGTTATCCCTAATAACTAATGGAGTGAACACGGAGCAGTTTTTCCGTGAGCGGGAACACAAAACCCGGAGTGGATCCAGAGCGGAGTGAATACAGAACGCTTCGAGCGGAGAGAGGAACGTGCTTTCACTCCACTCCAGGCTTTGATCACATCCCCCTCAGCAGGCTGAATACACCTCGTCTTTCCCTAATTTAAGACCTATTCAAGCTAAAATTAAGACATTTATTACATTACTAGCCTACTGTATGAATGAATGAATGAATGAATGAACAAACAATCTAAAAAAAAAAAAAGATATTAAACTCGACGGAGGAAATGTGGGAATTAGGTTAAACTGAAACAAGGAATGTGGTGTATAATAGAGTTGTCACGATACCATAAAAATGTCTTACGATGCTATACCAACTTAATTTATAATTCAATTCTACAAAAATGAATCAAAATTTAATAAATAAATAGATGTAAGTGAAAACAGACAATATTATTCTCTGAATACTTAATGTGAATGAATGACTGGCTATTGTTATCCATGAAATGATCTAAACAAAACTCATTTTAGCACTGCACAGAAGCTGCATGAAGTGACATTTAGATGTGGCATTTATTCATTTAGACTGTATTTATAATTGCATAAATAATGTTATGAGATTAATGTTTTAAATACTAAATTCTGAATATAGAAATATGTTGGAAAATAATGTAATATGCCAACTTTTAGACGGGAAACTTAAAAACGGCCAGCAGGTGGCAGAAGTTCGTGATTGAATCACTGAGTCATTCAAATGATTCTTTCAAAACGGCTGAATCCTTCAGGAGCGAATCAAATGATTGTTTTATGAATGGCTGAATCACTGATTCACTGAGCCAACGTGGATTTGGATTCGAACACAAACGAAACAAAAACAGCACTCTTGCTCGTGTCGTATTGCCTAAGTATCAGGAGCATTTTTTGCTCGCATATCTTGACATTTCCGAGTTAGCAGCATGTATATTAAAACATAACATTATAAATGAATAAAAAAAACATATAATGATTGATAAGAACCAAGTGCAAAGCCGCTATGGGACTGAGCTCGCATAGCTTTAGCGTCAGCGACTTTTTATAGGACAAAATCGCTGTCAATCAAAAGGAGATGCAGACCCTCCAATCATCACGCAGAAGCCCGGCGTCCAGGCCAGCCCACTCCTCCATTCACCCCCAGAGACGCTGAGCGGCAGTGGGCGGGACATAATCGCAGCATTTATGCAATGACCGTCTAGTTTCGAGGCACTGAAAAAAACTGTTCATAGCAGCCCCATTGAAGTCAATGGACGATCGGCTTCAACAGAGAAATACACTGACGCTACGGGAGTGTATGAGAAGGAAATCGAGTCAGCGACCTGCTATATGTAGCTGATTCTGAACGAACTCGTCTTCGCATTTTTAGTCAATAAAATGTTAACACAATAGTACATATTTGACCATTAATTTTTTGACATTATAGGGGAAGCCGAGCTTCCCTTGCAGTCTTAAAGAAATCCCCACTGATATATATATATATATATATATATCAGTGTCACGATTCATTGCAACTAATCGCATCCAAAATAAAAGTTTTTGTTTACATAATATGTGTGTACTTTATATTTATTATGTATATATAAATGCACACACATGCATGCATATATTTAAGAAAAATTTTACATTTACATATTAAATATATTTATAGCTATATGATATAAATTATATGAATATACAAATATATACATAAATATTTTCAAAATATATGCTGTGTGTGTTTATATATAAGCTACATAATAAATATACACAATATACAAACACATTATATAAACAAAAACATTTATTTTGGATACGATTAATCGTTTGACAGCACTAATGTATATATACATACTCTGAAAAATAATTGCAAAAATGAGTTTAGTAACATAGTAGACAATTATTAGTAATTGCAGGGATGTAATTGGAATCGTTAACACAGTAGTCACTCATTCGAATGGTAAACACATAATAATCCTTGTGGTTTCAGCCAGACTGCTCTGTTAGGAATTACTCTAATGATCCGAGATCAACACTTTTTAGAATGGAGGAGACCTCTCTATTTATCTGATCTAAAGTCTAAAGCAGTTTCAACAAATGTCTCAGATTGCTTTGCAAGAGATGCATGATTCAGACTGAATATTTCATTTTCATTACAATGTTCAATAAAAATTTCTCAAGCAACATGCTGTAACCTTTAAGTACAGACGTGCTGGAGAAAAGGTCTAAGTGAACCTTAAAATAATACACAGAATAAAAATTTTGTTCATTAAAGGAAAAAACAAAAAGGTAGAGTTAACTTTTCCGATGTTGCTAGGCAACATGACAATTTCAGGATGAGTAGAAAACAGCACCAATTGTTCTGTATTTTGAACACATTCAATATATTACTGATGCCGGGGGAGCAGAGTCCTCCTCAAACACATTACTGCATCACTGTAGCCGGGAATGAAAAAATCAATCCACCCTTGGAGCTCGCCCGGAATTCATTTCAGAGGACATGTCCATAATCAGACTTTTTTTTATTTTTAAAAAAGACCAATTTGAGACATTTTCACCATTTCATTTAGTCTTCTTTTTATCTGAACTCTTATTGGTTATACGACAAATCCGGCTCAAAATGGATGTGAAATTATTATATATATATATATATATATAAATAAACGGTACACGTTACCTGCTTCTGAGGTTTTTGAATCAAGGAGTAAACATGACTGGGACAAAGCCTTCGACAATAGTTGTTTCGCTGAATAAAAACATTATTTATTTGATTGCTATTTTCAACATAACATTACTGGATTTCAAAATAAACTTAAGTTTTTTTCCACAAGTCATAGGAGGACACTGAAAATGTATTTAGTTCCAAGGTTTTCCAGTTGTAAAATGCATTTTATTTGGCTTTTTACAAAATGTTTACAATTAAGGCATAACTAAACATCTCTACAGTTTCTATGATTACAAATCAGGACTAAAATACAGCATTTAGGGTGCACACTCTTATGGTGTACATCTACCATTCACCCAATGAAAGTTTTGATGTCTGTATGAGTTTCTTTCCTATGTTGAACACAAAAGAAGACATTTGGAAGAATTCTGAAGAACCAAACAGTTTTTGGTCCCCGTTGACTTCCATAGTTAGGAAAGAAATACTATGGAAGTCAATGGGGACCATCACCTGTTTGATTACCAACATTATTTAAAATATCTTCTTTTATGTTCAACATAAGATCGACAAAAAAACTCATACAGGTTTGGAATGACACGAGGATGGGTAAACGATGACAAAATGTTAATTTTTGGGTGAACTATTCCGTAAAAGTGTGTCATTAAGGTGGCTAAATAAGGGTGAACCCAAACAGACGTGAAGCGGAGTGAGATGTCGATGGTCTGATTTCCATGTTAACTCTGTCTTATGCAGATGATTCCCTGAACCTCAAACCGCTCAAGAAGGAACCCATACATTTCCATGAGTGTCTGGGGCTTGAGTGTAAGGAATATTCCAGATCCACGGTTGATCTGCAAGGAGAAGAAAACACAACTGAAATGCAACAGCATACATTAATGGAAACCCTGGAGATTAACAGTCTCTGAGTCTGACCTGCTCCAGGCAGAGTTCATGATGCTTTGAGATGATGCAGAATTACGTATTTGCCTTGGGCCAACAAAAATTCCCAGTATGGACAGAAGAGAAGATTCTGACCTTTCCCTGAAGGCTGACCTGCCTTGAGATATATGCTCACCTGTGGCAAAACTACTGGTGTGTGTACTGTATCAGTATGAAGGATTGTGCACAAACTGTGCGGTTTACTTAATAATGTATTATAAGATATTGACTTCTATAAAAGACTGTAGAAAAGCAGTATCCATGGTAACCAGCTGACACAACTGGATTTAATCTCAAAACAACCCAGCAGTTAAAATACCTCTAAAAAGCACATGAAACAAAACAATGTGGTGAATGAGGCAAATGGTTCATTTTTAAACTGCGATACCTGTGATATGAGAACATTACAATGTTATTGTTAACAATACATAACAGTGTTATTTTAGTATCATTGAGATACTATACAGTTGTTGTTAATCTTTTGAATTAGTTTTTATATGTTGTTTCATTTTAATTTTAGATAAAGCTTCTGTCCTTTTTATTATTTAAAAAAAAAATGTCTATATAATTTTATTTCTCTTTTCAGTTTTACTTTTAGTATATCAAGTCGAACCAAATGAACAATTGATGCAGGATGAATCATGCATTAAAATGTAATACTTATAGTTAGGGGTTTGTTTAGATCCCTAAGCCCAAGTATGCAATAACGATGAATAACGATGATTGCCTTTGCAAGAACTACAAAATTATTTAATTAGTGCAACAATTTCAAGAACTTTCAATAATGACAGTTTTTTTCATCTAACAGCAGGAACACACAGCAGTAGGGCTGCACAAACATTCACATTCAGGCTTAATTGTTGCCTGGAACAGCAGCCATATACGTGAAGAGGAAGTGAAGCAATCTAATCATGCCAGAAGGGGTGCATAAAAATTGCATGCAATTTACCAAAATGATTACTGAAAATAAACAAGAATGACACAATTCTGACCTGATCTATTCTTGCAAATTAAAAAAACATTCATAAAGAACAACCTAATGTTTTTGGAAGGAAGATTTCTCCTAAAAATGAAAATTATTATCAACTTACTTCACAGCTGTGGTAACTTTCATTGTATGGAAAATAGAAGCTTGAACGATCTGGGTACATAGATGACAGAATTTAGTTTTTCGGGTGAACTATTACTATAATGAGAGGATCTTAAGCAGCACTCAACGGTCTCCTCACTGAATTAAAGAACTAGACTCAAGTAGCTACTGAGCAGCGGTCCATTCTAATTCACAATAGCTGGTCCCTTTTTGGTCGTGAGCCAAGACTGAGCCTGTTTGAAGAGTAGAGAGTGATGAGAAGCTGATTTAGAGGGAAACATCACTGAGCAGAAACAGCAGCAGCAACAGTCAGGTCAGAAATAGAAATTTATTACATTAGTCTTAATATAGAGGTGCAGGTACTTTTTGAGGTGTACATTTGAGTGTGTGACTGGGTTCAGTCTGTATTAATATCACAGGTGTTGACAGCAGGGGCTCAGATGAAATGAACTGTGAGAGTGAGCATGACGGATGCTCTTATTAAAGAAACCATAATCAGTAACATATCCCCTCCCCATAAGAGAAGTCATATTTTAAAAACTCCTTTTACACATAAAATAGTACCTCTAAGAAACACTTTTCAATTAATACATGTCATTTAAAATGTCACTTTTTTCCTTTGCCTAAAAAATTCAGATTTTAATGAAAATAAGCATGTTTTTTATTCTTCCTAATCCTCAATAATCTAATGTATAAGAACGTTTCACTTTTGAGTACACTCTATTTGTATTTTTATTTAAATCAGAAAAAAAAACTAAAATATTATAATATAGATAATACATTTAAATAATTATTTATGGAATTGAAATAATGAGACTTTTTTTGGATTACAATAATGAGTATTAGGGTGGAAATGTGCTTATGAAAATTGCATTATAAAAATGTCACAATTTGGGAGAGAAGATCAAGATTTTTCTCAAGATTTTTTCTATAAAAAAAATGCTGTTTTTCCAAACCGTTCGATTCTAGTTTTTAAAACAGTGTCGTTTGGAACTTACACTCAAAATGATTAATTACAAAGTAATATTAATTTAACCCCATGCTGGTGCTCTGGCAAGCAGTGCATCTGACAGAAATAACACTTGAGACCAGATTACTTCCAAGCAAACAGCTATTTGCAAAAATGAAATCAAGTGCAAAAGAAATTCTCTTTACCTGAAGATTTTCATGTATTTCCTTTAGTATGAAGAAGGTCAGGTATGGAAGATCATGTTGCCATGATGCATGCAGAGAAGTTTGCAACTGCACATTTGCTTTGTAAAGCCCAGGGTTATCTGTCTGTTTCCTAAAAGCTTTAATTACAGGTCTCAAATGGCCTTCTGGGTATTATGTAGTCTGCCGTATGCACAACAGTAAAGCTTTGGGTGACTTGAAGAGGCAGAAACGCTTGTGTGACTCCATCGCAGTTAATTGTTACACACACAGTTATGTAAACGAATGACATTGGAACAGATCCAGAGGGAAACTGAATATCACACGAATGAGTATCAACAAGGACAGTGACACGACGCATTTGATTGGATAAGCAATCATGTGTAGGAAATGAAGTGCCTCTATTAAGCATTTGTGCACTGATAGCAGAGGCGAGACACTACGAAAGGCCTCGGTGGAAATAACTTTCATCTGAGCTTTCAGTGAGTGCTGTCTGTCCTGGCCGCGACTCTTTGAGTGGATGACTGGAGAATCATAGTTCTGTCCTCCACTTGCACTCATTACAGAACACTAAAATATGCTTCATTTATTGTCTATTACAAAAAATTAATTAAAAAAAATACAAATAAAAAATAATAATAAAAATAATTTAGTCTGACAAATGCAATTCAGGCCAAGCTGAGAGACACTCTTCAAACAGTATGTCATCATTTCGGAGTTGCATTTTAACCTAATTTGTGTACAAATGTTTGGCAGTCTGATTAAATAGGTAAAAATATGTTAAATATAAATTATATATAATTCATATAAATTCTGGACATACTGTGCAAAGTATACACTACTAGTTCAAAAGTTTGGGGTTGGTAAGATTTTTTTAAAATATATGTGAAAGAAGTCTTATATGTTTACAAAGGTTGCATTTGTTTGAACAAAAATACAAAATAGTACTATTGTCAATATTATTTATTTACTTATGTTTTACTACTATATCAGCAACAATAGCTATATTCATGGCAACATTAACAGTATCATTTCAATACATCTTTTACAACATTTTCTTAAGCACAATAACTATACAAAAATATACATTTTTCAAATATTATTTATTTTAAGATCATTGTTTTCAATTTAGAATATCTGTTTAAATGCAATTTAGTCCTGTGGTGAAAGAGCTGAATTTTCAGCAATTCTTTCAGAAATCATTATTCTAATATTCTGATTTGGTGCTCAAGAAACATTCATTATTATCAACGTTGAAAATAGTTACAGCTTAATATTTTATTAGGATCATTGATCAATTGAAAGTTCAAAAGAACAGCATTTATTCAAAATAGAAATCTTTTGTAACATCATAAGTGTCTTTACTGTCATTTTTGATCAATTTAATGCATCTTTGCAAAATAAAAGTATTAATTTTTTTTTTAAAAAGAAAAGAAAAGAAAAAGTACTGATCCCACACTTTTGAATGGTAGTATATATCCTAATAGAATATATGTGAGCCTGGACCACAAAACCAGTCATAAGTAACACATGTATATTTGTAGCAATAGCCAACAATACATTGTATGGGTCAAAATTATTGATTTTTCTTTTATGCCAAAAATCATTAGGATATTAAAAAAAGATCATGTTCCAAGAAGATATTTTGTAAATTTCCTACTGTAATTATATCAAAACTTAATTTCTGATTAGTAATATGCATTGCTAAGAACTTTAAAGGCAATTTTCTCAATATTTAGATTTTTTTTGCACCCTCAGATTCCAGATTTTCAAATAGTTGTATTTCAGCTAAATATTGTCCGATCTTAAAACCATACATCAATGGAAATGTTATTAATATAAAGGTTATTCAGCTTTCTGATGATGTATAAAACTCAATTTCAAAGAAACTGACCCTGATGCCTGGTTTTGTGGTCCAGGGTCACACATAATGTAATATATATTCCAAACACAGATAAAAAGATTCACTGATAGAGTGCTAAAAGATAATTTACTGCTAAAAGCCCATTGAAAGCACATTGATACATCATAATCAGTGCAGAAGCCCCAGCTTCCTAAACATACCGAGAAGAACGCCCACTTTCATCTTGATCCGCAGGCCACGCCCACTGATCCCACTTCATGCCTGAAGCCTCTGTTATCAAAAGACCTACGCTGCTATGGCAACCACAGAGGGCTTCTGCCTCAGTTCATAAACTGATGACACCCTTGGTTTCAATAGTACCATCGATTGCCACCTCTATTTTCTCACCATGATTAAAGGTCGTCAAACTGACGTGTCAGGGGCAGGGCCCATAGCGCTGTTATTTTCATTTACTAAGAATGTGGCGCTAATGACAGCTGGATTTTCTCTGCAATTATAGGGCTGAGCAATCAAACGGTCTTTGGCAGAGACTGATATAAGTACTAGTGATTCCTGACTTTATCAGTAGCATGTGGATACCCAAAAACAGAATAAAATAATCTTATATCTCAAAACAAAGCAAAAACTGAAAATTAAAAAAAGCACAAAGTCTGTCTAATATGCTCTATTTTCAACATCAGGTGCTTTATTTTTCTCTGCAAAACTTCTGTGCCCAAGACCATAATTTAGAACCAGTAATTTCAAGTTTGCCCCGCAAGTCATGGTTAAATATCATGGCACTTCCAACAAAGGAATGACATTTCTTGCACCCTTTCCTATGAGCTTGGGTTAAAAAAATGGAGATAAGTATAAAATGACATACTGTGCTTTCCCTAGAACTGGATTTGGACTTTCATAAAACAATTTCAGAAATATAAAAAATATATAAATTTAAAAAAAATGATTTAACATTTTCGATGTTTTAACACCAATTTTATCACACCAATTAACATGAAATCTCTTTTTCTTTTGATAGCATGCGTTGAAAGCAAAAATGGGGATATATCCCTGTGAGCCTACTGCCTCTGAATCTGTGCTTTTGCACAAAAGTCTGAACCACAAAACACTGTAATTACCCAGCAGATGATAATGAGTTAATTTAGTGTCATCAGCCAGTCCTGCAGGCTAGTTTGGGTTCATTTGCAATTATGCTGTCAGTCAAAACAATGCAGTTTCACTAAACAGCCATATACTTTACTCATGACTACAACGCTTATTTACATAAAATGGCAGGCTTTTCGTCATACACATTGGCTTACAGGAAGCTGACAAGAAACATCCTTTTTCTTCTTGCATACATACATACATTCATACATGAACAGATAAAGAAATTCATTTATTTGAAATAGAAATCTTTTTTCTATTCTATTCTTTTTTTATCTTAGTTGTATTTAAAAACAAAATAAATAACCTCATTGATCGACTTAATGAGTATCAATGAATTTTAGTTTTTTTTTATTATTGTTATTTTTTAATAAATGTGACACTGGACGACAAAACCAGTCTTACGTGTCAATTTTTCGAAATTGAGATTTATACATCATCCAAAAGCAGAATAAATAAGCTTTCTGTTGATGTAGGGTTTGTTAGGATCGGACAATATTTGGCTGAGATACAACTATTTGAAAATCTGGAATCTGAGGGTTCAAAAAAATCAAAATATTGAGAAAATCGCCTTTAAAGTTGTCCAAATGAAGCTCTTAGCAATGCATATTACTAATCGAAAATTACGTTTTGATACATTTACGGTAAGAAAATATCTTCATGGAACATGATCTTTACTTAATATCCTAATGATTTTTGGCATAAAAGAAAAATTGATAATTTTGACCCATACAATGTATTTTTGGCTATTGCTACAAATGTACCCCAGCGACTTAAGACTGGTTTTGTGGTCCAGGGTCACAAATGCTTTATTAAATGAGAACATGAGAGAATTTGGGTGGCAGTAAATGTCATGTTTCCTCATTATTAATCCCATTTGATGGCTTAGAGCACACCACTGTGCAGGAAATTAAATGGCCATTAATTGTGCCATGCACACCCCTTGTGCTTCACTGCTGTCAGCAATTAAAATACACACTGTGCTATCTTGAGTAGCTGTCTTTGAACACCTTGCTCATCACATATAGAGATGTACACTCAAGAAACACACTTATTCATTATACAAAAGGCTGCTATAATTAAAGAGAATGTAAGATAGCTAGAAAACAAATAAGTGTCAAAGAGCAAATTAAGACACTTGTATCAAAATCATTTATTTATTTAGCCTAGATACTGGCCTGCACTGCAAGCTTTCATTTAGGCTTTTGCGTTATGCAATTAATGCCTACAAAGTGTTTCCTTAGCAATCATTTGAACTCTGAAATTCAAAGTAAAGGTTAACCGTTCTTCAAGCGATGATTCAGAGTACTTTTTACGCATTAAGCAAACCTTTAAACTTTGATGCAAATGCCTCATTGAAGTGTAAATCTGTCGTTTTAAATATGTGTGGTTGTTAAGAGTTCAGAAGAACATCTCTGACATTTTAATGAAGGTTGGAACTACAATGAATCTCAGTCGAGTTACTTTTGGGGGATGACACAATGTTCAGTCTTACCTTTGCTTGAGTAACGCTGAGGTGGGAGGTCAAAAGGCACTGGGAAGCCTTTGGAGGAGCTGGAGGCCGGAAACACATTCTTCTCCACAGGAAATGTGCTCATATTCTACACAGACAAAGAGAAAGCACATGCATTATTAATGCTCAATAGGGATGTGCAAATCTGTTTATGTTCAAATTCAAAATCAACCAGTCTGATATTCAACATCTAAATAAGCTAAATAGAAATTAGCCTACTTATTGCACAAAACTCTCACTGTTCACACACAAAAATTATTAACAGCAACACTGCAAGAGAGGCTTAAATAATCACTACTTGGCCAGATGACTAGTTGACTATCATGCTCATATCTAATGCCTAAAGTTTTAGTTAAGAATTAACTAGCATCCTACAAAAAAAATGTTTTCACACAAATAAATAATTATATTCATAATAATAACAACAACAACAACTCTGAAATATATGACAAAAAAACAACAACAGTATTTCCATAAAAAGAACCAGTGGATTATTTACATTGATCAAAAAAGAGTGCAAACATGTATAAAAAAAAATAAAAAAATCCCAAACTCAATGAAAGACCCATTTATTTTAACCTCATATCAATAGACCTTAAGATATGCCATGACGCCCATGAACTCAGATGATGGAGACAACGTCATGACAAAAGTGCTCATCCAGCTCTAATGAGAACGTGTGCATTTGTTCATCCTGTTTTCTGTGGAAAAAGCCAGAGGGGAGCAGGGCTGTTCAGAGGGAAGCTAAACTCTCATTTGTGTGGTGGGCATGATGATGGAGGGGGCTGGATAGATTTAAAGGGCAGTGGGGAATATATCACCCTGACTCAGACAGCTAAAGCTTTCACAAACCCAGAGAGACGCAGCAGGCGCAAGCACACGCAAACACTGTCCTGCTATCTGTGAAGAAAAAACAGGAAGTGACCTAGAAACTCAATATAAAAAGTTGGAAACAGTTCATTCTAAATATGGAAGGCACTTGGGAATGTTTAGAAAGCTTTTTATATACATTTACATTTAATAATTTAGCAGACGATTTACAACTTGGACATGTAAGTAATCCAACCAGCATTTAGGACTGTGTTAACCACTAAGATTAATTACATGTAATAACTGTCTTCCTCTAAACTCCCTCTTTCTAAAGGCCACTTTACCCCGATGCAAGACCACAAGCACTGTCATCCACGTTATATACTATATAGTGGTGGCCAAAATTATTAGAACACTAGTATTTTCATGAGCTAAAAAATGGTTTTAAATCAGTTATTTCTATCTTTTGCTGTAGTGTGTCAGTAGGAAATATCAATTTACATTTCCAAACATTCATTTTGCCATTAATTGTAATAATTCAGTGAGAATTTTGTTTGCACAAGGAGTCTGACAACAGCCAGTGCTTCACACAGAGATCTGATCTCATCATCATCCAGTCTGTCTGGAATGACATGAAGAAACAGAACAAACTGAGACAGACTAAATCCAGACGAACTGTGGCAACGTCTCCAAGATGCTTCAAGAAGCATATATATATATAAACTAGTGCTGTCAATCGATTCAAAAATTGAATCGCGTTAATCATGATTAATCGCAAATGTAAAATACTAGGATTTACCTGTAAATGTGTTGAAAAAGAAATGCATGACAAACTAGTTAAAGGAAACAGAACCTTTCACACTTCTGCCAGGTATGAGACATAATCCTTATTATTCTTTTATCATTATTCTTTTGTTTTTATTCAGCCATTATCAGCCTTTATACTGGCAATAAAACGTTTACCAAGCCACATCGCTTCAAAATCCCAGTATACATTTACCCAACTATTATCAAAAGTATTTCTAAATAAATAACAACTGCCTCTCCGTTCTTAAGTTGCCAGGTATACATCCCAAGTATAATATACAATAGTAAAAGGATAATTAAAATTTTTTATTGGTCTATATACACTTTGGGCGGCCGCCGTACATTATAAAAGTAGCCCAAAAAACCGCAACCCACAGCTCTGTAATTTTTTTCCCGCGACTGTATTTTCAAAATAGCCCACTTGTGCTGCTGCCCTGGCAACACTGGTTCGCTGCGCTGTACCTTCATCACACAATGATAGATAACCTTCCGCGCTGCGACGACGGGAAGAAGTTGGGGTCAAACCTTATCAAACGATTAATTTGCGTTAAAAAAATATTAACGCATTAAAATTTTTGATTAATCACATGCGTTAACGCATTAACGTTGACACCTAATATATATATATATATATATATATATATATATATATATATATATATATAGATAGAGAGAGAGATAGATATACACACACACATACATATATACAGTGAGAAAATAAGTATTTGAACACCCTGCTATTTTGCAAGTTCTCCCACTTAGAAATCATGGAGGGTCTGAAATTGTCATCGAGGTGCATGTCCACTGTGAGAGACATAATCTAAAAAAAATCCAGAAATCACAATGTATGATTTTTAACTATTTATTTGTATGATACAGCTGCAAATAAGTATTTGAACACCTGTCTATCAGCTAGAATTCTGACCCTCAAAGACCTGTTAGTCTGCCTTTAAAATGTCCACCTCCACTCCATTTATTATCCTAAATTAGATGCACCTGTTTGAGGTCGTTAGCTGCATAAAGACACCTGTCCACCCCATACAATCAGTAAGAATCCAACTACTAACATGGCCAAGACCAAAGAGCTGTCCAAAGACACTAGAGACACCTCCACAAGGCTGGAAAGGGCTACGGGAAATTGCCAAGCAGCTTGGTGAAAAAGGTCCACTGTTGGAGCAATCATTAGAAAATGGAAGAAGCTAAACATGACTGTCAATCTCCCTCGGACTGGGGCTCCATGCAAGATCTCACCTCGTGGGGTCTCAATGATCCTAAGAAAGGTGAGAAATCAGCCCAGAACTACGGAGGAGCTGGTCAATGACCTGAAAAGAGCTGGGACCACCGTTTCCAAGGTTACTGTTGGTAATACACTAAGGCGTCATGGTTTGAAATCATGCATGGCACGGAAGGTTCCCCTGCTTAAACCAGCACATGTCCAGGCCCGACTTAAGTTTGCCAATGACCATTTGGATGATCCAGAGGAGTCATGGGAGAAAGTCATGTGGTCAGATGAGACCAAAATAGAACTTTTGGTCATAATTCCACTAAACGTGTTTGGAGGAAGAAGAATGATGAGTACCATCCCAAGAACACCATCCCTACTGTGAAGCATGGGGTGGTAGCATCATCTTTGGGGTGTTTTTCTGCACATGGGACAGGGCGACTGCACTGTATTAAGGAGAGGATGACCGGGCCATGTATTGCGAGATTTTGGGGAACAACCTCCTTCCCTCAGTTAGAGCATTGAAGATGGGTCGAGGCTGGGTCTTCCAACATGACAATGACCGAAGCACACAGCCAGGATAACCAAGGAGTGGCTCTGTAAGAAGCATATCAAGGTTCTGGCGTGGCCTAGCCAGTCTCAGACCTAAACCCAATAGAGAATCTTTGGAGGAGCTCAAAGCCAGAAACCTGACTGATCTAGAGAAGATCTGTGTGGAGGTGGGCCAAAATCCCTCCTGCAGTGTGTGCAAACCTGGTGAAAAACTACAGGAAAGCGTTTGACCTCTGTAATTGCAAACAAAGGCTACTGTACCAAATATTAACATTGATTTTCTCAGGTGTTCAAATACTTATTTGCAGCTGTATCATACAAATAAATAGTTAAAAATCATACATTGTGATTTCTGGATTTTTTTTTTAGATTATGTCTCTCACAGTGGACATGCACCTCGATGACAATTTCAGACCCCTCCATGATTTCTAAGTGGGAGAACTTGCAAAATAGCAGGGTGTTCAAATACTTATTTTCCTCACTGTATATATATATATATATATATATATATATATATATATATATATATATATATATATATATATATATATATATATATATATATATATATATACACACACATATATACATACACACACACACACGTGGTCAGAATTGTTGGTACCCTTGGTAAATATGATCAAAGAAGGCTGTGAAAATAAATGTGCATTGTTAATCCTTTTGATCTTTTATTTAAAAAAAAAAAAAAAAAAATAATTCACAAAAAAATCTAAGCTTTCATTGGAGGATAAGAATTTAAAACAGGGGGAAATATCATTATGAAATAAATGTTTTTTATCAAATACATGTTGGACACAATTACTGGTACCCCTAGAAATTCTTATGAGTAAAATATATCTGAAATATATTGCCATTTATATTCACAATTTTGAGCACACCAGCGTGATTATGAACATGAAATTATCCAGCCATGGTTTCCTGTTTCACAGAAATATAAATAGGAGGAGAAAAAAAAAACAAAGGCCAAATTCCAAATTAATCATCCATCACAATGAGAACACCCAAAGAATATATTTCTGATGTGCAGCAAAAGATAATTGAGCTTCACAAATTAGTGAAGTGGCTTTAAGAAAAGAGCTAGAGCAGTGAAAATTCCCATTTCCACCATCAGGGCAATAATTAAGAATTTCCAATCAACATAAAATGTTATGAATCTGCCTGGAAGAGGGCGTGTGTCTATATCGTCCTAATGCACGGTGAGAAGGAGAGTTTGAGTGGCTAAAGACTCTCCAAGGACCACAGCTGGAGAATTGCAGAAAAAGGTTGAGTTTCAGGGTCAGAAAACCTTTAAAAAAATGATCAAACAGTGCCTACATCACCACATGTTGTTTGGGAGGGTTTCAAGAAAAAAAAAAAATCAAGAAAAGAAAATGCTTTCACCAAAAAACAATCTCCAGCATATTCAGTTATCAGACGTGACTGGAACTTCAAATGGGACTGGCTTCTATGGTCAGATGTAATTAAAAAATGAGCTTTTTAGCAGCAAACACTCAAGATAGGTTTGGTGCACACAGGGATAAAAAGTACCCCATGTGTACAATGAAATATACTGCTGTATTTTTGGTGTTGTGGGCCTATATTTCTGCTGGAGGTCCTGGACATCTTGTTTAGACACATGGCATCATGGATTCTATCAAATATCAACAGATCAAAAATCAAAAAGTGACTAACTCTGTTAGAAATCTTATAATGGGCCATGTTTGGATCTTCCAACCGTACAATAATCCAAACACAAACCTCAAAAACAACACAAAAATGGGTCACTGAGCACAAAACCAAGCTTCTGCTATGGCCATTTCAGTTCCCTGACCTGCACCCTATAGAAGATGATGAGGATCTGGAGTGATTCTCCAGATCATTTGGCAAAGGGTCCAAATGATCACTTGATGGTGCTTCGTGAACACTCTCGCCTTTTATGGCGGCGCCATTGCGCATGCAAAGATGTACCGGGAGATGCGCGATCATTAGACGGCCGATCGTCATTTCCAAAGGCAAATATTCCCCTTCAGAGTCAGAATAGGCGAATAGCATTTGCAACACATCCTCACGGTACAACTATTCACTCCAGACCAATCCATTTCAGCCTCTGCCCTGGTCGACTCGGGTTCCTCGGAGAACTTCATCTCAGAAGACCTGCAACTCGTCTATGCCTATCCCTTCAGCGGCATGCCCGGGAACTCCGAGTCGAAACCATCAAAGGAAAGCTGCTAGGACGTGGGCGGGTCAGATTGGAGGCCCGTCGATGAAGCTAAAAATCGGAAATCTGCACGAAGAGGAAATCAACAGTAAAATAGGAGAAAGTAGTAAATTATTACTATATTACTGTGCCATAGTAAAATACATGTGCCTATTTTTTGATCAGTTGACCAGCTATCTGCCCAATCAGGTATCTAGGTGACAGTTTATAGTTCTTGAGAGTATGTAACTCTCATTGCATGGCACAGCGCACAGACCTGCCCCTCACTGACTGCACCTGTACGGCCTGCCGGCGGCCCTTTGGCGCGATCAGAAAAAAGACGCAATCTGGCTGATCATCAACAACGCAATGCCTCTCCTATGAACACTAAGACCACGTCCACCCCTGCCACCTCCATCCCCCATCCCGTTGGGCAAAGGGTCCAAATGATCACTTGATGGTGCTTCGTGAACACTCTCGCCTTTTATGGCGGCGCCATTGCGCATGCAAAGATGTACCGGAGATGCGCGATCATTAGGCGGCCGATCGTCATTTCCAAAGGCAAATATTCCCCTTCAGAGTCAGAATAGGCGAATAGCATTTGCAACACATCCTCACGGTACAACTTTTATTAGAAAATTGGCGATTTTCTCTCACAAATCTCACAATTTACTCAGACGCTATAAACTGAACTGCTTCGCATCAATGACACCATAGTTCACTTTCTCTGCTATTTCTCGAACAATTTTGGTCTAGAATCAAGTACTACATGTCTGCCATCTAGTGGTAGGGAATACAAATGAGATATTACACTATATTAGGAACTACAGTCAATTTAATGAAGTATGACGTCTTGTCGCAATTTTGCGACTTTGGCGCTAGAGGGTTAAACAGGGGTACATCTGGCTATCCAGTTCTCCAGCGGCATCAAGTTTCTTTTGTGGGTAAGAAGGACGGGGGCTTGAGGCCATGTATCGATTATCGAGCACTGAATGCCCAAACAGTGAAACTCCCATATCCACTTCCCTGGTCCCGGCCGCTCTCGAGGAACTCCGTGGGGCCCGCATCTTCTCGGCTGGACCTGCGCAGCGTACAACCTCGTTCGCATCCGGGAGGGTGACGAGTGGAAGACGGCATTCATTACTCCCTCATGCCACTACGAATATCTCGTAATGCCGTATGGCCTTGCCAACGCCCCTTCTGAGTTTCAAGAATTCATGAACGAGGTGTTCCGGGAATTCCTCCATCGGTTCGTCATAGTCTACATAGATGATATCCTGATCTATTCCCAGAACCTGGCCGACCATCGCCACCACGTTGCGCAGGTCCTCCAGAAGCTCAGACAACACCATCTGTACCTAAAGCTCGAGAAGTGTGAGTTCCATCGCCCCATGGTGCAGTTCCTTGGGTACATCATAGGAGAGGATGGTATCCAGATGGACCAGGGGAAAGTGACTGCCGTCACCGACTGG
Organism: Onychostoma macrolepis; assembly: GCF_012432095.1. Lineage (NCBI taxonomy): Eukaryota > Metazoa > Chordata > Actinopteri > Cypriniformes > Cyprinidae > Onychostoma > Onychostoma macrolepis. The sequence continues at coordinate 8,447,287 of NC_081171.1, forward strand.
CCCACTCCTCAGTCAGTCAAGGAACTCCAGAGGTTTCTGGGTTTTGCCAATTTCTATCGCCGGTTCATCAAGAATTTCAGTTTGCTCACAGCCCCACTCACCACCCTGCTCCAAGGAAAGCCCAAGTCCCTTTGGAGTCCCACGGCCCCCATCCTTCGTCATCCAGACCCCCAGGTACCATTTGTGGTGGAAGTCGATGCCCCCACCACAGGGGTCGGGGCCGTGCTGTCCCAGCAGTATGGTGAGCCTCCTCGCCTCCAGCCTTGCGCTTGTTACTCCAAGAAACTGACCCCAGCGGAGCAGAATTATGATGTCATCAGGGGCCCTCTTGAATTTCATAATATTCAGGAAATAGTAGATATTGAATTGATATTTGAACTTATTTGCATGTTTTGTTTTTGTTTTTGTCTTTTTATCCTCATTCCAAATGATCAGAAAAGAGGAAACCTACAATAAAACAGGAGAAAGTACTAAATTATTACTAAACTATATAGTAGTAAAACGAATGTGAACAGTAGCCTACTTTTGATCAGTTCATCAGTAATATTCAGGAAATAATAGATATTGAATGGATGTTTGAACTTATTTGCATGTTTTTTGTTTTGTCTTTTTATCCTCATTCCAAATGATCAGGAAAAGAGGAAATCAACAGTAAAATAGGAGAAAGTAGTAAATTATTACTATATTACTGTGCCATAGTAAAATACATGTGCCTATTTTTTGATCAGTTGACCAGCTATCTGCCCAATCAGGTATCTAGGTGACAGTTTATAGTTCTTGAGAGTATGTAACTCTCATTGCATGGCACAGCGCACAGACCTGCCCCTCACTGACTGCACCTGTACGGCCTGCCGGCGGCCCTTTGAGCGCGCGCGATCAGAAAAAAAAGACGCAATCTGGCTGATCATCAGCAACGCAATGCCTCTCCTATGAACACTAAGACCACGTCCACCCCTGCCACCTCCATCCCCCATCCCCGTTGGGCAAAGGGTCCAAATGATCACTTGATGGTGCTTCGTGAACACTCTCGCCTTTTATGGCGGCGCCATTGCGCATGCAAAGATGTACCGGGAGATGCGCGATCATTAGACGGCCGATCGTCATTTCCAAAGGCAAATATTCCCCTTCAGAGTCAGAATAGGCGAATAGCATTTGCAACACATCCTCACGGTACAACTTTTTATTAGAAAATTGGCGATTTTCTCTCACAAATCTCACAATTTACTCAGACGCTATAAACTGAACTGCTTCCGCATCAATGACACCATAGTTCACTTTCTCTGCTATTTCCTCGAACAATTTTGGTCTAGAATCGAAGTACTACATGTCTGCCATCTAGTGGTAGGGAATACAAATGAGATATTACACTATATTAGGAACTACAGTCAATTTAATGAAGTATGACGTCTTGTCGCAATTTTGCGACTTTGGCGCTTAGAGGGTTAAACAGGGGTACATCTGGCTATCCAGTTCTCCAGCGGCATCAAGTTTCTTTTTTGTGGGTAAGAAGGACGGGGGCTTGAGGCCATGTATCGATTATCGAGCACTGAATGCCCAAACAGTGAAACTCCCATATCCACTTCCCCTGGTCCCGGCCGCTCTCGAGGAACTCCGTGGGGCCCGCATCTTCTCGAAGCTGGACCTGCGCAGCGCGTACAACCTCGTTCGCATCCGGGAGGGTGACGAGTGGAAGACGGCATTCATTACTCCCTCATGCCACTACGAATATCTCGTAATGCCGTATGGCCTTGCCAACGCCCCTTCTGAGTTTCAAGAATTCATGAACGAGGTGTTCCAGGAATTCCTCCATCGGTTTGTCATAGTCTACATAGATGATATCCTGATCTATTCCCAGAACCTGGCCGACCATCGCCACCACGTTGCGCAGGTCCTCCAGAAACTCAGACAACACCATCTGTACCTAAAGCTCGAGAAGTGTGAGTTCCATCGCCCCATGGTGCAGTTCCTTGGGTACATCATAGGAGAGGATGGTATCCAGATGGACCAGGGGAAAGTGACTGCCGTCACCGACTGGCCCACTCCTCAGTCAGTCAAGGAACTCCAGAGGTTTCTGGGTTTTGCCAATTTCTATCGCCGGTTCATCAAGAATTTCAGTTTGCTCACAGCCCCACTCACCACCCTGCTCCAAGGAAAGCCCAAGTCCCTGTCCTTCGATTCCAGCACCCACGAAGCGTTCCAGCACCTCAAGACCGCGTTCAGCACGGCCCCCATCCTTCGTCATCCAGACCCCCAGGTACCATTTGTGGTGGAAGTCGATGCCCCCACCACAGGGGTCGGGGCCGTGCTGTCCCAGCAGTATGGTGAGCCTCCTCGCCTCCAGCCTTGCGCTTGTTACTCCAAGAAACTGACCCCAGCGGAGCAGAATTACGACATCGGCAACAGGGAGTTATTAGCCATCAAACTGGCCCTGGAGGATTGGCGGCATTGGCTGGAGGGAGCCAACCATCCATTCACGGTTATCACAGACCATAAGAATCTCCAATACCTCAGAGAGGCCAAGAGACTTAACCCCAGGTTCAATTTCACCATCACTTACCGTCCCGGAAACCGCAACTGCAAGGCGGACGGGAAGAAGGGAAGATTTACGTCCCATCCTCCCTGCGGCAATCCCTTCTGGGCTCAGTTCACACGGTACCGGGTTCTGGACATCCAGGCAGCCAACGGACCCTCTCACTCCTCCAAGCTCGGTACTGGTGGCCCAGTATGTCCCGTGATGTCACCAGGTACGTCCGTAGTTGCTCAGTCTGCGCCACTTCTTCAACTCCCTGTCAGTTACTGGTGGGCAAGCTTGTGCCTCTCCCCATTCCACGTAGACCCTGGTCACACATTGGGATTGATTTTGTAACCGATCTCCCAGAATCTGAAGGAAGCACCTGCATCCTGGTGGCAGTAGACTGCTTTTCTAAAGCATGCAAATTAATTCCTCTCCGTGGATTGCCAACAGCTCTAGAAACTGCAGAACATCTATTTCACAACGTATTCAGACAGTTTGGAGTTCCTGAGGATATTGTGTCAGACAAAATCCTCAGGAATATTGCATATTGTCAGGAATTCATCTCTCACGTTCGGAAAGCCTTCTTCCGCCTGCTTGGAGTCACAGTCAGCCTTTCTTCCGGTTATCATCCACAAACCAATGGCCAGACTGAGCGGAAGATTCAAGAACTCGGACGGTACCTCTGGGCATGCTGCCAGGAAGACCAATACAGCTGGAGCCGTTTCCTCCCGTGGGCCGAGTATGCACAAAACTCTCTCCGTCAGAACACCACAGGTCTAACACCATTCCAGTGCATACTCGGCTACCAACCACCGCTCTCTTCCCGTGGACGGGAGAGCCCTCGGAGGTTCCAGCTGTAGACCACTGGTTCCGAGTGAGCGAGAGAGTGTGGGACTCAGCTCACATCCACCTACAACGGGCAGTGCGGAGACACAAGGCATTTGCGGACAACCGACGTGCTCCCAACCCCAGTTACCACCCAGGAGACAGAGTATGGCTATCCACCCGTGATCTGCGACTCCGCCTGCCCTGTAAGAAGCTGAGTCCCCGCTACATTGGTCCGTTCAAGATCCAGAGGCAGATAAATGAAGTCACGTACCAGCTCCAACTACCCCCCAGGTATCGCATTCACCCCACGTTCCACGTTTCCCTGCTTAAACCCTGTTCCTCTGTCATTCCAGATCAGCACGAGCCGGAAGAGCCTCCTCCTCCTCTAGAAATCATGGAACAACCCTCAATCTACCAGGTCCACGACATCTTGGATTCACGGCGACGAGGTGGCCGGCTAGAATACCTCGTAGACTGGGAGGGCTATGGACCGGAGGATAGATCCTGGGTGGCCCGGGACGATATCCTTGATCCCATGTTACTACAAGATTTCCATCGGAACCATCCTGATGGTCCCGCACTCAGAGGCCGAGGTCGCCCCCGTCGCCGTATAAGGGCGTCAGGAGCCGCCCCTGGAGGGGGGGGGGGGGTAGTGTCAGAGAGTCACAGTCACCGCTGCCCACGGCAATCACCAGATCACAGTCACCTGATTTCTAATCACCCGCACCTGTCAACCCTCATCAGCACTTCCATAAATACACACTCTCTCTGACATTCATCGTCCGGTTTACGGTTCACATGCTGAAATGTAACCTGACTCAATTATTACCTACCTGCTTCTACTTACCTGTTGATGTGCTGAGTTTCTCCCCAGTTTATTCAACTTCTCTCCAAGACGAACTCCCAAGTCTCCTGGTTCCAGTTCTCAGACGATCCTGTATACAGAGAAAAGCTGTTAACCTCCCGTCAAGGCCTTTGGACATTATCTCACACCAAGATACTCACCCACGTTATTCTCTGCACTCTCCAGTCTTCTGATCAGTCAATAAACCTCACTGTCATTCACTCACCTTTGGTTTACGTCTTGTTTGTGACATATATATATATATATATATATATATATATATATATATATATATATATATATATATATATATATATATACACACACCAAAAAAAAAGAAAAACTAAATTAAATAATACTTTCAGTAAAAAATCAACAAAACTCCAGAGTAACCTTCAAACTTCTAGTTAAATCTCAGCTGTCACAAGTAATACAGATAAATTGTGTGGGTGTAACTAATAAATACGTCTTAGTGGTTTAGCAGAGGCATCATTGAGGTTAATGTGGTTTGGAGTAACATGAGGGTGAGTTAATAATTGAGTAATTTATCTGAATTTCTGCTCAATCAGCAGCAGGCAGACATATCGACAGAGTTCAAGCATATTTAATTTTTGTAGCACTAGCAAAAACATCACATTTCTCATTACTAACGTCACTGGTTCTTATGTTTTTCACTAGCATCTTCGTGTCTACTGAATCCAGCTGTTCTAACCACAGCTGCTTTTGGCTGCAGTTCAAAACAAGTAGCCAATTGTGTGGTTCAAGAGGATGCCAAAGGGCAAATATCCAATTGGGTCAGAGCTTAAGTGGTAAACCAGGAATTTTAGGATTTGTTGTCTACCACAATTTATAATTTCATCCAACAGTTTGTAAAAGCAAAAACAAAACAAAAATGAATTCACTAAACAGAACACCATGAATCCATACACAATGAGATTGGAAAGTGTAAAACATTTCTGCTTACTTGAACCTATTTAAAGGAATAGTTCAACCCAAAATGAAAATTTTGTCATCATTTACTTACCATCATGTTGCTCCAAACCTGTATAAGCTTCTTTCTTATGCTGAACACAAAAGAAGATATTTTTAAGAATTTTGTAGAACCAAATATTTGTCGGTCTCCGTTGACTTCCACAGTAGGAAAAGAAATACTATGGAAGTCAGTGCGGACCATCAACTGTTTGATTACCAGCGTTCTTCAAATTATCTTCTTTTATGTTAAACATAAAAAAGAAACTCATACAGGTTTAGAGCGACATGAGAGTGAATAAATGATGACAAAATTTAAATTTCGAAGGTGAACTATTCCTTAATTTTTAGTCTCAATTCAGTGCATCTCTGCAATTAAGTGCATCTCAATCTTAGTGTATGTTATACTGAACACTCATTTCCTTCTAAATTTCTGTAATGGCCTTGACTGCTTGGAGGAGCTAGTAATGAGCAATATACATGAATACTAAATCAGAAGAATTGACAAAATTATGAAATCCTGTATTAAAAAGAGCATGTCTCACTTGAGGAACATGCTTTGTTAAGTCAACTACCTTTGTTGGTGGTAAAGAAGACAAGGGTGAGCTTGGCTCACAAGTAACCACTGGTTCTGATTGGTGTATGGCAACACAGCATGACTGAAACAACGCTGTACTGAAACTTGAAAACATGCTGTTAAAGGTGTTTCGTTAAGAGCAAAAACAAAATGTATTTTGTACTCTGGTGATCCTGAACAGTCTGATCTCAGACTTTCTTAAACAAGAGAACTTTAATTAAAGCACCACACTGTGGCAAACAAAGAAACGTGACTCATTATGAAAATTATGGAGCATGACCTCTACAGATGTAAAAATAACTTCAATAGTCAATATGCAGCCTCATTTGTAATTTAAGCAAGCAACCAAGTAATTACAACGTGTACTGAATGCAAATATAATGTCCTAAAAACATGCTAAGTGAAAAATATTATACAACCTAAAAAATGGCTAATTATGGATCCATTATAATGTAACAAACCTTGTGATTTATTAAAAAATGACCTCTAGCAAGAACTTACCATGACATAAACAAGACTGTGTTCAACTAAAACAAAGAGGCTTCAGGCCACAAAAAAGACACAACACATCCCTTTTGAATAAGAGAGCACAACCTTTCACTATCCTCTTTCAAACTCATGCTTTTCCCCTCTTTTTTTTTTTCACGGCGAGAGAACTGAACCATACTGTTGCTTAGCAACTTTTGAAGTAATTCTAAGACCTACCCTGAACACAAGGACAAATTACCCTGCAAGTATGTGAGCGCTACACAAAAGCTCTCTCTACATATGGATAAATAAGAGATCTACTCCAAGACATTATGTTTAGTATTTACACAGAGTAGTTTAGAAGTATGCTCAGAGACTCTACTCTATGTCTTTTTTGTCTCTGTTGAGCTCCTTCTCTTGGGATTTTACTGGAGATCTTAATTTCTCTTTTAAACTAAAACCCTGCTGGAAGACGGCTAAAGTGCTCGACTCATCAACCAGTAGTAAATATTTTGAAACATGACTAGAAAATATAGGTAACACTCATTTTGGTTAGAGTTCACATGGTTTCTACAGTAAATTCCATGATTTTCCATGACCTTTCCAAGCTTTGAAATCACACTTTTGAAATTCCTCTCCATAATCAAGGTTTTTGTGATAGTCCAGGAATTCCATCTGGTGAAGTCATGAATACGCAGAGACAAGCAATATTAACTTCTCCATTGTTGTTCAGTCACAGTTCAAGTAGAGTGTGACGGTTGGTCGGCGTGGTATTAGTCCCACCCCTCTTTCACAGTGATTGGTTAGATGACTAAAAAGTGACAGCGATAAGCACTGTGTTTTACCCAAAGTTGAACATTCTTCAACAAATAAATGCTCAGTGTCTCGTCACGCTTTTGGTGTTTTAAAAAATAAAGTGCTCCCATTGAAAACAATTGAGAAAAAACGCTTTGGTGGACATGCGGTCAAACTAGATACCATCCAGGCACAATCAGAAGCTGGTTTTAACTGAATTTAGCACAAGGTCAGAAATGCACAGGTATCTGAACAGTCACAATACTCACAAAGGCTGAAGGCAGGTAGAGAACTCCAAGTTCATAGGAACGAACCATAATCTGAGTGTTGTTCTTCTCCAGGGCGCCCCAGGCAGCTTTTGATAAATTGGCACTGTGGAGGATACCAGCAGATGAAGTTTCATCCATGTTTCAAAGTCAAACATTCATGTAAATGTCACCTAAACTAGAAGTGTTAGCATTAAACATGTCAAAGCTAAAGGATATTGTCGAAGAGATTTTTTTCAAACTGCACTGAATAATTAATGCGTTTTGGACTTAGATGTTTAAGAATGACAGGCTATGCCTGAAGGCTTTGCATCCACTGCAGGCTTTAATCTTCATAAAAAGATCTATGAATAACTCATCGCCGGACACCACTGACCTAGAGACACTGCTCACGATCTCCCTCCCTGTGTATTTCAACCACGATTAAAGCCACCGCTTTGAGAAATGCCGCAGGAACAGTGGCCATTCATGCTGCCTTGAGATGAAAATCGTGTGGGCTTCAATACCATAGCCACAGGAACATCATGTGTTAAAAGATTTGAATAAAGAATATCTTTGTCTGCTGGTAAAAGAGAGGGTTTTAAAACCAGAATCTCTTCTCAGTGATTGGTTTTCTAGGGCAAAATCGCCAAAATACAAGCGTTCAACTGCTGAACTTAACATGCTATTCCTGGATGTAATCTGAAAGATAATCAAAGAGAAGAGTGTTCTTTTACCTTGTCATTGCATTTTATAACCCACCTGCCGCTTGACCACTTCGCCACCAATACAAGTCTTTAACACTTCAATTGACCAATTGCACCAAAGGGCTTTGATTATCTGTAAAAGCGCTGTTGCATGAGTGGTTCGAGGAAACTTGCTAACGTCCAGAGTCCATAGTGTTAACTAACAAACATATAACCTCCCAGACTGAAGAAACAGGAAAGTGGTTATTATTTTGCTAAGAAACAGCCAATGAAAGAGAATGGTATAATCTTCAATAAACAAACATATCAGATTTATGTTGTGTAAATAAACATTTATGGAGCCTAAGGGACCCTTCAAGTGGAACACTATCAACACAGCACAGAAGACACAAATCTGCCAGGGATCAGAGAAAAACAAGCCTCCTTCTGCCAAGAGCATTATTTTGGCAGCTATGAGCAACTCTCTGAAGAACAAAAGAGCAGAAACGGTGCTGATCTAATCCAGCTTAGCATTAACATGTCATATTCAAGGCAATAGAGATGAGTTTTGGTGTTTGTTGTAAAAGACTAACACAATCATATATACTGTATGCATCATCGACAAAACCTATGAGTAACCACAAACTGATTTCAATGCTGATGCAATTATGTTTAAAATTGTGTATTTCCTTCTAGACTGCTCTTGTTATTTTGTGGCGATGTGCAATTTGGAGATGATCTGAACTGATACGTGATAAAGACTTAATTATCTAATATTGCTAAAGCAGCTTGGATGTGAAATAACAAAAAGACATAAAATTTCAATAAAACAGGCGTTTAACATGATGATATATGATTATATTGCCTATTAATTTAAAAGTGCACTGTGTAATAGCAGAATTGCAATCTGTATTTGAAACCATTATTATGGCTTAATAAAGCCATAAAAATTTTTCCTCTAAAATCTAGAAATTTTAAGTTGCATTCAACAAACTTGCCACCAAGGTTTTTACCTTGGTTCACTAAAACTACTCAAAACATTTTTGTTAATTTAAATTAAAATAAAATAAAATAAAAAAACAATAAAAGAGTCATACACGAACAATTTTAAAATGTTAGCTTGACAACAAGTTTAACAAGTTTTAGTTGAATCACTAAAACTGGAAATAAAATTTAACTGAACCAAAACGGAAATTAAAATAATTTAAACATATTTAAAAAAAAGACAAAAATGTAGCTAAAATAAAAACTGAAAATGTAAAAATAAAAGCTTATTCAAAATATGAATAAAAACTATTATAGTATATAAATAACACTAAAATAACTTTGCTTGGCACAGTTCTTCAGCCTGCTGTGACTAGAGTTGCTATATCTGATCTGAAATCCTGACTGTCAAACAGACCTAAAATGAATTCAATTTAGCAAGCAAGTTACTTCATCATTCTAACCTTGTGACAAGGAACCAGGCTAGTTGTGTGAAGTCCGGTGAAACCCTCATATAGGTTTTAATGTGAGGCATCGCATTGCTCCTGCCAGTAACATCAGCATGCCAGCCACTGTTTAGAGGAGAAAGATTGAGAAGGTAAGTGAAGGAGAAAGAAAATGGATAAACACCTGCTGATATACCTTTCCTAAGTGCAAAAACACCCAAAGTAGTATTTCATGCCATTTGCAGGTGCAGAGAGATGATGCTTTAGGGCGTACCGTGCAGACGAAGAGGAGAGCTTTCTGTCTGATTGCTGTCAGCATTCAGGCATGAATACAGAAGTCTACATGGACTCATTTAAATATACTGAGTAGAAGTGTAGAGTGTGCACTCCAGAGGGGGACTGAGATTAAATCTACATCGCAACAGGCCCATCTCTGATCACTTAGCAAAATTGAGGCGACCAGTAAAATAGCTTATTTATGGTTATAATGTGTTAAAATGATGGGAGAGATGGGATAAGAACCCAACTGAAATTTCTAAGGAGCAATTTAAGGGTCAGACAACTCTTGGGAAAGGCAGCTGTTTAGATCACGAGGTCTGGAGCACTGCCGAGGAGCCTTTTCAGGAGAATATTTATGGTAACATTTAAAAAGAGTCATTTTAGGCTGAATATTGATGAGTACATTGTCAAAATGTTTTTTTTTCCTTTTTTCACAGAGATAGGAGAACTTACTGGAAGTAAGAGTGAAGCCAGAGCTGTTTTTGAGCCGTCTGTATGCTGTAGGGTAAAGATCCCCCAGCTGCAGGGATAAGAACAGTTAGTCGTCATAGGTGGAGGTGCAAGGAAAAAAATATGTTTTGATTTCAGAGTAAAAAATGAATAGCCTTACCTGGATAGCCTTCCAAACTGTTTCTCACATTTTCCACAGACGGGTAAACCTAGAAATTACAGAAAGGATTAATTACCTTCTTGTTTTTTTTTAGTTTATGTCAATTTGACTAAAGGTTCAGTAATATTCTTTTCTTAAAATAAATTAATACTTTTGTTTAGGGATTCAAGGATGGATTCAATGGATCAAAAGTAACAGACCTTCACATTGTTAACGATTCTATTTCAAATAAATGCTGCTCTTTCCATTCTCAAAGAAAAAAAAGGTTTCAATTTCACAAAAATATTAAGCAGCACAACTGACTGATAATAAGAAATGTTTTTTGAGCACAAAATCAGCATATCAGAATATTTTCTAAAGCATCATGTGACAAAAAATCTTATAATCCCCAAACTATTGAACTGTAGGCTATCTATCTACCTATCCACCCATTATACCTACTGAAAACACTAAGAAACTAGACAGAGCTAAACTGTCTGACTTGCACAACACAGATATGATCTCAACAGAAAAGTAGCTTTGTGCATAATGTGTTCTTTATATGTCAACATTTAGAACTTCTGAATAATTTCACCTGTCCTTAACAGTTATGGAACTGAATCACCTCAAGAGTTCAACAGAGTTTCTGAAGCCTGCTAATTGTAAGAGTCTTCGGTCTTTAGAGATGACACAGTAACATTAAAGGCTTGATGGTACTGTCTGCCATCTTTCTCTGTGCTGAAGACTCTCCGTGTGGTGCCTTGACTTTTCAACTGACATTTAACAATAGCTGCATCAGACAGAAATCAATCTTCTATCCCTCCATCTGAGCAGATATTGTTATGCAAATAACAGAATGGATGAGAATTCTTCCTGTAACGATTGTCTCTAACAGATCGTGCCGAGAGAGACTTGAAAAGGTTTCCTTTTTTGCAAAATTGGAATTCAAGTATTGCAAATGGGAACATGCTATGAATACTAATTGCTAATTAAACACGCGGGACATCAACAAATTTCAAATTTCATAACTCAGAGGAATTATATACTGAAATACATGAATGAGGAACACGCAGATGCACATGTGCGCTCCGGCGTCCCTCCTTGATTCTAACCTAATTAAAATGGAGACACAATTGAGGGCTCATTTATCCTGATAGATAAGCAAGCTGGTAGGACAATATGCAACTGTGGTTTTTGTAATATCCATCTGGCCACGTCGTTTGCAATCCAGAGAGGGTACGGCAGCGATACGAGCAGATCTTTTCACCGCTTCAGCATGCTCTGCGGGGGCTGTTCGAAACACTCACCAGGAGCATCTGTGTTTCTGGACTGGCTACTGATTTCCCTGCCTTCCCCAGTGTGGTCAGAGTGCGCTGGAACTCAGCTGCCAACCATTTAGTTTTATCAAGTCCCATGGAGCCAATACTGGAGAACTGGCCAAGCACGTGCCAACGCTCTTCATTCTGCACGGGCTTCGTGTGTTCGCTGAGCAGCTGAGAGAAACAAAAACAATGAGTGCATGTCACACTACATCAATATTTGCATGTGTCTAATTTGGCTAGCTTTTATCAAGTGACAGATGAATTAGCAACAAAATTGGACACATAGCCTTTGACGTCAACAACAGAAGATATGGGAAGTGTTTTTACTTCTCTTTTAAAAGATAATAAGCCTATTTATTCTAACTATCAGACGTATGCATGATTATATGGTCGGTTAGATGTTATTTTGTACATTAGTATTTGTTTTGCTCTACTGTCAGCAATCTTTTCAAAAAAGCCCTTGACCTATTTTTGGTTCCTGACCCACCAGTTGAGATCCACTGATGTGGGCCGAGTCTTATGAAGGTGTAAAGAGTGTGCTCTGTTTGAGTCAGTTATTCATATCAAAGCGCTGATTAGATAATGTTCAGTGTGACTTCATTTTAGTACAGAAACTGATTTCTTCTGGCTGTTTCTGAATCTTGCCAACACCAATCCAACACATCGCTCTGCCTGTGTTATCTGAATTCCCTCAGTAAATAAGGCATGAAGAGTACATCTCCAAGGCATCCCGCAGGCGCACAATGCTTTTTCATGAACATCAATCATTCTTAAGTCTAGGCGGAGAGGAACTATTGCCTTTGAAGGAAAAAGACTTGAATCACACAAAAACATTACTTTTCTTAATCGTAGATGGCCCCACTTCTGCATGGCAGGTCCTTGATATCTTCCTGGAGTTGAACCAATGAGATATACTCTATACAAGAAAACATATAAAAGAAGTTATGTGATTTAAAACATTTTTTTTTTTATTATCATTTAGATTTTTTATTAATTTAGATATTATCTATAATATTAATCACCATTTAAATGATGGAGGTGGGATTTATTTCTGCAATTTTCACAACTTATCAAATTAACCAAGTCATATTAGTAGAACCAAACCTGACAGATATGCTGAGTTTTATTTAGAAGTCAAACTGCAAATAAACTAGGTATTCATGAGAAGAACAGTATAGTCTGCATTGTCTTCTGAGTCATGTCTGTGAAAAATAATTCCATAATTCCATACTCTGATCATAAAGTCTACAAACTTTACTCTGTTTTTTGTTTTAATTTGTATACTACCATTCAAAAGTCTGGGGTCTGTAGGATTTTTTTTTCAAGAAATTAATACTTCCATTCAGGATTCAAGGATAAATTCTGTAAAATGTATTCTGGTTCCCACAAAAATGTTAAGCAGCACAACTGTTTTCAAATTTGATAATAATAAGAAATGCTTCTTGAGCACCAAATCAGCATATTAGAGATTTCTGAAGAATCATGAAATGCTGAAGACTGGAGTAATGATGCTGAAAATTCAGCTTTGCCATCACAAGAATAAATCATATGTAACAATGTATTAAAATAGAAAATGTCTGTCTTGGCGAGCGTTCAAAAACATTAAAAAAAGTTTACAATGGTATCATCTAATTTACATAAACCCACAACTAAATGGCACGAAAAACTACATAAACTGATGATTTACATGTCAATCAAACAGTCTCAAAATGGATGGTTTCTGCCAGGATAAGCAGCATTGTGAATGCCTTTTGCAATCAGTCAAAGGTCTGACTATGCTAGTCTGATATCACGTCATCTTTCTAATTTGAATAATGGCTCTTTCACTTGTTAAGATTCCCACCTTGTTTCTGACAGATCATGCTGTTTGATGCGGTCAATCCACTCAGCAAGCTCTGGAGCCCGGTATGCTTCCAGGTATTCCAGCAGGTCGCTTTTGAAGTTGGTGGGAGACTCCCCCGCTGTTTCCGGACTTCCCTCCGGTAACCTGGGGTATAGAGGACTCATCCACATCCTGTCATAGAGATACAAGTAACAAATTTACTAATGAAGGGCGTGAATCATCGAAATGTTACTAAGTTCGACTGGGGCATGTCATATTTGGCTTGCTTGTGTTAAATGCCCGTTTAAAAAACAAAAAAGTAATGTTTAAAAGAATGCCTCTGAAAAAACAATTCCAAGGGCAATCACAACAAAGTTCATTAAAATAATTCATTCATAACAGTCATTTGTTTGTGAATCAGATTGCATTAGTTTGTTTTTGTGCACATCCCACAAAGACAACTCAATAGAAGGATATTGTCTGATATCATTCCACATCTTTTTATTGCGTCACATTCAATACAGACTGAAAACTCACACTTAAATGTTTAAAATATGATTTCTTTTGCCATGGCTCAGAAGATTCAGTAGTGAAGGGGCATCGCTGCTAAGAACAAAAGCAATGGAGTAAAAGTTAAATATGTCTCTCCATAAAATTAATTCAGTGAAAAAATATAAAACATGGGTTGTCAAAATTCTATATGGATTTTCATTCACCTCAATTAAAATATGGGGAATAATTTTACTATGGCTGATAGCAATAAAGCAATTTATACACTAAGTCAATTTCTAATAATATTTTGCTAGTTAACATTTTAACTTTTGTAAAATAGATCAACAGAGACCCCTTCATAGTATTAGGCTTCTGCATTCTACAAGTGAACACATTCACGCAAAAAAAGACTTCAACGTGCTAGACTTCTCCTAAAGAAGTCCAATAACTCATGACTGTAGGAGTGTGGGGACTCGTCTTGACAGACTGGTTATAGTATATTCCCATGAGGCTCAAGGATAACAAATCAATATGGATTCAGATTGGAGCCATTGCAATAAAGGCAGCAGAAAAGCCCTTCAGAAGAGACTTGAGAGGAAGAACCTTCATCTGTGTGAATAATAATGAGAATGTGGCTTGCGCTGCAATATAGAAGGGATACCTGGGGTGGGACAGAACCAGATGGGGAGACATGTCAGACCTTTAATGATATTCATTGTGCTTCACTGTGGTCTGAAGCTGATAGAGACAGGTTGGCAAATGCGAGGAACAGAGGGTGCATTCTACATAACATTGACGAAATACTCTGGCCTTCACGCAACTGCATTTAGCATTTGCCTAGTCAATTCAACTATGCCTTACTATCATGAGAGAGAAAAAAATGTTGCTGTTTAAAAGCTTTGCAATTTTCATGAGAACAGCAGATCTATTATCCATTCAGCCATGGTCCCATCCTCGCTCATTACTCAGGCAAACACACAAGCACATCTTTCTGACACTAGGTGGCGCTATATGCAGCAAATTTATGTTTTTGTTAATAACTCCAAAACATCATGGACTGGAAACAAAATATCTATATCCTATCTACAGTATGTCCTATAATATCTATAATGTCTAATTGAATATTGTAATTTCTGAAGACACATGCTCCAGTTACATCAATTGTTGGTGATAAGGGGAAATCTACGGTAAAACGGTTCAGCTGTAATTAAATTCAATGTGAATTATCATTTGCTACCCCATTTTACTATGGAAGCCCATTTCCGCCACTGAATAAAAAAATAAAAGAAAGGTTATTGCGACTTTTTTCTCAGAATTGTGTGATATAAACTCACAATTGCGGGGTATAAAGTCAGAATTACGATCAATAAAGTAACAATTGCGAGATAAAAACTCGCAATTCTGGCTTTTTTTCTCGCAATTGCGAGTTTATATCTCGCAAATCTGATGTTTTTTCTCCGAACTGTGAGATATAAACTTGCAATGGTGTGTTATAAAGTCAGAATTGCGAGTTTGTATCACACAATTATGAGAAAAAAAGTATGAATTGTGAGATAAAAAGCCGCAACTACCTTTTTATTTTTTATTCAGTGGTGGAAACGGGCTTCCATATTTTACACTAAATTCGGGTTCAGTAAGTAAGAAATTAATAGTTACAAAAGATTTATATTTGAAATAAATGCTGTTCTTTTGAACTTTCTGTTCATCAAACAACCCTGAAAAATGAACCATGGTGTCCACAAAAATATTAGACAACACAATTGTTTTCAACACTGTTAATTAGAGAAATGTTTCCTGAGCACAAAATCAGCATATTATGATTATGATAATGAGCAAGAATGATTTCTGAAGGATCATCATGTGACACTGAAAACTGGAGTAATGTCTGCTTAAAATTCAACTCTGCCATCACAAAAATAAATGACTTTTAAATTATATTAATTTAGAGATCTTTAAATAGTAACAATACTGTAAAATATTGCTGCTTTTACTGTATTTTTAATCAAATAATAGCAGCCTTGGTGAGCATAAGAATCTTCTTTCAAATGATTGTTCACAACAAGACCAAAAACATGAATAGACAATAGTGCCAACTTTGATTAAGTGTTAATTTTACAACCAAATGTACAACCACTGGCATTTTCAGCTGGATAGAGATGCTTTGGTGGACACACTGCCTTATTCTTTCAAATTTAGCAGCTGTGGCTATTTTCTCCACTTTTCTAGCCTGCCAATCATTTTCATGTGTGGTTACACTTTATTTACAGGGACATTGAGGACAAGAAATGATGCATAGAGCAGGTGGGAATGGTCTTGGGAAATATTAAGCCGAATTCAAACTCACATCGCCCATTTAAAAACACCATAGAACCATATAGCAAAGCATGTGCACTAACCGCTACGTCACAGCTCCAACAGCATTTAATGCCCTCTTTGTGAACTGAGGGCAGTACAGGTTGAGTGAATGTGCCAATATACTGTACTATGTTTAATTGTTTGAATATATGTATGCCAGCGGCATAAATATTAACTGCTCAATTTAGAGATTTAATTTCCTCCTCACTAATCCACAGCTTAGTGTGGTTGATAACCTAACTGCCAGCCTAACCCTATGACTCTGGAGCTTTTGTCTTCTTAATGGTATTCTGTTCCTGATACACTGATAATAAAATTGAACCTAATAACCGAAAGCGATTGCTAATTCATTGGCCATCATTCTGAACTGCCTGCTAGCTTCTGCTGGTATGAATATGACACCATGGAGAATATCTTTATTAAAGGACAGCTCTCATAAACCGCTGCTTCATTTAAGCAATTATTCCATGTAGCTAATTTAAACACACCATTTCGGGTCAGAGAGGTGTCTATAACAATGTGATTGGTTTATTTGGATTTGCAGAGCTCAACACTCAATCCTATTTAGGATACATCAGCTTAATTTCAATTTACTCTAAGTGTCTGCTCAGTGTGTTGTCATAGCAACAGACAAATGTGTCAATAGGACTAGCGAACGCACCACTTTCATTTCAGATATGAAACAAATGTTGGTGTATTCAGAAAACGAGCAACTATAACAGAGAGCACAACATAAACAGCTTGTTTCTAAATTGACTGCACCGTCAGCTAGAACGTTTCCATTCTGACCATTCATTCACACGAGTTTGCTTTTAGCCCCTCCCATTCCATGCTGGACCACCTTACCCCTGTGTTTTCTGGTACCAATCGGCTCGGATGAGGTTTGAGGTAAGAATGATGACTCTGAATCCCTCCTCGTACCAAAGCAGCATCATTTTCCTGCAAAAGGCAACTATGATTTTATTATGATTGATCTTACATAATGACATTCATTTGATGCAATCTTTTTCTTTCATTTGTGTCCATCAAACAGTACAAAACACAACCATTAAACCCTATGGCACATTTACCAAAGACTCAATATTACTTCTCTGCATAATAACTTTGATTTTACCTAAAATCCATGGCTTTCTGTGTCAAGCAGCATAAAAGAATACATTTAAACACTGGGGCACATTTATTACGCCTTCAGCTTTTGTGTCATATTAATTCTAACAAAAGCTCCACGTATTGAAATACAAAATCAATTCTATGCTGTTCTTTGTGTGAAAATGTATTATTTCACTTAATAAAATAAGAAAATAACTCTCCATGTCCTTCAGAGAGGGACATTTAGAACTCATTTAAAGGCAAATTAGCACATGAAGACTTGACAAAGGTGTTCGAGGAGGATTATACTGCCAATCTTTTTGTTCTTTTGCTTCCTTTTCTGCTGAATTTATATAAAATAAGACAAGCCGTTTAATTCGCTCCCCTGGAGTCAAAAATGCTCAATCCTGTTATGTCTTTCTCTGTTGAATAAAACATGAAAGATTCTTGTGCGAGAAAATAGTACTCTAGGAATACATCACATTGAAATTCAATGCTGCGTCTGTTTATCATCTAATTTCAACTCATCACAACAGATGCTCAGTTGATAATCTGCACACCGGCAAGGACTGCGAAGATGATAATACTCATTTGAGGAGTGCTACATTCAATATGCATTATTCTACTGACTGCTAATAAAACCTAAATCCTGATCAAGGTGTTAATGAAATTATATAAGCGAGCTACAACACGACCACTGTTGCACTGTTACTTAAAAACCAAGCCACCACTAGAACCACACCAATATATGCTTTCTGAATGTTTCATTTCATAACTGTGAGCATAAATATGTTTTGATGTTAGGTGCTCTCCAGACTGAGCAAACTGCTTTATCTATATTCTGTGATGGTACTGATGGGATGTGGCCTCATCCCAAAGTAGTCCCATGGTTCAGGTGTGGACTTTGTGCAGGCCAGTAAAGCTCTACACATCAGACTCAGACATCAGCATTTAAAATGGGGGGAAACATCATTATGAAATAAATGTTTTTCTCAAATACACGTTGGACACAATTATTGGCACCCCTAGAAATTCTTATGAGTAAAATATCTCTGAAGTATATTCCCATTCATATTAACGATTTGAAAAAATCGAAACTGCCTGGAAGATGACGTGTGTCTATATCGTCCTAATGCACGGTGAGGAGGAGAGTTTGAGTGACTAAAGACTCTCCAAGGACCACAGCTGGAGAATTGCAGAAAATAGTTGAGTCTCGGGGTCAGAAAACCTTTAAAAAAATTGTCAAACAGCACCTACATCACCACATGTTGTTTGGGAGGGTTTCAAGAAAAATTCTTGTCGCTCATCCAAAAAAACCTCCAGCATATTCAGTTATCAACACGACTGAAACTTCAAATGGGACTGGCTTCTATGGTCAGATGAAAGTAAAAAATGAGCTTTTTAGCAGCAAACACTCAAGATGGGTTTGGTGAACAGGGGGATAAAAAGTACCCCATGTGTACAATGAAATATACTGCTGTATTTTTGATGTTGTGGGCCTATATTTCTGCTGGAGGTCCTGGACATCTTGTTTAGACACATGGCATCATGGATTCTATCAAATACCAACAGATCAAAAATCAATAAGTGACTGACTCTGTTAGAAATCTTATAATGGGCCATGTTTGGATCTTCCAACTGTACAGTAATCCAAACACAAACCTCAAAAACAACACAAGAATGGGTCACTGGGCACAAAACCAAGCTTCTGCTGGCCATTCCAGTCCTCTGACCTGAACTCTATAGAAAATGAGTGGGTGAACTGAAGAGAAGAAGCACCAACATGGAGCTGGGAATCTAAAGGGTCTGGAGTGATTCTGGATGAAGGAATGGTCTCTGATCTCTTGTCAGGTGTTCTCTAACCTCATCAGGCATTATAGGAGCTAAAATTTAGAGCTGTTAAACTGGCAAATGGAGGTTTCAAAAAGTATTGAATAAAAGGGTGCCGTTAATTGTGGCCAATGTGTATTAGAGAAATGAAAGCTTAGATTTTTGTGATTTTTTAAAATAAAAGATAAAAAAGAATTAACAATGCAGATAAATTTTCACAGCATTCTTTGATCATATTTACCAAGGGTGCCGATATTTTTGACCATGACTGTATGTTTAACAATGTAATGTACAGAATTTTTACTAGAAAATTCAAGCTTAAGTCTTATTTTCTTCACCCACTGCCTCACTAAAATTATACAGATAAATAAAATGTCCAACACTCACGTATGATGTGTGCCAAATGCAATATCCAGTTTGGCCTGTTAAAAACAAGAGAGAGTTTGATTCAACAAGAAGCATTTAGTATTCCTTTTTTTAAACGTTAAAAAGCCTGCCAAAAAGTATTTTTATATGTTTTTTTCCAATATACACACAGTTACTGAAAGACATAATATTTTAGAGGACCTCAGACTACCATAAAGTTTAATGCTTCCCTCTAGTGGAAAAAGTAGGTTATTGCAAAAATGACAGAACCTGGCAGAAACGAATATGTGGATATGGTTTTGCTTGCTCGATTAACCGAGCCTTGGACTCTCTTTTTTCTCCGTGAACGAGTATGACCGGTTTATCCCTAAAAACAACAAAAACAAACAGCATAAGTACTCACTGACATGTGTTCAGTGTGGTGAAATGAGTGTGCAATTCTACATCAAATCCAAAAAGGTGAGATTTCATCCTACCTGAATTCAGGTGGATACTGCTCCACCATCCATGGAATGTCAAAGCAGTAATTAAACTACAAAAGAAAAAAAAAGATGTTGATCAGGATAAAAACATTTGTATTTTGTATGGTTTCTTTAGTCTCTTTAGCTGACACAATACCTGAACAGACTCTTTCAGGGTTCCAAACATTGGAGAAAGTATCTCTGATTATAGAACAGAAGGAGAAAACAGATTATTAAAAGATGATTAGAAATATATAACATGTATCAGAACTTTTTTTTAAAAAGTAGACAAACTCTTTAGATACCTTTGATATGGAGAGCTCCAGTGTTGAACTTTTTTGGTATCCCAGTGACTTTGTTTAAATAAAAACGATACATGTCATTTATAGACAATAAATTGGTCTCAAAGAAATCAGCTGGCTCTTCTTTATAATAATTAGGGCCATGAGGACTCGGAGGACGCTTGTCTTCAGTCTTCTTCTTCTTTGGACTTACATTAGACTTCTTGGGCTCTTTTTTCGGGGCAGGTGATGGAGTTTCATCATCACTGCTTGAGAGGTTCCAGCCTGCCTCCTCTGTTTCTCTCTTTCTCTTTACAGAAGGTGAAGGGTTGCTTTCATATTTTACAGGGATCGTTTGATTCACATGTGCAGCTTTCCTGGCCTCAGATCCCATGGAGGGAGCAGATGGTTCTTTTACAGAATGGGTGTCCTCATTGCGTTTTGGACTCAGCTTGGGCTCTTGCTTAAAGAAAGTGGTGATCGTATCAGGTTTTCTTTCTAAATCAAGTTTAATGCTTGGTTTGTTTGAATCCTTCTGAGGTGTTGGAGGAATAACGTTATCCTCGTCCTCACTATCTGATATGGTCCACTTGCCGTGTTGACTGTCCTGGGACATTTTTGTTCAGCTGTGGATCACAGTATTATTTTACTTTTATAGTTGCAAACAATAAACTATATACTGTAAACTTTCATACTATGTAATGTATACAACACTGTCTGATTTTGTCTTAAAATAACAACTTTGTGCATTTGCACAGGTAGATGGAGTTTGTACAAAAGATAAATACTTGCATAGAAGATAGATCGTAAAGCTACACTGTATGCGTTACATAATACCAATGTAGTTCAACGTAAATGAACACAGACTTACAAAGAGGCGGGAAGAGGAAATGTAAGGCTATAAGAAGATAATTTTCAAATTGTTAACTGTTATAAAGAAAGATAAGTGCTGCAAATATACAGCTACAAAACTACTAGACCCTTGTCCATTTGAAAGTAATATCATAACAGCACCACAACAGTTCGCTGTGTTTTGATTTGGCATGCACTCGCTCTGACTGTTCATTCCACATGTAGCAACAGCAGAGACGCGCCACAATGTTCTTCAAAATAAAAGTCTATGATACTCGACATTGAACAATCTCATAATTTCGACTTTAATTTCATAATTATGACTTATGTCATCATTTTGACTTTATATGTTTAGCTTTCAGCAAACACATACATTTTAATTTTTTTTTTTTTAATTAATTTTATTTTTTTTTTCAGATGTGGCGGAAGTGGGCTTCCATAAATATAATGTTTTTACAAAACATTATATTCAACGTTATGACACTGGGATTTTTTAAAATTATTTATTTATTTTATTTTTTTCTCAGATACAAAGTTTCATTATGAGCTCAACATTCTAAAAGTTTTATTTATTAGTTTAAAAAAAAAAGACAATTAAGTGACAAACAAAATTCATAGAATAATAATAGAATTATAATCAAAATAATAATGTAAGTATTGTATAATAAGTAATGATTATAATGTAATATGTAATACTTTAACACGTCTAGGTTATTTTTTTTTTATCAGTATTTCATTACAACTGCGTATACTGTGTTTGTATTTTTGCATTGATGGGAGTACTTAATAACTGTCATGAAAATAATGTAAAACGCAAGCATCCTTAGTTGCCCTAAAATAAGCTTTTTCTTTAAGCGGAATACAATTTTTCTTACATGTTAATTAATTGGTTTGAGGGGTGAAATATGTTGATGAAAGATTTCTCGAAAGTTACTTGCAATGAGTAGCTTTTTACACTTTTATTTTGAAAATAACGAACTATTCATCATAGATCATTCTCATGTTTCTAACCAGTCAGCGTCTCTGGTACTGCGTGCTACTAGACAGCCAATCCCTCACATCCATACGGTTTCTATGCAAACATATACGACTTTCCAGAAGCCTTCAGATTTGTATTTTATTTTTTTCTTATCTAGGTTGTCTCAATGCAAATATTCACAACTGGAAGAAGCTTTAGGAGTGAGAGAGAAATAAACAATGCCGAGAGGAAAAAAATGGAGTTGGTAAGATTTGAGTTAATGTTGTTGAACGATGTCATGACGCTTGTGAAACAGCTTTGTTTGGAACAGATTCTGGTGTGGATGCTGAGTTGACATATACAGTATTTAATGTACACATGACAATATTGTGATCAAGGTAACGTTAAGTGGTTCAAAAGTTAAACGACAGAACATTCGGTCACATTTCTGTGGAAGTGAACGAGCATGGGATGGATCTGTGCTGCGTTATTTAAAAAGCGTGGTGTTGTAGCATTTAGATAACATGTTAGATGTGAATAGAAAAGTAAATGAGATTTCTTGACATTACAGACGCAAACGAAAAAAACATTTCTCTACCTAAAGAGAGAAAAAGTGTTCCGCCCGAACAGGGACTTGAACCCTGGACCCTCAGATTAAAAGTCTGATGCTCTACCGACTGAGCTATCCGGGCTCTGAACGGCGCTCTGGGGAAGGGCAGCTAAATCACTACTGGTCATGTAAAATGCATATTATCTGTTTTGAATAGCAACCTCAAATCATAACGATCATTGCAAAGAAGTAATCTGCATAATATTGTCTGGTCATAACACGTGTTGTGCCTAAATCGGTGACCTACACCACTAGAGAAATCCGTGACTAGAGGTCGCTGTTCATTATAAGTTTGTTTGTGCGAGAACGCGCCTGTGAACGCGGCTAGGAGTTTGTTGAAGTTCTTTGAATGAGCAGTGCTGTGAAACATGATTATTTATTGCTTGTTTTATTGTTATTATTATATTTTTTGTTTGAGTTTTACCTTTCTGATTGTTATTTGAATCACTAAATACATTAATGAAACAATCCAGTCCATCCGGATGCCACTGATGTACATTATATATAATTTACATTTTGATATTGTTTTTTTTTTTTGTATTCTGTAAAGCTCCTTTGGAAATTATGTTAAATAAAATGCATAAAATATAAATAAAAACGTCTGTAATGTTTACTTTATTACAATTTTTTTTATCTGCTCAGCATTTAATCTGTATTTGAATGCAAAAGAGTAATCCTTTGAAACTCTAAAGTGTTTATTTCACCTTTGATTTTAGTATTGTGCTAAATTCAATTTTGTGCATTTTGGGTGTTTATTAGGTGCTGTTTCGTTCACTTTATATTATCAGGTATTAGGTGAATGTTGTATTTTAGACATTAAGAGTAAAACAATGGATTTGTATGTCTGTCTTGCACTTTCCATTTAGTATTTCTGCATCAGGGCAATATGCATCCTAGGATGTAAAATAGAAAAGGTTAGACATGACCGAAAAATGAATTTTGGTTAACATTAAAGCCATGCTTTCTGAAATGGTGGGGTAATGGATTTTGGTAACCAATTATACTGCCTCGTCAGATTTAGTGTTCCTGCTGTATGTCTGTTGTTTGCATCAGAGCAAAATGTTTACTAAAATACAGAAAAGAGAAGTTTAGATATTACCAGGGTAACTTTGTATAAAATTAAAACTTTTCTGTGTGAAATAGAGAGGGGTAACAGACTTTGGTAACCCGTTATGGTGCCCTGTTGGATTCTGTGATCCTGCCGTATATCTATGGCTGATGATACATGGGGCAACGTTTTGAGCAATTTTGCCGGGCAACTTTTTTGAGCAATGTTGCTTGGGCAGTTTCCCACTGAAAATGGATAACACATTTCTATCTGGCTACTTTAGATCGGTTGTGGACCATGTCTCTGGTTGCCTGTTGACCGTCCACAACATTAAGTTGCCTGGCAACATTGCTCAAAAAGTTGCCCTGTGTACCATCAGCCTATGTCTGTTCACATCAGAGCAATATGCTTTCTAGGATATAACACAGAGGAGATCTGGCATTACTAGAGTGAATTTGTTTAACATTAAAGCCATTTTGTGTGACATAGTGGGTGGTAACAGATGACCACCTGTTATGCTGACTTGTTGGATTTGGTGACCACGCTATATATCTGTAACATCAGACTAAAATTCTTTCTTTCTGTTTTACAGTACCACTGATTTATTTCACATGTGTATTTCACCACAGCATTTCAACAGACACCCTCGTCACCCTGCCGTGCTCACAGTAGTGTGCATGAACGCCAGGCTTATTCTCCCACAAACATTTACTGGACAAGTGATCTCTAATCACAGATTTCTTTCATCTGCATTCAGTGTTAAACACAGATTCTTTTCTTAAAAATCCTATGAACATTCAGTACGATCCCTCTCTGTTTACAGTCCAATTTCATATGAAACGTATGTTTCTGATTCTAATGTTGCCACTGCTGGGGTTATACATACTTCTTAATAAAGATTGCAGATTGACTCTGAATATAATATATCCATGTCTATGTTCTTTAGGTTTTCCTTCAATGTGATGTGGATAAGAAAGGTTATTTATCCAGAGAAGATCTTAAGATAGCAGTGGTCATGCTTTTTGGATACAAGCCATCAAAGGTACAGAAAATAATCAGAATCACTTGCTTGATATTTTCCAATATATACATTTACTCTCTTTAACTGAGACCCGCTTGGTTCGTTATTTCTATTCTGGGGCCAGTTGCATAAACTTAGCCACCATGTTAAGACTGTGTCTTTAGAACTAGTTTGACCAACTAGCAGTTGCCAAGGGGTAATCAGTCTTACTTTTCCAATACAAATAAGACCAATCCACCTTTTCATAACTGAATTAAAAAAGTTATGACCAGTTATGACCAGAAAAAAAATTAGGTGACTAACTTTTTAAGACTAGTCTAAACAGTTTATTCAACCGGCCCCTGGGGTCAGCTGCATAAACTTAGTCTCTATGTTAAGACTGTCTTCGGGTGTGTTCAATTCACACTGAATTAAAAAAATTATGGCCAGTCTTAAAGAACTTTTAAGACTAGTCTATGCAACCTGCCCCTGCTGGGATGTTGACTAGCTTTGATTCCCTGAATGAATCGTTCTTTTGATTTAGATCTTCTTTGCGCTGAACCGATTCAGACAACCGGTTTGAACGATTCGTTCAGGAATCGGACAGACTGAAATCAATCTGAGCCGTTCTAGTGCCAACAAATCACTACAGTGTTAAATAAATTAATAAGTAAAAATATTATTAAAAAAATTTAAATAAAAAATTTAGTAAAAAAATTAATAAGATTAGCGAGGATGCCACACCCATGATCACATGACCAAAAACGGTACAACTATTCCCTCGGCGCCTCGAACTCGAAGTAACCATTGTATAGATGACATATTATGTAGCGTTGCTGTTCGTTAACGGCCTTGTAGAAAAGGGGCATTATGTGTGGATTAAAATGCTTACCTTTTGGTTTGGAACAACCATTCAGTTATTTTACCGGAGTAATTTACAGTTCAAGTGCGAAAAAAGCTCTTTGGAAATCGCCTACCATCTAATTCAGACATCTGTGGTTTGTGAGTGAGCAAAAGTGAGTAATAGTAAACTGCCTGAGTATTTGACTGCTACAGCGAAATGTGAGTTACTTTAATAAGATAAATGAATAACGAATTCAACAATGTTAGAAATATTAAACGTTGTAGAAATAGGTTTACGACTTCAACACGATGTGCGCATGCGCAAAGCACTTGCCGCCGCCCTTTATGTCGATAACTGCCAGAAGTGGATTGATCTCATTTTATCGGACTGTCAGATAATCAAAACAGTTTTACTGAGTGAAAACATGATTTCAATGCCTACATAGGGACAACTATTTGCGTGTCAAGTATAGCCTACATATATTTTACATATTGTACATTTCATGTGATTATATATATATATATATATATATATATATATATATATATATATATTTACAGTTTTGCTTAATATTTTTTTTTATTTATATATTTTTATTATAATTTAACATTAATTTTGTATTTTCTCTTGCAGTCAGAGACAAACATCTTGATGGAGAATGGCACTGACTGTCCAGGTAAGGGCATAATATCGTACCTGTCATATTGAATTACTGCATCACAGTTTGCTGTACAGTTGTACACATGCCAATGCTGTGTATTTTAGTGTTTTGCGATTTACCTTAAGCAGACGCTCAACCCACATTGATGTGCAGTCTAAAATTAAATGTACAATTTCGCTCCTGATTTATTTTTTTATGTGGAAAACCAAATTTTATACCGCTCAGGCAAAGTGAAAGGAAAAGGAGCTTGACGTAGATACTGTGTAATCTTTTTACACATTGCCAGTAATGAAATCCTGACAAACAGCAGTAAATAATGTTGCCGTGAAATGCATACAGGATTTCTACAGGCCCTTTTGACAGACAGAAACACTGAGGAAAATGGGGGTTTGGCAGGACAGCATTTTGAGGGAGACATTAAATGGTTGAAGACCTAGATTAGTAAGTAATTTGTTTCTTGTTTTATCCCACAAGCAAATTGCTTTTGTATGCTGCCCTGTGGGAAAGCAGAAGATAATCTAGTTAAAGTGGCATGCTTTGTGTGATGAAATATTCCACCATTAAATCTTGCTCAGAGCAAATGGTGAATTAAATTGCCCCTCTTTTGAATTTCATGTGATTACTAAATTAGTGATGGTCGGGAGGAGAGGGTTGCTGCTGGTGGTGATGTGGGAGGCTTGACTAGACTCAGTAGTGAAATGCTTTGGCAGGCTCATCGCACGGAAAAGAGGCCACTTAAGGCTTCAGTGCTACACGGTGTTCACAATACCGCTGCCACTTGCCTAGCCCACTCACCCCCTTGCTACTGTCCTTTTCTTTATCTCACTCTCTTTCGTCTCCTTTTAGTAGCAAAATAAGCGAGAAATGGAGGAAAGGTCACACAGCTAGCTGTCTTCTAATTACGATTTCTAGTGCCTCTATTTTTATCACAGAGGCATGAAAGCTTCAGGATGTGAGATGTTGTTGATTCAGAAATCCATCCACAATGGTAACTGATGGATATTTAAAGCTGCAGTCCGTAACTTTTTTGGGTTAAAAATGATCCAAAATCAATATTTGAGCAAGTACATAACCAGCTAGTGTTAAAAAATATCACCCGATTCACAACGGTTAACTTATAAAAATGTTTTCTAATTTGAGTAGTACGGGTAGGTTTTCGTGGGAAATTCGAGCATGCTGCCGTGTCATTATGTCACATCTGTAAACATAAAGAAGTTGTCCCACCTATTAGGCTATCGCATGTGAGGATCCTGCAGGTGACAGATCGTTTTTAGTCTTTTCTCACAGCAGCTGGAAATATTAAATGTATCATTTTGATGGCGGATTGTAATCCAGAAAGGATTATGTGTTTATGAAACGCATGTGAATGAAATGAAATTATATTCCAGTTTTAAATGTGCTTCTGATTACAGATAGCCTGGGATTACACAAGATTTGTATTTTAAAGACAATCAGTTCGAAGGAAGCATAGTTTGCTTTTTGGGTTAAAAGAATTTCGGTAACACTTTACAATAAGGTGTCATTTGTTAACATTAGTTAGTGTATTAACTAACATGAACAAACAATGAACAATGCATTTAATACACTATTTATTAATCTTTGTTAATGAAAATACAGTTGTTCATTGTTTATTCATGTTAGTTCACAGTGCATTAACTAATGTTAACAAACACAACCTATGATTTTAATAATGCATTGATAAATGCTGAAATTAACATTAACTAAGATTAATAAATGTTGTAGAAGTATTGTTCATTCTTAGTTCATGTTTACTAATGTTGTTAACTAATGTTAACTAATGAACCTTATTGTAAAGTGTCACCAGAATTTCTTAATATGAACTTCGAATGTTATGACAATTAGAGATTAGACTGTACAGAAATTGAAATCTACACCCTAATACATACTATACTCATAGTCACCCAGTGCTGATGTTGTTAACATTAATAATTTGAGAATAAAGTATAACAATAATAATAATTTGCACGGTTTGATATGATACGAGCAGTGGTGGAGGTAATGAATTACAACGCGTAATTAAGTATTTTTTTCGGGTACTTGTACTTTTTTGAGAATATTTTTAAAGCTGTACTTTTACTTGTACTTAAGTACAAATTTAGCAAAATAATCTACTTTGTTACTTTTAAATCATAGTTCGTTACTGAGTACGCTGCCTACAATTTGAATTGATATTGAAACCTTTGACGGCACTTCAGTGGACAATAAAGATATCCGATCGTAAACGGACCAATAAAAGCCCTGATATCTGAACCGGTGTTGTGCCCATTTTCGACCCCCTGCCAAATTATTTCCCCTCTCGTTGAAATCGCTATATGATTGCCTAATCCTAACCCCTCCCCCACATCTAACCTTAAACCTACCAATACTAGGGGGGTAATAATCTGGCAGGGGTCAGAATTGGGCACAACACAGGGAAAAGCGGCCTCTGCAGCAGGTTTTGAAGAGCTGATCAGATATTGAGGGAGCTCAGCGTAATTTATGGACTCAAAGTTTAAACGACATGGTAGTGTTATCCTAAATATCTATATTTTGATACCGATAATGAAATATCTGACACGGTTCCATTACTCATTCTCCACAGTATCTGCCGTATATACACCAAGTCAAGTCAAGTCACCTTTATTTATATAGCGCTTTTACAATACAGATTGTGTCAAAGCACTTAACAGTATCAAATTGGAGGATAGAGTGTCAGTAATGTATAATGATAAGATTAAACACTCAATTTTCAATTTTCAGTTAAAGGCATTTCATTATTGAATTCAGAGATGTCATTGTCTAGCTCAGTTTAGTTTAAATAGTATCTGTGCAATCAAATCGGCGATAATCGCTAGAAATTAAGTGTCCCCAACTGAGCAAGCCAGAGGCGACAGCGGCAAGGAACCAAAACTCCCTCTGTGACAGAATGGAGAAAAAAAACCTTGGGAGAAACCAGGCTCAGTTGGGGGGCCAGTTCTCCTCTGACCAGACGAAACCCGCGGTTCAACGGTATACACCGATACACACTGCAGTACTCTTTCTCTGGATATGAGCTAACCGATCATTAGATTGAATCACCATTGGTAGCGTGATTTATTAATGCTTTTTTCCTCAGTTGGTGAGAACAAACATGGCAGACTTGTTACTTACTTGTTCAGATGACAATACACGGTGAAAATTCTTATTTGGGTCATGTATTCCAAAACGTAGGCTAGAATCTGTGATTGCGAAGTACAATAAATCTCCACACCGGTGCGGTGACTGACTGCCACACATACTCCTCAAAACATTAGATTCATCCACACTGGAGCCATGCCGGAGCACAACCCACGCGAACGCCAGTTCTCCTCTCTGACAGTGAGTTTGACACGCATCTGCCTCCTGCAGTTACAGAGTCTGAATTATGGGATCAGATTCCCGACAAAAGTATTGCAGTCACGGATAAAAAATTAACAAGTGTGAAAACAAAATTTAAAAACGCAAGTAAAAATATATTGCACAAGATTTAAAATTGAAAGCAAAGTTTACAGAATAGCAAACAATGGTCACGGATCGAAAAATAAAAAGTGTAAATCAAAAAATTTATAACGTATTTTTAAATATAATAAGCATGAATAAAAACTTTAAACATATTTAAAATCATATTGCACAAAATTGAAATATTAATGCAAAATTATCTGACTTGCGCACAAAATCATGTTTTCCTTGGTTATATTTCTCAGTTTTTTCCTGCTCTCAGACATTTTCTGCTCATATTTTTATTTTTTGTATGCTTATGCTGTTTTTCCCTTCGCGCCTGTTTCCACGTTCTGCGCTTGCTTTTCCAAATGTTGCGGTTAGAGTTTCATGTAAATCAGGGTGGGCTCAAGCGTCATCATTGGTCCAGTAGTTCTTGATTGACAGCTCCTCCTCAGCCAATCAGTCGAAGAGGGGCGTGGACGTCATAATGCGCCTCATTAGCTGCAGATGCTCAGCGTTCACTTGTACAGGTGAAAATGTTTAACTGTCAGCTGGGTAACATCTTTCTTTATGCCATGGTCTGTCTGAATACTCGATTCTGATTGGCTGGCAGGTGTTGATTAAATTCGTTTAACTGCACAGGTAGATCCAGGTCAGTTTAATCACATTCTATATTAATGCACTTCCTATAAACATTGGTAACCATAGTAACATACAGTTACAGTTGAATAGTAATACAGACGAAAATAACTGTCATTTTTATCGTTCCGGTCAAATATTACGTGGTTCTTCGCCTCCACGTCGTGCATTCAAATCGCTTAATGCACAGCTAGCCATTGATTATCCCTTACATACTACCTCACGAAGTCACTGTTATATGTGTCTTGCTCGCCCATACCTGACTAATAATAAGTCTTATGGTTATTACTGTTAGGAGAGGATAATATGAGTAAAAGTAATACATCCCAGTCACAATCGTTTAGTTTGCTGTTTATTGCTCGTAATTGTTAACTGTCTGTAGGCAATATTTTGCTTATTTCTTGTCATGTATTGTTTTTTGTAAACAGCTTTGCAGCTTTTTCTTTCCTGTACGGTAATTGATAAGGTTGATAGTTTTGTAAGATTTATCACATTTTATGTTACCCTGAGATTATAAAATGACATACTGAATGATTCACTTTATTCCTCAATGAATCTTCCATTTGAATGAATGATTTAATGTCTTACTCTAAAGATACTTGCCGCCACCTGCTGGCTGTTTTACTTTCATATTGTTGCTGTATTCTAACTTCGAACATTTAAAACATTAATATTATAGTGTTATGCAATTATATTTGTAGCTTGTTGCATATTGTGTTTATGTAAATAAACACAATATGCAAATAAATCATTGTGTATGTCAAATCCACCTGGCCTCTGTAACTGTCATGTTCAGTCATTCATAATTAAAACCAATTTACTTAATGTTAACAGTTCGCCAGGCAGGCGTAGCCTACAGCTGTGACAGGCAGAAACATATAACGGTGTCCTGTATAGAAAGATGTTACCCAGCTGACTGTTAAACATTTTCACCTGTACAAGTGAATGCTGAGCATCGGCAGCTAATGAGGCGCATTGGAGTGACGTCCACGCCCCTCTTCGACTGATTGGCTGAGGAGGAGCTGTCAATCAAGAACTAGTGGACCAATGATGAGGCTTAAACCCGCCCTGATTTACATGAAACTCTAACCGCAACATTTGGAAAAGCAAGCGCAGAACGTGGAAACAAGCACGAAGGGAAAAACAGCATAAGCATACAAAAAAATAAAAATATGAGCAGAAGATGTCTGAGAGCAGAAAAAACTGAGAAATATAACCAAGGAAAACATGATTTTGTGTGCAAGTCAGATAATTTTGCATTAATATTTCAATTTTGTGCAATATGATTTTAAATATGTTTAAAGTTTTTATTCATGCTTATTTAAAAATGCATTATTAATTTTTTTGATTTACGCTTGTTATTTTTCGATCCATGACCATTGTTTGCTATTCTGTAAACTTTGCTTTCAATTTTACATCTTGTGCAATATATTTTTACTTGCAATTTAAAATTTTGTTTTCATACTTGTTATTTTTTTATCTGTGACTGCAATACTTTTGTCAGGAATCTGATCCCATACTGAATGTCCGCACGGGATTGCAGGTATTCCGCATAGTTTTAATCATTCCTGCGCAAATGTGGCGAGCGCTTTATTGTAACATGAGAACACAGTCATGTAATCTCAGAAAACTGGATGCGAGCTCTCAAATGGGCCTGATTTATACAAATGAACTGCCTGTCCTCTCACTCCGATATTGCTTGTGCGCAGACTGTGTGCAATCGCGATCTCCCCGTGCTTTTAAAGTAGAATATTTCTCTTTACTCCTGGATTAAATTTTGTCAAAAGTTATCAACCATTCAGAATAGATCCACGCCTGACCGATGGAAATGCTACTGGAAATTTTATTGGCTGTAAATGAAATGCACCAGAAAGTCTTTCAACAATCAAAGATGGATCTTTAATATCTTTACAATGTAAGTTTATGCTAGAAATGTTTTGGAATGGGATATTTGTATGATTTCTACATATAAATATCCTAGTCTGTCTAACTGCATCACTACATCGTACAGACATTACAGGTCGAAGCCATCCATTTATCAAAATAAACAACATAAGACTCTTAAATCACTGCTTAAAAAAATTCAGTGTTGTCATTTCGAATACCTCAACTAAATTGAGGTAATTTGTTTTATAATTTTATTACTGACTGTGTACTTGTCTTTTTTTGTAAATTCAGTTCAGTTTGAAATC
The DNA here is from genome assembly GCF_012432095.1 of Onychostoma macrolepis. Taxonomy (NCBI): domain Eukaryota; kingdom Metazoa; phylum Chordata; class Actinopteri; order Cypriniformes; family Cyprinidae; genus Onychostoma; species Onychostoma macrolepis. The sequence goes on from NC_081171.1 coordinate 8,479,793, forward strand.
AAATTTGAAATCAAGCTTCCCTGTGCTGTAAGCTTTTGCAATAAAGTTACCCTATTTTAAAGACACAAATACACAGATTGAGCAAATGTTTAAGATTGAGATTTTTGTAATTGATCACTGTTTATATGTATGTAAATAAAAGCCTATATGAAAATATGCTCATTATATAAAGCGAACGTGTCTTTTTATAAGACTTGGATTAAACCACTCAAAGCTTGACATAATGATTGCCTTGAAGAAAAATGGATGGACAAAAAAATTTAGATATTAAAATACCTATATGGCAGTATATAGTATGTAGTTTTGCCAATGTTATGATTAAAGTCGTCATGAAATCCAAAAATTACCCTACTTACTTTTTTAGTGCACATTACTAGTCTCGTGGTGAACAATTAAACTGTGCAAGTCAATACACCAGAAAAAAAAAAATTGTCTGCCATCGTAATCTTTAATCAAAAACTGAAAATTTGCTTCTGCTCTGAATGGCGTTCTCGCTCTGATGACGTCAGGTTGACAGCTTGGGGTGAATCCTCTTGTTAAGTCATGATGTAAGGACGGCTGTTTCCGGGTCCATGCCTCTACTCGTTTCATTTGAGAATGCTATCTCAACAGCCATTTATGAGCACTATTTAATACTACATATTTAAGCTAAGCATATAAAAATTTTGCTGGGCACACTACAGTCTCTGTGTTCACAGTGTCCCACACACTAATATTTTAGTTGAAACACTGTCTGGCCATCTGGGATTTCAGTATGGAGATAAAGGTTAGGGTTATAATTTTGCAGTATTACATGACGTCATGGGTGCATATCAGCACAGTTTGTTGTAGGGATGCACCGAATGTTCGGCAACCGAAATTGTTCGGCCGAAAATAGCAAAAAAATCTCTTTCGGTGTTCGGCCGAATAAGCGAAAAGACCGAATAAATTGTACCGAACAATGACGTGACGCGATCAAATAGAGGCGCGCACTAATGCAGCAAACACGTCTGCAGTGTGAAAGTATTTAAAACTGTCAGAGAAAGACGCAAAAATAATTCCAAGCACGAAGCACCGACAGTTAGATGCTTAGCGCTGCATCTCATGTCTCCGATGAGAAGAGGAAGAGGTGGTTGATGCTGGTTACTATGATGATTGAAATCGCGAAATAGCCTCAACTGATTAGTAAATAAACTGCAGAATGTTATGTTTTCTAATACAAGCAGGGATTGCATGTATTCAAACAGAGCTGCACGAGTCATGGTGCCAGGGTTCAAAGTCCAAAGCGCGAGGAACATCTGCGTTAAAACACTGTAGCCTACTCGTCTTTTGCTCAGTAACATTTTTTTTTTTTAAAGACACATGACAATGTGATAAGTGCTACAAACATCTTCCCAAATTCGTAATGAGAATCATTTAAATATCTGCATGCTGTTGTCAACAAAAAGAAGCACTAAGATATTCCTGCGGGTTTCTGCCAAAATAAAGTCTAAGAAAAAGCAACAACTCCATCAACATTCATAAATGTTAGTATTGTAATTTTACTGTTGTTCTGTAAAGTAAAATAAAAATAATAATAATTACCCTACAACAGCTCTATACATTTATTATAACATTCACAATAGTGTTCAAATTGGGATCTGTAGTATGTTTTAAAAGAATTCTCTTCTGCTCAGCAAGGCTGCATTTATTTGTACAGTAAAAAAATACATGCCTGATTCAAGAAGGAGGTCTCAAAAATGGCCCAAAAATATTATTTTAGTAACTTATTAATTTTTAGTTAAATTTTGCTTTGTTGGTATAATGTCTGATAGAATGTTAAAAAAATGTTCAGTGTTAAGTAAATATTTTTAAATTGTTGTTTTGTAATTTATTTATTTTTTTATTTTTTTTGAAAAGCAGGACAAAACAGTAAAAAGCACATTTTGGATATTTAATTTATGCAGTGGTGACAAAAAAAAATAAATAAAAAAAATGGAAAAACAGGCCTGGGGAAAAAGAATGCGAAAAACCGTGTTCGGTATTCGGCCTTCGGCCTTCGGCCCAGTGTTCCATTTCGGAGTGTTCCTCCGGTGTTCCTTCGGCTTCAGCTTCGGCCAAGAATTTTATTTTCGGTGCATCCCTAGTTTGTTGTTTTCTTGGGGCGACTGGCAGAGCGTTAGGACCCAGAAGTGGTGAAGCGTGATGTCAGACTTAACAAACAGATATTCTTAACCGCTCCTATCCAACCGTGAATCTGCTCTGAGCAAGAGGTGGAGAGGAGGTGTGCCACAATAAAACCCCTCCCTTTATTCAATATTCTGTTTCACTTGAAAATGCATCACAACACTGAAGTCAGTTGCAACTTCTGGTTCGTGGGGACCTTAATATTGATATTTTTCAAGGTATTGAAGTTAGAAATAACTTTATCATGACCACTAATTCACGTACTTTGCTAATAAGTTAAAAGTGGGTTTTGTTTAAAGCAGCTATTATCCACATAGATCTTTGATATGAATGAATACGAAAATCATTGAATATCGCCGGCCAAAAAGTAACTGGTAACTAGTACTTTGAGTAGTTTTTGAGAAGAGTAATTTGTACTTTTACTTAAGTACTGTTTTGACACCAGTACCTTTACTTGTAAATTGTAATTGAGTATTATTTCAGCAGTGTAACAGTACTTGTACTTAAGTACAAATTTGCAGTACTCTTTCTCTGGATATGAGCTAACCGATCATTAGATTTAATCACCATTGGTAGCGTGATTTATTAATGCTTTTTTCCTCAGTTGGTGAGAACAAACATGGCAGACTTGTTACTTACTTGTTCAGATGACAATACACGGTGAAAATTCTTATTTGGGTCATGTATTCCAAAACGTAGGCTAGAATCTGTGATTGCGAAGTACAGTAAATCTCCACACCGGTGCGGTGACTGACTGCCACACATACTCCTCAAAACATTAGATTCATCCACGCTGGAGCCATGCCGGAGCACAACCCACGCGAGGAAGATAATTCCGCACACAGCTGCAATTGTAGGTTTTCAAACAGAGATGGCGACAAAGAAGCAAAACTTACGGACTGCAGCTTTAATAAAAGATGTTTATTTTTGGCCTTTTTTTGTGTTAGGAATACAATGCAAGGCGCAAACTTGCCTTGCCCCCATGAGTGCCACAGGTTAATGTGACAGAGCAACCACTAGGCCACTAGCAACCACTACATCTATAAACTAAAACTACTCCAATTATTCAAAGCCATTGAATAGTTGGGAGTAGTTTTAGTTTATTGATCAATAAGATATAGGAATACTATTAGGTATTTTTAATTTTTGGTGTGGTAGAAACTCTTATGAAGGTAAATACTAATTTGTGGTGACCATTATAATTCATAAAGAAGTGCTAAATTTCAGTGTTGCACATATCTCCTGCTATTCTTGTCTTTTATCAAAATTTCAATTTATATTAATTTATTATTAACTATTTATCTGTTGACATAAACATACTTATCAGATAATCAATACTGACCAGAATTTTTGTTTAATCTGTACATCCCTGCATAAATAGCCAGCATTTGTTGAGAATACTAGAGGAAAACTCAGAAAATGTCTAAGCCCTATGCATATGAACTGCATTCAGATTCATGCAAATGTAAACATGGGCTCTTCCCAGGCTTTGTATGACAAGTATTTGATTATGATGGCACTTGATTTGAAAAGCCCAGACAAATGCTTGACTAACCAGAATGGCACAGTAGATTAGATCTTAAGGTTTAGATTTTGTCCTTGATTCTCCAAAAAACTTCTTACATTTAGGCTGGTTATGCAACATTCAGCATCCATGCAATGTTGTATTTCAGCTTCTACCCTGGGCTGGAATGGCTCAGGGATAGTCCGAAGTGAAAAGGGAGGAAAGAGCACATCAAATCAGAGATGTCCATGATTTTAAATAGGAGCTCTAGGCGAGAACACTGTTGCACATTTCCCTGTGTATGTGTGTGTAAGTCAGGCAGTGGTCTGTTCTGCTGAACAGAGTCATGCAAAAGAGGAGAGAAGATGTGAGGATCAGAGGGAAGGGGAGAGCGGTGAGAAGAAAAAAGAAGAGCATAGAAAGACCCCAAGGTAGTGAAAATTGTAGAGAGGCAGAAATTAAGAAAGGGGTGAGAACTTGGGAAGGACGCACAGACCACCCAGTTGACACATCCTTGACTGATGGGATCTGCATCACAGTGAATGTCAGTCAGCCCTAATCTGGCTTCCTGCACCAGCATCGTTTAAAGGCTGGAGGGAAACAGAGAGAGAGAGATGGGTTTTTAAGAGGTCTGCACAGCTCTTCGTCTTTTATTTGTTGCCAAACATGCTGTCTGGGTTATACATAAACCTGTGCACTTCTTTGTTTTTGTTTTGTTTTTGTAAGAGAGTGCGAGGGTAATAAAAACTAGGTGCACTGTGCATATATAATACTTTATAATTTCATTCAAATATGTAGGTTATGTAATAGATTTTCATGGCTATGTGATGACAACAAAAACAGATATCACTTATGTGCCGTGGTGTTTAAAATCTCTGTAGGCCAAACTTGTCCTAATTCTATCAAAATTTGGCAGCACACATTAAAGTCAACGTGAAATGAAAATTTCCCCATCTATTTTCTAAATGCATGTTATTGATCTTATTGTGAATAATTCATCCATGCATGTTACATCGCCCTATATTTAAAATTTTCAATAATTTAGATTTTTGATCATCTATTTCACATGGGTGTATGTCACAGTGTGGATACAAAGATCTGCCACTGCTTCTATTATGTTGTGACTTTAAGAAAACGTGATTGTGTTTTAGTTATTAAAGGTGCTTGCTAAAGCAAGCATTACTATTACTAATGCTTAGGATAAGGGATTTGGATAGGTTTGAAGAAAAAAAAACGACAATTTTATGAAACATCGGTATGTATCTTGTACTTCACCATTTGTGCTACAGATATACTGTATGTGATGCCTCAAATCATGCACCTTGAGAAGAGGTGTGCTATTACTTTTCTAAGCAATCAGACGTGTGATTTTCAGACTAAAAAAATGAGGGAAGGAGGGAGGCGAGCCATATCTAGGGACCAGAATATCATAGAAAGTTGATGTTGGGATTTTTCACATGGACTAGTAAGCAACCAACTAGCATCCCTCTAAAACCCATCCAGAACACATTAGTGACCACATAGCAGAACCTTGATAGTCACTCTAGCATTGTGGTTGTGTTCCTTCCGGTCAAGCACCACTCATGTTTTCCTCAGGAAGAGGTACAAATCTGCTTACTAACTTGTTTTTAGAAAACAGTCCTTTCTGTGTTCACGTAGCATTCTATTATCACTTGGGGTGAGATTCTCAAAGGACAGATTACAGCGTATGTTTTGGCATGACTCGAAGTGCAGTGGAGCCATCACATCTGTCTTTGGATCTCTTAATTAATTAATGCTTTTCCCAATAGAGGTTTATCCCCCAGTTTCTCAGCCATCACTGTCAGTGTAGCCCACCCAGATCTCCTCGCCAAACTCCCTCTGTATGTTTGGTGTTTCGCGAGAATGCTGTCTAGAACTCCCCAGCCTACCTTTTTCATCTCAATAACAGCACTCAGAGAAAAAATGACTACCCTGCAGGCAAGAGGGAAAGATATTACTCCTTTAAACACAGTGCTTTCAGATGACTGCCATGTAAAGGAAGAGCATGCACTTCAGACGAGAGCTTTGTAATAAACCCAGTATTCTTTCTCTCCCTCTTTTTCTCTGAAAGGGGTCCCGCTGGAGCAGTTTGTGTCTCTCATGGGGAGGAAGATGTCAGCAGAAGATCCATATGAGAAGACGAGGCAGATATTCAGTGCATTTGATGTACACTGTATGTTCCTCCTCTCTTTCTCGATGTGTTCTGCATGTATAACACTTTTGCTTCAATACATTTGAGTTGATACAAAATTAGACTGGTGATATATCTGCTTACAGACCTCATGATCTTTATTTTGTGGAAATGCTAAAGAATAGCGAATCAGTTGAAACACCTGTGCAGTCTTTTTGAACTATTTTGAGATTGTCTTCTGTGCAAGTACAAGGCATATGCACACTAAATGTGTGGTTTTAGCTGACACTTTTTTTTTAACAGAACAGTGCAAGCGACAAGTACTAAGGTGATTATGAATATATGTCACATACTAAGTTTAGGCCCCATTAGCCAAGGAGAACTAGAAGTAAACAATATTAGAGGCCTAGAATAACTGTGAACATCATTTCTGTGCAGTTCACATTTATTAACCAAATTAGTTGTGCCAGGAACTTGTGGTTTGCTGTGTTTACAGTTCCTGTAACTCAGGTGGTAGTGCGTGGTAGAACGTCTAAGGTTTCGATTCCCAGAAAAGAAACATACATATTGGTAAAATTTGTACCCTGAGTCGCTTTGAATAAGTATGTGCTCACTTGTCGCAGGGAGGATTTTTAAAAATTGTTTTATTATTCTTCTCTAAACAAGGGTTGGTGCTTTTGTCAACTATTACCGTATGGTTGCAACTTTCTAATGTGTAGTGGTATTGGGGATGGGTGGTGTTTTCATATTATTGCAGTAGAGGGCGCCATGTGTCCTTTTTTTGGTCCACTGTCCAAAGAAATAAACCTTTTTTGTGATTTAACTTCTGATTTTTAAACAGTTAATGCCTGATAAACTAGAAGGTCAAATACAGAGGTTCCCTTCATCTTTAACTGCTGTTTCTGAAGTATTTGTCTGCCCTATATGAAACTATAGGTGTCTGAACCAATGTTTTGGGCTTCAAGGTTGGGTAGAAAACAGTAAAATGGGTCTCGTGGTCTCCGTGGATCATTTCACCCTCCCTGGAACTGTTTGTAGGATATTCCAATGAGAGGCAAATGTAATTAACTAATTAATTTTGTTACAGAAATAATTTCACTGAGTAAGTTAGGAGTGACCACAGGAGGAGGATATCAGCTGACCTTGATTGAATCTGCTCAGAATGGTCGAGGGATCTTATTTCATTAACCCTGCTGACCCGCCATTAAAGAGGAAAACTGGTGTGTTTGAGCAGAATATTTATATGTGTGAAGGCTGCCTCTTCAGTAGATGTTCGATGGACCCATTATTGCCCGAAGCTGACTCTCTCATTCACTTTCTGTTTATCTCTTTGGTATCTCATTTGCTTTCTCAGAGTGCTTTGAAATATCTCTGACTTCCTGTGAGCCTCCCGATCAGGCTTTGGAGCATTTTTACATCCTCCTAGGACCTAAAATAGTCTCCAGCAATAAGTAGAAGGCATTTAAAAAATACAGTTGGCTTTTAATTAGAATTGTGAATGTTAATGAACCATCAAATTCATCTCGAGGACCAAATTGCTGTGAGCGAGTTCACTCAACCCTTGTACGAATTCTGAGCGACCTGAAAATTAGCTAATTTTAGAAACGAGATTGGAAGTGTGATTCTGACTTACTCTTAACTCACCCAACTTATTGCGATTCCGGTCTTAACTGTGTATATCGGCACTGACAATTGGTAGTGCTATAAAATGCTCTTTGTATCACATTTGAATCCTTTTGAAAATGAAATTGGCTTCTCATTAAACAGTTGTGAATGAACATGCACAGCTGGAAAGCTGAAGGACAACTGTCAAGGCAGGTGTTCTCCAGCAGAGCTTACATGCTAGCAAAGTGTCTTAATAATTTCAGCAGTTCCCAGATTGATTGTCTTTGTTCCTCTGCCAGCTAAGCTTAAACCCTCTGTCCTGGCTTTCTCTGCCTGATGTTCCTGTCAGACTGCCAACAGAGGCAAGTCCTCTCCTATCTGCGGCTGAACAGTTTGCGCTGGATGAGATGTTTGACTGTTTCATCTGCGCCGTCACCCCCGTCCTCATCTTCAGTGGGGACACGCTGGAAGCTAAAGCGCGCTGAAGTGCGTCGCTCCCATTCAGAGCTGAAGTGGCAGCCTGCCCGGTGACAGAGCATGCTCGGTGCATTTGGAAACCCTCCCGTTCTCACCCGGTGTGAAAGTGAGCTCAGCTCCCTGCCGATTCCTACTCAGGCTTTGTCATCAAAACAGTTGTTTTCTCCCGCATTCAGCAAATAAATCATGCAATTAGGCACATTTCTAACACTTCAAATCCTTTTGCATATGAGAAGTGTCATTTTTCTAGTTTTGCACAGGTCCTGTGGTTTCCGCAGGTGTCCGCTCTCTCATCCCTGTTGTCGTGGCTGTGGAGGGCAGTGTTTGGTTACGGTTGGTGAGCTGGTGTTGTCGGGTCTGGTGTGTTGACATGCATGTCACAGCGCTCCGCGACCCCCACCCCCCATAATCCCCCCGCTCAGTGCACCGCTGTGCCTCTCATCAATTCAGCAGACACGCTAAACAGATTCCACTCTCAGCTCTGACTTTGGATCCGAGCGCTCTAAACTTCCTCAGGGGAGCCATTTCCTGCAAATCAAAGTCCTGCGTGCCAGCCGCTGAGAAGAAGGCACAACAAGCTGTTCCTTTGAGCTCTCAGGAAGAGGCTCCCAGAGACACTCTGAGATCTCAGCTGGTCTTACTTCTTGCTCTCACAATATCAGGCAAAAAACTGCAAGTGGACTTAGGGATACTTCATTTTCCATGCCGTCTTGCACACAGTTGAGTGTGCTAGCTTTTCAGAATATATTCTTTTGACCACGAGTGTGGATGGACACATCTTGTGAACCATTTTTTCAAGTGCTCAGATCATTCACACATGCACTGTTGTAGGACTGGGTAATTTTAACGGTTAATTAAAACATTTTTATTCCTTTTTTTTCATGGTTTTGATTAAAATTTTAAATATTACAATTAGACACATTGACGATACACCAGTGGTTACAGTTAAGAGAGAACAAAACTGTAGAACATATCCATAGTCTTAATATCAGGCAATATCAGTGGTCAAACATGTCCACTATTCACACAGAATATTTTTTGGGGAAAAAACAAGACACTGGCAGTGGAATGAAAAAAAAAAAGAAAGGTTATTTGAGAACAGAGTTGAACTTCTTTTAACTTGAGCACCGCATATTAAAATGCCATTTAATGCATCAGATGCTACAAGAGACGAGACGTCAGCGCAGTGGTCAAACATGTCCACCAAGTGCATGTTTACATAGAAAACACAATGGAAAAGCAGCACAGTAAAATGCTAAAATCTGTATGTTTGATATTTCATGTTTGCATGATGGTGATGGGCTAAAAGGCTGTTATTGTCTTTGTTTTAACAAAATATTTACTCTTAAGTTTAACTGGTATTAAACTTTGTCATTTTAAATTTGAATTGTCTTGCATTTTTGAGGTAAGGCCTGTTCACACCAAGGAACATAACTATAAAGATAACGATAAGATATAATTCTAAAAATCGTTCTCTGTATTAAAGAATAGCAGAATCCACACCGCAACTATGATGATAAAGGCACAGAGAAACGATATCATTGGAATCACTTTCAGAATTATTTTTTTTGAGCTAATGAATGATAAAAACATGACACCCAATCAGAATCATTCCTGCTATAACAAACTTGAGAATTTAAAGCGGCAGACGAGTGTGCGCTTAGAATAAACCAAAGATATCGTCTGCTGGTGTGGACGCTAATATAGTTGTCTTTATAGTTATCGTTCTTGGTGTGAACAGCCCTTTAACCTCTAAAACTGAATGTCTTTTTTGCGTGAGAAATATTTAGCATTTTTATATATGATATGTTTAAAACATGTTTGCACAATATATGCCTATATATTCAAATTTCTTCGATCTTTTATTCAAATATATTTATCAAGTCATTTGTTTTACATTTGCACCATGTTGACCAATTTTTGTGTGATGCACTTGGAATAAAACTTCTTTTAACCAGATGGTTGACAAAGAGAAAGTTACTTTAATTATGTTGCAGTTACGTTTTTAGTTGACTGGTTAAACAAAAAAAATCTTGAATTGGCCAAAAAATTTCTAAAAGAAAAAACCCAAGATTTTATTTTTGTCATATTGCGTGGTCCAATACTGTTGTCTGCTAACAAGTCCTCGCAGAGTCAAAGTCAGGCCTGTTTGTGGACTGTGTGTGTGAACCCTAGCGGACTGTACTGATGACGAAAATTCCATCACAGTCTGTGAGCTGGAGCAGAACGCGGACAAGGGAAGTGTACTTTCGGCTTTATCCACCAGCTTTTTAGTGAGTGGAACGAGCAAAGAAAGCTGATTTTATTCCTTAAGATAAGCAAAAATAATGAGTGCGCGCTCTCAGGTGTGCTTATCTCATCCTCTTTGCTTGATCTCACGCAAGTGTGGCGCTCTAATAACACACCCGCCCTCACATTGAACAACTTTTTGATGTTTTAAAGTATTAGTCTTGTTAACACTTGCTCTGAATTTTTGTGCTCTCTACAGGTCGTGGCTTCTTGAAACTGGATGACTTCAAAAGCGTCTTCAATCGGGTTGCCCCTCGTCTGCCGGAGAGGACTGTGCTGGAGGCTTTCCGGTAAGAGCTCAGTCCCACGGCCTCTCTGTAGATACATCATTCAGAGGGTTCTCTGGTCTGAATCTCTCATGTCTCTATCATCTTCAGTCTTGATTTCCTTTTCCAAAGTAGATTACAAAGGCAGATGGGTGTAATTACGCCGTGAATGTGAAGTCAGAAAGAGATTTTTGCGCCCATCGCTCAGAGCAGGCCTTCCACTTCAACCTCAGCAACAAGCTGTGTGTTTGGCCGAAGCTTTGTTACTCGAACCCCTCCAGTGTGAGTGAAAATGTTTGATACAGTCTCATGTGAGAGTAGCACAGGTCTGAGAGTCTGGAGGCTTGCGGTGTTGAGATCTGGCTGCTCATTAGGGTGAGAACAGTTCCTTTGTGCCAAGCTCCCTGTGGAGTTTCTCAGCCCCTTTCCACTCCTGTTCAGACCCGATGGCTGCTCCACGTGTCTCTGTACACCTCATCTTCGCTGTCTCGCTCAAAACTGCTCTGAACAGGTGGGATTCCGAGTCTGCGCGTGCTGTGCGTTCACACCCATTTCAAGCAGTTATCACTAGGCCCAGAGCTATCGCCGGATCCCAAAGCCAATATGACATTCGACAATCTCCCACCAAGATCTCCGCATTACTTTCGTACTATGATGTATCTAGAGGTTTCAGCTTGTCCCTGCGTTTGCAGTTATAGTGACACATTATTATCAGCCCTCAGCTGAGTCTCTCTTCTCGGTTTCTACTCCTTTTGAAGAGGTGACGTGGATACTGTACGCGGTTCTGAGATGGGGCAATTAATCTCTTTCATCCTTTGTTTGAGGGCTCAAGAGCTCTGAGATTCGATACACGTCTCCTTGTGCACAAACGTGTGTGTTTGTTTGTGTTTTGGACAGATTTAGTGCTTTGTTTGATGTGACTCATCCTCTGCAGTTGGCCACTGCTGCGAGTTGCAGCTACTGTTGAGAGCAGCTACTGTTGTCCTGCAAAGCCGGCTAATATACGGACACCCTCTCACACCACGCAAACCATGATCACTGACAGCACAGATACTGTGTCCCTCTGACCTTAAGCTCAGCTGACTTACTAGGAGTTGATAACCTCAGATCCTCTGTGAGTCACTGTTTTGCTATGATTGCAATGACATGCCAGCACTGCATTGGCAGAGTGACTTATGAGTGCAGGAGGCATTGTGGCATTTGTTTTTTTTTAATTAAAGGCTGCAGTCATGTCAGAACCGAAGCGCTAAGGGCTTATGTCACGAAAAATCATGTAGCATGACTTTAGACATTCAATTTGTATCTAGTGACTTCTCATTTGGCATTAGGACTGTAGCTATTGATTATTTTGATAATCAGCTAATATAATGATCCAATATTAATCTGCAATGTACGGAGATTGATTTTGTTTTGGTATTAATTATATACTATTACAATAGTATAGAAGTAGCTTTTATATTTTATTTTCAGTTTAAGTTTTAGTAATTTTGTTACATAGGCCTACTTTTAGGAATTTTTCTTATTTATATTATTTTTACTTTTTATTACTTTTTAGTAATTTTAGTACTTCTTTTATATTATCTAGTCTAGTCGCCAAATATTCATTTTAGCTTTCTGTTTTCTTTTCTTTTTTTTATTTCTAGTTAACAATAACAAGGTCAATCAACTATTCAACAACAAAAATACAAATGAACAAATAGTTTACTGTCAAATAATGCAGACTACTCGTTTTAGCCTTGTTTGGCTAAGCCAAATGCCAGTGATTCCCTTTTGCCCTCTCAGGTGTTGACCTTCACCAGTTGAGGTGGATCTCCCGCTATGAAAAGCCATGTAGATGTTTGACTTTGCAAGAGTAGAGAAGCACCTGGAACAAACAGGAACACTCGGAGCACTCTGTGCGTGTGTGTGTGTATTTGTGTCTTCGCGTGTCAGTGTGTGCGCTCCGGTCCCCAGCTAGCGCACGTTCAAAGTCATAACCTTCACGCCGCTGTGCCATCTTGTTTTCCTCTCTCCACCTCCTCCGGTTCTCCTCCGCCCCGTCATCCTGCCACCGCTGACAGAGTGTGGCAGCAAACGGACCGAATGGAAAAAAACGGAATTCCAAGGAAGAAGTGAAGGAAGAGAGAGAGAGAGCTCACCTTGAATGTTGTGTTTGGAGTTTATCTGCAAGCCCAGGGCTGTGTTTAGAAAAGATTATCACAACAAAGTGATAAGCGGGAACGTCCGCCTTTGGTGTCTCTTTCAGAGGGTGCGCGGGGTGCCCCGTGTGCGTGCACGTACGTGTGTGTGTGTTGTCAGGTTTGCTCTTCTTTTATACCTTGAGATGAACTGAAGCCTCTCTTTTGAATCTGTGTTTGTGTTGCGACCCCTTTGTGAAAAAAAGAACAACACCCTTTTCCTGTCCTTTTTGGCATAATTATAGCAGAACAATGGAGCGCCTTGCAGGCTTCACACCATTAGCAGACGTGCTGTTGCCTCTTTATGCGCTAGAGATTGATGGACATGTGCTGCCTCTCTGAATGAATGTTAACATCGCCATTTCTCCCCGCTGCTTGTTGCCATGACGACGTGGTACGCAGAGCTGGTGCCATCACACCTTGAGCGCTGCCTGCGGTTGTTTTTCTTTTTTTTTTCTTCTTCTTCTTTCGCTACTCTCTGCTTTTCTCTTTTGTTGTCGCCGTTTCCAGAGCAACTATCTGCCATCACCTTTCCATAAATACCTGCTGCACACACATTCTTACAGTTCTTGGGTTACATGAATGCAGCGTTTTTTCCCCTCTTTTTCACTTTATCCTCCTCCCCCTCCACATTGCTCTCGTTCTCTCACCCGCTGAGGAATCTCAGGTTTCTCATTGTTCTCCTCTCTGATGTCCCAGCTTTAGCCTGGTTGTGCTGACAGACTTGTCCTTACTAATAAGTCTAAAGGAAAAGCCCATTTTGCATTGTACATCCTTTCATTATCATTTAGTGGAGCTTTTATGTGCATTACTGTACATCCATTAAACCTGATCGCTTTGCATATATCTTCCTCTTTCTTGTGACTATACAGGACACACTGAAGTCGGAGAATTGAGCCCATGGAGCAGTCAGGTGCTAAAAAGTGTTATGTTGGTTGCTAAAACAGAAATCTTTTGTTTTATATTCGCCTCCAGCACAGGAATCTGAACCAGCATGCTTCTTGTGCACCTGTTTGAGGATCTGCCACTGTCTCAGCAAGCATAGTGCATTCAATTTGAGTAAGTTCTGTTTAGTTTTGAATAGGAAGGCGGGGTATTAATACACATTTCCAGATGTGATTTGATTACTGATTTGTAAGCTATTGATTCAGTTCTGGTTTTGATTCAGATTCATTTTTGGTATATTTCAGTTATAATGTCCATTTATTCTCCTAATGCTGTAAATGATAGGACCAATTAGACCGATTCAAACTGGTAATTCATCTTTTTGAACTTTTCATTAAAAGGAAGGAAATGACTGGTTGCGCTGTATGTTTTTGATTTAACAAACTGAAGAAAAGTCATTTGTTTTGAATCATGTATGGCGATTGAAAATGGCTATTTTTGGACCCAGTCCTAGTTTATACTGTATTAAAATAATAATGATAGTAATTCAAAAATACTCATCTTGTACAAGTTGTTTGTGAATCAGACTACACAGATTATGTTGTATGTTAATTGAAAATCAATATTGTTCCCCAGCCCTAGTATATACAGTATCAAAACTACAATGGTGGCATTTTTTTTGTTTTTATTCAATGAAAAGAAACTGACTCATAAGTTCTTTAGAGGTCTGGGCTACATTAGGTGTCACTGTTTTATATGTTTTATATTTGCTACAAATCACTGTTTTTTAGCAAATACTGGATGTCAGCTACAATAGTGGATTTTTATTACAAATTTGTCAGTTTTACTTTGAAATTAAGTAAAACAAAGAGAAAAGCCTGTAGAATAATGGAAGCACTTGCCCTTATCAATGAAAAATGTAATTGCATCTCTCTCTCAACTGCAGCGATGAGTGGCGGTTTACTTGTACACTCCAGAAACGTTGTGTTCTCTGCTTCTGTCTTTAGAGTCTCCCTAATCTGAAATGGAGGCTAATGAAAAAGTGAATTAATTAGCATTCCTAAATTAAACTTCTCTAGGAGTTTCGTCTTATTAACCATTGAGTGCTTTTTATGTGCCTTTAAAAAATATTCATGCAAATTACCCCACAATGTGAACGCCTAAGGCCAAGCAAGAGTTTATGGCGAATATCTCTCTCTCTCTCTCTCTCTCTCTCTCTCTCTCTCTCTCTAAAAAAAAGATTTTCATACCTCTGTTTTAAATATGCATACCTCATGCCTCCGGTATCTCATTCTGTCCTGTTTAGGTGGCATCTGTGCTGAGGAGACCAGCCACATGTAGGAATAGGGTCACGACTCCTTCATGCAATTTTTTCCCCCAAGAGTGGCAAAGAGAGAGAGAGAAATAGGTGGTGGGGGGGAGAAATGAGGAAAAACTCCTACAGATCAGTAGCAAATTAGCCCTGCCTGGTCTCAGCATGAGTGCATTTACTGCATATTGAGAGTTTGCCCTTTCCCTTTGCCACCATATCAAGGTAATTACATTTCCTTTGTAGCGCTCTGAAAGGAGGTATTGCTGGCCTGGAGTTTCACTGCCCGCCCATGGAAGCACAGAGTGCATAAATCCCTTAAAATAGCTCTTTTTCCCCCTCTTCCTGCTGACACAATAAGCTTAATGAAGGCACAATAACACCGCCGATTCAGCTCTGTGCTGGACACTCAGAAAGCTGCTAATGGTGAGCTGAAGAGCGGCTTTTGGAAACATTAGCATTATTCCTTCACACATATCACACACACATACACAAGCAAACACTCTCACGACCGTTTGACAGAGCAATGGACCCGGTTTTGTGGGAGGTGGAATGGTTTAATCTAATTTCAGCTAATTTCCTCAGTCCCTTGCTTTTTTTTGTCATCTCGTTGAAATAATAAATTGCTGAAAAAGGGCAAAGCCTGCATCAGGGCTTGCATTATTTTCCCCGTCTGTACTGAAAACTTCATCAGCCATGCACAGATGCGGAACGGTGATTAGGAGTGAGACAAAAAAAAAAAAAATGCTTAGATGAATCTTTTCATTTTAGATTTTCCTTTGTTGACCCTTTATCTGCTCTGTCTTGTTCTCTTTCTGTCTGTTTCTCAGTCTTTAGACAAGCGAGCTGGTTAAAGGCAGACTCAGAATTCAAGCAGGGTTGCCAGAGGGTAATGCAGTAATCACATTGGTTCCCCTTAGAGTGGGCGAATGGGTGAGGAGAGCGGTGCCCTCTGCTTGTGGCTGTTCCTCCAGCCTCTGCATACGTCTGGCTGGCTTCAGTTGCAGAGGGAGGCTAAACATGCACCCTGTGTAAATGCAGAAAATCCATTTCTTTTTGTATTGTTCCACGTCTGCCTTAAAGACGTGCTCTTTTAGCCCATTTAATTTTGCATACGTACTGTTTCTGTATACAATTTGACAGCCATATATAACTGATTTTTGCCTGGAACCTGATGGTTTTGTTTTTTCACCCTGTGGAATTATTTAGAGCTTGTCAGTTCATCTGAGATTTCCAAACTGAAATGTCTTCGGTTTCTTTTTAAACCAATGGCTTTTAGGGAAAGGGGGAAGGGGAGAATCAGAGTAATTCCACTGGGATCTTTGTACATTGTGTAGTTGCCATGACAATTACATTATAGTCTCCACTGGCAATCATCCACCTTGTAGGAATTCTAATGAGGAAGTTTCCCCCTCCTCTTTTTTTTCTCCTCCTACTTTTTTTCTGTTTGGGTGTGTGTGTGGCTATCAAGGATCTCCTGCCATAGTGGAAAACTGCGTTCCTTGAAGCGAAAATATAAGTGCCTTTTAAATAGGGCCACGGAGGGGGCCACGGTCTGCTGTCTGAGAGAGATAGCAGCATGCTGCTGGGCTGTGCCCATTACTCTCTCTCCCGGGTTCTAGGCTAATAAAGATGAGTTGATACGTCCGTCAGAACCCGCCTCAGAAAGTCTGAGACAGCGAGAGGCGTTGTTCCAGGAGTGAGGTAACATTGGTGGCGCTCCCCGAAGATGGGCGATAAGCATGCGTGACGAAAATAGCTTTAAAAAATTACCTTTAGTAACAAAAAGCGTGACTTTTTCTCTCTCTCTTTTTAAATGGCACCTTTCTGTGTTTAATATGCTTTCGAATGTTATTCATTTAATTTCCACCTGCAGGCATATCCGTTACTGCACATAAGACACCAAATTTCACGCGTTTGATGTGTACCGGTGAGATCATAATCTAAGAAGTGATTTAAGGAGCTTCTGGAGCGCTGAATAAATCAATGAATTAATTAAGGCTATCAAAGAATATGATCTCTCTTCTATTGAGGGTACGTTCCAACCGAGCTCAAATCGCACAATCTATCGAGGTTTATTTCCTGATACAAACGCAAGGTCACTGTAGCCCCTTTTACCAGGATTGATGTTGTCTGTGCTCTTTTTCCACTCGTGACACTTTATCATGTTTTTTTTACTTTGGGCGGCATGATTTTCACTTGAGGATACATTTTTACTTGTCAATATTCTCATTCCCATTGTGGAAGAGGAAGCAGTGGCAGCCCATTTGGTCTCAACACTGTAAGCTGCTCTTTATCGATGCTTATGCTTCTCTTGGTACTAAATCAAGACGTTGAATTGGGCTGAAGCCACAGGACAAGCAAATTCTCTCCAGGATGAGAGGATACAGGAAGTGCCCAAGCTCCAAGCCGTTCTGAGCCAGGGGCATTAAGTAAATCCTGGCCATTTACTGCATGTTGGCTATGTGTATGTGTTTGATGTTGATGGGATGGGATTGCAGGGATGGAAGGAAGCTCACTGCAGCACTTGTGTTTGTCCCGCATTCTCCTCTCATAAGGACCTTATATAATCCCTGTTCATGTTCCTGCTATGTTGTGCTATGCTCATGTAATATTCTTTCAAACGTATCAGAAAAAATATTGTCTTTTATACGCAGACAACCATTTCAAAACTGCTTCAGAAGGGAATTGGTCACCTAATAGAATATTTGAACTGTGTTATTCAAATAGAAAGATGGAGTAGGGACCCCTTTATATGTGGATGGTATGTGATGTATAAATAACTGAACTCTTGATTCTTAAGCTTTGAAGTTAACTCAATGTTCTTATTTTTTCACAAAATTTGAAAAACAATTGTCAGAGCCCCTGCAGTACTGCCGTGGACTCCCCGGTTGAAGACCCCTGCTCTGTTGTAATGAATAGCTTGCTCTGTAAAACAACATGGGTAGAGGCAACAGAGATGTTCTCTAGAAAATATCTGGGAAAGCAGCAACCAATTATGTTGGCAATCATATTATTGCACTGGACAACATTTCTCTTTATAGTCATCATTTACGAAGTACACTGCAGGCTTTAAACTGTTGGTTCTCCAATATGTTGTACGTCAAAGACAACAGCTTGTTTTAGCACAGTGCAATAGAATTATGCCGCCATGATGCATTCGCAAATAGTTTTGTCAGAGTGACAGATTTTCCAGTGCTTATATGAAATATTGCTGCATCACACTCTGCTGAACTGTAGTGATTTGCGAACGGACTTAAAAAAAATAATGAAGATAAAAATGTTTGACAAAACACTCTATAAATCCTCCACTACATTATTGAAGTATTCCCCGCTAGACTTGGCTGGTTTTAGAGTGATCTTGGAAAGAGTGTGTACTTGTAGAAATGTTGGTTATTTGGAGGAGCTATTATTGTAAAAGTAAATGCTCTGTTAGAATACTTTTAAGGAACGGCATTTGTGTCTGCACTTAGAGTAAATGACTGCTCTAAATCTCTTATGGTGAATGCCAAGTATAGATCTTATATCCGCCTCCCTTCAGTCAGAGAAAATAGGCATATTTCTATAATATAAGAAGTCTTTGTTTAGGGCTTATTCCATCATACATTTCCTTTCCTCCCTCTCTGTGTAGATCTGTCATTATCAAGTAGAGGAGTTTCCTTGAACTTCTCTGGGATGTCTTGGATCTCATTATGTTTAATAGAGGCATGAGTATAGGGCTTCAGTTGACATGGTCCATTATTCTTATTTGACTGAATCGTTTCTTTGAACTATCGGGAGTGTAGAGGCTGTAAGCATATAAGAACTGTCTCTCAAAATCAAGCAGGCTTCTAAAAGAAGAACCTACGTTAAGTCCTGGTTTAAATAAGAGATGAGCTGTTTCTTCAAGCTTAAAGGGATAGTTCGCCCAAAAATAAAAGTTATGTCATGTATTCACCCTCATATCTTTCTAAACCTGTATGACTGACTCTCTTTTGTAGATATAAAAAATGTCCATACTGAACAATGAAAGTCAAAGGAGTTTAATGTTGTTTGGACCCCTATTATATTTTCACCCCAGCACCCTGTAAAAACTCTCAAAACCAATCTTCATAGCGCAAAAGAGTACCTTTGATCTCCACAGGCAGTTTGCTGCTTGTCTTCTTCTGACTGGTCAATGCAGAGATGGCTACCCATAATGCCCTGAGGGTCACCGTGGACTGCTGATCAGAGGACACAAATCAACTTATGCTTGGTTTGTGATGTTTTTTATTACATTTCTGAGACATGAATTCACTGTCCTGTAGAATGTAGCTGTAGCCTGTTCACTCAAACAGCCTGTTAGTTTAGAGAACTAGAAGCATGTCTGTGCCCTAAGCTGTGAGTATTGTGATTGGCTGTCAGAGATTCTAAACTGAGGCTCATGGGAATAGCGAGACTGTGTCTCTCTCTCTTTCTCCACAGCCTTTCTGCTGTCACGTTTTTATTATTAAACAGCCACCGCATGGAAGGTCTGTCTTCAAAGGCGCAGGCCATTAAAGTTTTTGCAACCGGGATTTGAGGCGGCGTGTTTGTGTGACACACACATTACGTAAGTCTTGTCTGACTTACCATGGAGATTGAAAAGCAAAGCTGCGGATTCTGTTTGTATCTGTCAGTAGCAGCGGTGAATACTTACTCCAGATAATGCTTGTTTGTTGTTTGGGCAAAAAAACATCTCTGGGACGTTGGTCTGGGGCAGCTGTAGATACATGACAATCATGGATCGAATGGGTAATTTGTGTCCAGGATTGCATCACTTCCTGTTTTGGCTGTGGTGTCTCTTGCAGAAAAGAGATGACTGACTCTGCCTCGTTCATTTTCTTGACAAGCTACATTTTGCAACTGGAATGGGAATTGGTCGGTCTGCCAAGACCGACTAGCCAAAACATTCTGATTGTGAATAATTGAGTGGATCTTTCCTACATTACATGAGTAAAAGATGGTTTCAACTTGTGTTACAGTCGTCAAACAGACTGAACCGGGAAATATTTGGATGGAAAAATGACTTTGATCATATTTCTGTTCTCTGGGTCAACATGACTAACACAAGAATAGCTTGATGTCAGTGAATTAAAGATATGATTTTTTGGTTCTACATACCACCCTAGTTTTCAAACAGGGAGAGATTTAAAATTAAGTTTGGTGACATCAGAGTTTAGGCACTTCCTGTGTCTCTCTAAAAGCTTCTAGTCAGATTCAGATTATACTTGGCCCCCTGAGCTGCCATGCTGATGTCTCTCTCATCATCGGCAAGCGTAGCATGAGAGAGAGTATGCTTTGGAGATGGAGATGACAGCCCAAAAGTGCTTTTTCTCCCACTGATCAAAGAGGATAACTGGAAGGATTGTCCCATGAATAAAGCTATCAGACACCTGCAGGTATAATTACCTTGTTCAGACGTGAGCAGAAGGAGAGAGCAGGGTTGTTCAGACCTGAGAGCACAGAGCAGTGAGGAGACATTAGAGAGTCGAAAACAGGGCTTCTATTATAGCCTGTGCTGTTTACTGTCCTATTGGAGGTTTTTATATTTGTTCAGTGAACTAGTTGCAAACAAAAATACTGTAAAAACCATTAGATTATTTATATTAATTTATGTGAATAATTCAACAAAACAGATAAAAGAACAGTTCAAAATGAAATAAACACTTATGTTGTGATTGCTCAGGGTTTTTTTTTTTAAACCAAGAGAAAAATTTCTTTGTTATGGTTTAGCTTTCTAGTTTTCAGCAACAAGAAATAAAAAGAAATAGCCTAGTACAGGTGCATCTCAATAAATTAGAATGTCGTGGAAAAGTTTTATTTCAGTAATTCAACTCAAATTGTGAAACTCGTGTATTAAATGAATTCAATGCACACAGACTGAAGTAGTTTAAGTCTTTGGTTCTTTTAATTGTGATGATTTTGGCTCACATTTAACAAAAACCCACCAATTCACTATCTCAACAAATTAGAATATTAGAAATGCATGACAAACTAGTTTAAGGAAACAGAACCTTTCAAACTTCCGCCAGGTATGAGACATAATCCTTATTATTCTTTTATCATTATTCTTTTGTTTTTATTCAGCCATTATCAGCCTTTATACTGGCAATAAAACGTTTACCAAGCCACATCGCTTCAATCCCAGTATACATTTACCCAACTATTATCAAAAGTATTTCTAAATAAATACAACAAAACATTTCTTGCGACCTTTCGTGAAGTATTATGACAAAAAGCATTATGAAGAAGAATTGGACCTGTTCTGCAGCTGCATTAGAGCTAACATTAGCATCATGCTACATAAGACAATTTATGAGATTAATAATACACTTTTACTCAGAACTCACTTCAAACCACCATCGAGTGTTTGTAATAACTTCCTTTTGCGATCACATGTGGAATTTGGTCGTTTACTGTTGTTAAAATATGCTATTTATAGCCTTTTATATCGCTGCACAAATTAGCATTTCAGACGTACACATTCATTTTAAAAAAATCACATACAGACCATATCTATCGTAATCGTGTGTTTATCTTATATAATCTATAGTGGCTGTTGTCATGTTTATTTCTGCTGTGTAAAAGCCTTAACATGTATGCTCTGCTGAAACTCACGTTGTTTGTGATGTTACAACCGCCTCTCTGTTCTTAAGTTGCCAGGTATACATTTCAAGTATAATACACATTAGTAAAAGGATCTATTTTCATTTTTATTTGTCTATATACACTTTGGGCAGCCGCGGTACATTATAAAAGTATCCCAAAAAACCGCAACCCACAGCTCTGTAATTTTTCCCGCGACTGTATTTTCAAAATAGCCCACTTGTGCCGTTACCCTGGCAACACTGGTTCGCTGTACCCTCATCACACAATGATAGATGACCTTCCGCGCTGCAATGACGGCAAGTTGGGGTCAAACCTTATCAAATGATTAATCTGCGTTAAAAAAATATTAGCGCTAAACATGTTAACGTTGACACCCCTAGTTATTTCCAAACCCTAAGGGCCCTATCATACACCCGGCACAATGCGGCGCAAGGTGCAGTGCAAGTGTTTTTGCTTGTTTCAGCCCAGACGCAGTTCTCATTTTCCCGTCCTGCGCCACGTTGTTTAAATAGCAAATACATTTGTGCCCATTTGAGCTCCCATGGGCGTGCTTGTCTAAAAAAGAGGTGTGTTCAGGCGCATTGTTGGCGCGTTGCTCTTTTGAGGAACTGAAAACAGACATAGACCAACTCAAACCAGGTCTAAAGTCAATGGCGCAATATTTTTTTTTTTTATTTAAAGAGCGCGTAAGTAGAAAATGCGCCTCTGGGTGGGTCCACAAGGCGTGTTCACTTTGCTTATTACACACAAACATGCCAAATATTAAAAATGAAAGGATTACAGTGTAAAATAATTTTATTGTGTTGGCTACAGAAATATAAAAATTTCATACATGTCATAATGGATAGTCATTGCGTGTATTAGAATGATCAGCCTACCTATTTGCTGCATGAGCAAATCCGTTTGCTCTCTGGATTTGTCAAGTTCTGGATTTGTTATCTCTAAGTTCAGTCTATGTGCCTTAAAATTCTGCCGTTTAAATAGCGAATCCGCCATAGTGCGAGCGCAACTCGCTCTTAAAGGGAATGGGAGATGAGACTCTGATTGGTTTATTGCATGTTACGCCCAAAAAACACCCATTGCTCATTAAGAGAATAGGGACAACCCGTTTAGACCATGTGCCCGGGTGGCACGCCGACCGTTTTTCCATCGTTAAACTAGCAAAAGTGGATTCGGACACGCCCTGAGTGCACCTGCGCCGTGCGCTTTAGACCATGCGCTTAGATCGTTAAAATAGGGCCCTAAGTATTAAACTCAGGTGAGTAATTATTCCTACATTATTTCTGATATGGACCCACACTTTTGTTTCTTAACTCAGACAAGTTGAGTTAAGAAACATACATGTGGGTCCATATCAAAGAAAAAATAATTACTCATCTGAGTTTTGTTTTGGAGAAATGTACTAGCACTTTTCAGAGTGATTTCACAAAACATCATTTTTTGAGGTGAGCTAAGAAGAAACCACCCCGAATTCCCTAGCAACCACATAGCAACATACTAAAGAGTGCTCAAAACAACTACAGGTGCTGGTCATATAATTAGAATATCATCAAAAAGTTGATTTATTTCACTAATTCCATTAAAAAAGTGGAACTTGTATATTATATTAATTCATTACACACAAACTGATATATTTCAAATGTTTATTTCTTTTAATTTTGATGATTAGAGCTTACAGCTCATGAAAGTCAAAAATCAGTATCTCAAAATATTAGAATATTTACATTTAAGTTTGAATAAATGACCATCCCTACAGTATACATTCTGGTTATCTCTTGTTCTTTGAAACCACAATAATGGGGAAGACTGCTGACTTGGCAATGATCCGGAAGACGACCATTGACACCCTCCACAAAGAGGGTAAGTCACAGAAGGTCATTACTGAAAGGTGTGGCTGTTTACAGAGTGCTGTATCAAAGCATATTAAATGCAAAGTTGACTGGAAGGAAGAATTTGGGTAGGAAAAGGTGCACAAGCAACAGGGATGACCGCAAGCTTGAGAATACAGTCAAGCAAAGCCGATTCAAACACTTGGGAGAGCTTCACAAAGAGAGAACTGAAGCTGGAGTCAGTGCATCAAGAGTCACCACGCTCAGACGTCTTCAGGAAAAGGGCTACCAAGCCACTTCTGAACCAGAGACAACGTCAGAAGCATCTTACCTGGGCTGTGGAGAAAAAGAACTGGACTGTTGCTTAGTGGTCCAAAGTCCTCTTTTCAGATGAAAGTAAATTTTACTTTTCATTTGGAAATCAAGGTCCCAGAGTCTAAAGGAAGAGTGGAGAGGCACAGAATCCATGTTGCTTGAAGTCCAGTGTGAAGTTTCCACAGTCAGTGATGATTTGGGCTGCCATGTCATCTGCTGGTGTTGGTCCACTGTGTTTTCTGAAGTCCACAGTCAACGCAGCCATCTACCAGGAAATTTTAGAGCACTTCATGCTTCCTTCTGCTGACAAGCTTTATGGAGATGCTGATTTCATTTTCCAGCAGGACTTGGCACCTGCCCACACTGCCAAAGGTACCAAAAGCTGATTCAATGACCATAGTGTTACTGTGCTTGATTGGCCAGCAAACTCGCCTGACCTGAACCCCATAGAGAATCTATGGGGTATTGTCAAGAGGAAGATGAGAGACACCAGACCCAACAATGCAGATGAGCTGAAGGCCACTATCAGAGCAACCTGGGCTCTCATAACACCTGAGCAGTGCCACAGACTGATCGACTCCATGCCACGCCGCATTGCTGCAGTAATTCAGTAATACAAGTTTTTGATGATATTCTAATTATATGACCAGCACCTGTATAAGGCCAAATCTTAGCAATGTGATGCCAATTTTTATACAGGTGAGCACCACTTTATTTATAAATAAAATGTGATTTTTTTTTTTTTTTTTTTGCATTCATGTGCATTTTGTTTGTTATATTTTATTATATTATACATAAATATGTATTTGTTTCAGTGTTTCAGATGGGTACTCAAGCCCATATAAAGGTGTAGCCCTTACTGTAATGCCTTCAAAGGAAGTCAAAGTAGAAATTATTCATAGTGAGCTCTCTCACATGTGCTCCGTGGGCATTCTTAGCTGTTGTCTTGGAAACAGACCTCCAGCCATTTGTTGGTATGTCATTCTGCTGCTGTGCTTATTTGGGGGGATTTTTATTTAGCACATCAATGGATGAGATTTAGGAGTAGAAGAGGAGGTGTGTGTGTGAGAGTGTACCTTGGGGCCCAGGTGCCCTTATGCAGTGTACCTTTTATGGGTGCGTCCCACTCGGGGCCACGGCGCAGCATGTCCCCTCTCACGCCAATTAAAGACGGCACATAGCCGGTTATAACAGGCCCACCTCCTCCACACAAGTCCTGTGCCTCCTGGACAGGGGGAAATAAACACATTAAATGGTGTGATTAATCCATCTTGCAGAGCCATGGAAACAGTAAGCTGCCGGGCTGTGATAATAAAGACAGGGGTCCCAGTGGAAATGGTGCTGGTGTGTGTGTGTGTGTGTGTGTGTGAACAGGAGGGGGAGGCGAGTGAGTCGTAGAGGGTTCAGTGAGAGGACTGGTTTACAAGACACACACCAGGAACTGTGCGCCTCCAGCACCACAACTTCAGTGTGAGTCCTCAGCTGTAATGGGTTTACTGCTCTCCTGGCACACACGGCTCACTCGCTACCTTCACCACAGAGGTTGCACGGAACCAAGGTTTGTTTTCTCGCTTGAGGAGAAAAGAACAAGAGGAAATGGAAATGGAAGTTCATCAGTTCAAAAACAGTATCTCGTACATGTAGTCGCTTGGCCTTCATTTATAAATAGCCCTGCATAGCGCAGCAAAATGTATTTTTATCTGAGAAAAAGAAGCAAGCACACCTTCAGCGGTGAGAGTGTTTAATATTCACAGTATACACACGCTTCATTTTATATCAAAGCTCAAAGTGTGTGTATATGCAGTAGAATGTCTTTGTAAGTGAAGTGTGATTGGTGGTTTAAGATATAAGTAATTTTTATACAGTATGGATATTCTAATCTCCTTTCTTTTATTGTATATGTTGCACATTAAAGAGATAGTTCACCACAAAATGAAAAATTTGTCATCATTTACTCACCCTCATGTGAACATAAAAGAAGATATTTTGAAGAATGCTAGTAATCAAACAGTTGTTGGTGCCCATTGACTTCCATAGTATTTCTTTCCCTACTATGGAAGTCAGTGGGAACCAACAACTGTTTAGTTCTTAAAAATTCGAGGGTGAGTAAATGATGACAAAATGTTTTTAAGAGGTGATAAGCCTCCCCAGACTGAGAAGTATAGTGGTTTTTACTATGGTTACAGGGCTGTTGTGTAGCATGAGCGCCTAAAACCCTCTCAGGTGAAGGTGCTTTGAAACAATCTGTGTTGTGTAAAATGCAACATAAATAAATTTACTTAACTAATTATAGTAAATTCACTGTAACACATAGCATCAAGTGGCTTATTTCTTTTGTAAAATATTGGAAATAGTAATTATAGCATGCTAATGTTTATTCATGAATATTAAAAATTACATTAAACAGTTCTTCCACTGAGTATATCATTAGTCTAATTCAGGTATTGAATAGATGTGCAGGTAAAAAAACAGCTCCAAATGTAGCTCAGCCAACCTAGCATGAGCTATCTGTTTTATAATACAGGATGAGCCATTATATAACTTCCATAAATATAGGTGATATGACTGTCAGTTTTTTGATACATTGCCTACAACTATGACTAGTTTTACCTTTAAGGAAAGAAAAGGGCAAATAGTTTATTCCTCTCAAGTTTGTTGCAGTGGATTTCATCCACCTGAGCACAGTACTAGTTACAGTGGCCTTAAAGATAAGGAATCCTTTCAGTGTCTGAGGTAAACATCTCTGTCACTTAGAGGCTGTGAAAGAGACACGTGTAACCTACAGGATGTGACACACTCTTAAGAGCAAACCGTTCCCCCTCAGACAGCCAAAGGGCGTGTCAGATGTCTGTGGAAAGCCCTCAAATACCCGGAGCAAAAACCAAGGCTGCCCCTCGGATCTTTTCCTCATCCGTATTGGACTTTTATGTCGTAACACCCTTCGACTAATCCATTTTTCATCATATAGGCTGTTGAGATCAAAATTGAAGCAGGGGCCCATCAAGGAATGCAGAAGTATGTTTTTTTTTTTTTCTTCCCAGGCCCTCCACAGGTTCCTCACATGTTGAGATGGAGTGGTCACGCAGGCCTTCCTATCAAACAGGCAGACTTCAGTCAGGAGATCAGAGACAGATTATACAGCGAGGGAGCCTTGAACAGGGCCACCGGTTATCACAGAGGAGGGATGAGCTCGTTTTCCATTTCCGTGGCGTCTGCCTGACTGGCATATTTTGTGCATTGCCGGCTACACAGAAAGAGAGCATCACTGTCTGCTACATGCTTCAAGCCGGCAGGACGTAGCCTAAACAATAGCAGGAGTTTCTTTCCCTTAAATTATCTCCACTCCATCTCAGGTAAACCAGTAACAAATGCTCCTTGTAGGTGTTGATGTTTGAGTTAGCTCCCTCCCTTGCTTTGTGCGGGATGGAAAGACATGGTGTGCTCTGTCTCACTGTCTTTGAGCGGAAACCGAGCCGGCTTCTCTTCAGACATCTCTTTGAACATGAGGGTGGAGTCAGGATTCCTCTCGTGCTGTGCTGTGTGGGCTGACTGCCACAGCGGTATTGGTGTAAGCTGGTGTGTGGTGGTAGGCGCGTTAAGGAGAGTGACAGGCTGATGGGGCTGTCTAAAAACATCAGCACACTTTGAGCTCCACGTATTCCCTTCAGATTGTTCCCCTGGTGGTATGTGGCTAGTGGGGGCTTCAATTGGCACCTGCTCCCAGACACAAGACCCTGCACACAGTGCACAGCCTTCTGCCTCAATGCTGGGGCAATTGGACTCCAATTTCAGGGTGGTCAAAGCCACAGTGAGCCTGTCAGCACTGCTCTCTAGGGTAAGGTTGTACAACTGTGTACCTAATTTGGTTACATCGTTGGTTCTTAAAGAATTAGTTCACCAGTTTTCAACTAGATTTTTATTGAGCAATGTGTACTCTTTCTCAATTTTACATGTTACCCAGACCAGATATCCCTGTTTTTGTCAGAAAAAGTCCACTGGATAATGCAAAAGATGTCATTTGGCATCATATGGCGGACTTTTGACAGCTCCAGCACTTTTATTAAAATTACAGATTGAACTTATGCATTTTTGTATTACCAACCAGAGACAGTCAGATCAACAGTGGGATGGTGCAAAAATCCAATATGCATTATGGGTATTGACCTTTTTTTTTTGGCAAAAGGAGACACCAAAGTAATTTTTCTCTATTTTCTTTAGTCATGTAGCACCAATTTAAAAAATTGTTTTTGCATTTCTACTGCCAAGTTTTATAAAAGCCCATCTTGCCACCAGTGATTTCTATGGAAGCCTATTTCCGCCACTGAATAAAAAAAAATAAAAAAAGGTTATTTTATCTCACAATTCTGACTTTTTTTTCACAGAATTGTGAGCTTTAAACACGCAATTGCAAGTTACAAAGTCAGAATTGCGAGATATAAACTCACAATTCTGCCTTTTTTTCTCAGAATTGTGTGATATAAACTCACAATTATAGAGTCAGAAGTACGATTTATAAAGTCACAATTGCGTGATAAAAACTCGCAATTCTGATTTTTTTTCTCACAATTGCGAGTTGATATCTCGAAATTCTGCCTTTTTTTCTCAGAATTGTGAGATATAAACTTGCAATTGCGAGTTAAAGTCCAGTTTTGAGGGGGGGGGAAAGACTGATATGTTCTCAGAATTGCGAGTTTATATCTCACAATTCTGAATTTTTAACTCGCAATTGTGAGTTTATATCACGCAATTCTGAGAAAACTCTCAATTACCTTTTAAATTTTTTATTCAGTGGCGGAAACGGGATTCCATAGATTTCCCCATTTAAAGCAAAACTACATAGATATATTATGGATGGGAAGATTCCCCGATTCGCTCGGTGCATCGGCAAAAAAAGTTAACGATGCGATGAATCGGTTTAAAAAGTGTGCATCGGATACAAATTGGCATTTATATCGCGATGCATCGTTTCTAACATATTTGCATCGGTAAAAACCGATTTATTTATATATAATTACTAATGGATGCCTACACTTTTATTGTTTAGAAAGTGATAAATAATCTGTGACCAATATTTTATATGTAGATTGATTTCTCTTCTCGAAACTGTTTCTCAAGCGCATTCTTTCATCACCGCAGCGCATGAATATGACGAATCACAACACCACGGAGACCCGAGGAAAAACTGGGATTAAAGTCCAAAACCTGACTTGAAATAACCTAACAAATCAATCGGGGCTAAAGCGGTTATAAACGACAATGTAACAATTTAACTAATTGACAATCTAACTAATTTGTGCACGCTCATTCTTAAGCAGCCCTTAATGTCGATCATGGATCAAATCAATCCACCATGGCAAACAGCGAATATATATGTGCTGTTTAATGCATTTGAGACGTTTTGTTTTCCTCAGTGCATAACTGACATGTCACAAGTATATTTTTCATCTGTAAATGTTAGAAAGTCATGCAAATATATCCATTTTGCTGTCAGGAGTGGGCTTACGTGAGTGGACGAGCACTGCTGCGCGCTAAACAGACGGGGCGCAATAATTCTGAGTCAAATATGCATTTTATGGTAGCAGACAGTAACTGTATAGGGACTATTGTAATGGGTAAATAAAATGTAAGCTAATACAGTCCTAATTACTAAGCTCAGATGAGTTAATGTGTGTTTCTTATAGGCTAGCAGTTAAAATGTAGTTTTAATTTATTGATTTTAACTTTTAGTTTAGTGATTGTTAATGCTTTAAAGAGCAATGTTAGATTGTAATGTTCTAATGCTATCTGTTCTAACTGTAAAAGGTACAGCTGTCATAGAGAAAGGCTACATGGCTATGATAGTATGTGAGAGAGTCAGTGGTAACATTGCATTCCTATTGGTCAGTGTTAGAGGAGCTAAGCTTAGCCTGACAGTTTGCCTGAACTGAACCAGGTTAGCTTTCCAGCATAAGTAGCCACAGTGACTGAGGTTAATCTTTGTTAAATTTGCTTTATGGAACCAAATCATTTGACAGTGAGTCAGACTAACTGAAATAAGCCTGGTCTATTTGGTAAACTTGTTTTATGAAACAGGCCTTGAGGCGTTAGAAGTCAGAAGACACATAAGTTAATTTATGATTTGCTGTCTGTCTGAACCAAAGAAATAAAAGCGATCATATTTTTCCATTGCATCTAATCGCATTGTGTTGAATCGAATCGAAATCGAATCGCACTGCATCGCAATAGGGGTGAATCGTATCGCATCGCTAGCTGCTTCATATGCATCTTCAATGTATCGTATCGTTGGCTATGCATCGAGATGCATATTGCATCGGCCTCAATTATGGAGATGCACATCCCTAAGATATATATTGCAGAATATGAGATTTAAGTTTTGATTCATTAAGTAGGCTTTAAATTTGTAAGCAGAAGTAGTGTTAAAAAGCTGTGCATTTTAGTTTATCTCAGTGAAATATGGTTGATGTTTAAGAATTTTATTTATTTTTTTAGCATTTTTTTAAATTGATTTTTAAAAATTGATTTAATGGTTTAACAGAACTTTTTAAAGGCTACAATACATAAATAATTGTAAAAAAAATTTCAAATTTTCTGCATTAGTATTTATTTAAATCAATTTTACTGAAACCTGTCATGCACAAACGACAGGGCAAGACTCTTGAAGAAGTTTCTGTTAGGATTGTTTCATGCTGGATAGCCGCTAATAACATTTATTAATACAATTGTCAATAATCTCTCTTAAAATATAAATGATTGTGATTGTCATAAACATCATCTATGAAAGTAATGAAATCTGTCAGCCGCAACATGAGCTTATTAATGTCTGTAAATAGCTGTAATGGTCTGTAATGGCTTCAAAAATAGTTTAAATGTAATCCTGCGTATAAACGAAATAAACTGCAACGGTCTAATATTTAGTAGTGCATCAGATGTAAATTAATGCTCATTTATGCTACAACTAGGTTAAGTTACACATAGTTATGCAGAGTTATAAGTTACGTATAGCTGTTGCAGTTGCAGATGTCCCTTGAAGGGAAGACGCCTGTTTCTGCCGCATCCCTGGCACCAGTTCCTGAGTCTTTCTGTGTTTACTACTTTTCCGATGCTAAAAGACAGAGGGAGTGTTTGTGTGTTTTTCACAGATCTGTGCTTCCCCATTGTGTCATTGTACACAAGGGCAGATGGCTCTCAGTGCAAAGGGCTTCGTTTCCACCCTGTCATTGGGAGTTGATGGCACAGTGAGTTATAGAGAGATACAATGCTCTGCCTCCACTAGAAGAACACATACTATTTCTGCATGACTTGATGACAAGACCCTCGTCTATGCCAATTCATAATCAAATCAATATGAATTTTTATTGCTTTGTCTGATCAAATATGCACAGATGTTCCCCCGATGTTCCTTAGAAATGTTTGTTTTAGGAGCAGACAAGATGAAGAAGACTTCTTGTTTTTTTTTTTTGTGGTTTTCAGGTCTAAATTGTTTCCCCCCCTCCCGGTAATGAATTCTATAATAGGAAACACTGGAGAGCTGTAGAAATCAGGCAGCTCTGTGTTCTGAGAGGATTAAATGATTACGATCTCTCAGCGCTCCTGATCTTATAATCATGTCCAGGATGCCACTAGATACCTCTACTGAAGTGATTAGAGCTTTGTTACAGATGTGCCGGCTTAATGGAGCCGGTAGACCCCTTGGGCAGAGTACAGGGGAAATTGTCATCTGCTGCTGGAAGCCGGCTGTTCAGCAGGGTCAAGGTCAGTGATGCTCGAGGGCTCTCAAGCCTAGCCGAACCGTGCGTTAGCAATATTAACAACGTTAGTGATGCCTCTGATGTCAGCTCGAGCAAATTTCAGGACACTTCACAGCAGACAAGCTTTCTTCAGATCCTTGCTGAGCTACTCAGCTACTAGATATTACACATCTCAGTGTTAATAGTTTTACAGGACAAAAAAATACTCCATGGACAGTAAGATGAACCATTAGAAGCTCAGAAATGGTATTTTCTTAGAATTTGCAGTCTGTTTTGTGATTGATTTACAGTAATATTACCTGTTGAAGGTTTAGTGAACATTTAGTATTTTATTTTTGAATTTCATGCTATTATTATGAGAAATGTGGCTTAAAGAAATAGTTCACCCAAAAATGAAAAATTTGTCATAATTTACTGACCCTCATGTCATTCCAAACCTGTAGTTTCTTTCTTATGTTGAACACAAAAGAAGATATTTTGTAGAATTTTGAAGAACCAACAGTTGTTGTTCTCCATTGACTTCCATAGTAGGGAAAGAATTACTATGGAAGTCAATGGGGACAATCAAGTGTTCGATTACCAGCGTTCTTCAAAATATATTCTTTTATCTTCGGCGTAAGAAAGAAACTCATACAGGTTTGGAACAACATGAGGGTGAATAAATGATGCCAAAACTTTAATTTCTGTGTAAACTATCCCTTTAATTTTTGTAATTTGCTAATTGTTCAGATTAGTCACATCAAGGCATTGTGTTTTAAGCAGATACTTAAGTGTTTTTATATTAATATCTAGACTGTGTCTCCAGCTCAAAACACACTTTCATGTTGCCTTTCCATTCCAGCAGACGTGTTTCTATGGTTAAAGAGAAGTGTCCTCATCAGTTACCTGCTAATCAAAAGCTTTTGAAAACTGTGTTTGCCTGAGGGCAGTATGTTTTACAACTTGAATGCATTAAGCATTTTGCCTGCGGACTGCATTGCCTGTGTCACAGGCAATTTGAAGTAAACACCTGAACCATTTTAGGGGCTCTTTATAGATGGTACAAGTGATCTGAACAGATGAAAGGGGTCAGAGGACACCACACACTGGTATTGGGCACTCACTATAGAGTTATTTATCTGTTAGCTACATTTCTCAGGTTAGAGACCTATAAATAGAGGCTATTTAGAGTACAACGGTGGGTACAATTATAGCCTGTACTAGAAAGAGATTTTACAGCATCATGACCCTTTTTAGATTCACAGAGATGTTTTCATTCTTTAGTGAAAGTTTATAAAAGCATCTACTGTATGTTCTAGGGCTTCACTTTTACTCTGTCAACAGATGATGTCCCTTCAGAGGACAGAGGTTTGTTGAGTGGTGGTGCTGCTGATGCAAAGGTAACCCAGGTTAGATTCTGGCTCTCCTCTTTTCTCACTATTACTCTGTCAGCTGTCTGTCTCGTTCACTGAAATGGCACAAAGCTAAAAAATATAAGCAGACAGTACCTAGAATAACCAGTGTGCTGATTTGAAGCATTTTTAATAAAACATTTGAAATGGGAATAGTTCATCCAAATATGAAATTTCTGTCATCTTTTATTACTGTTAGCCAGAATGTTTTCCATGCAATGTAATTGAGTGGCGATGGGTGTGTTGGTCTCTAAAAATAATTGTAAGAGTACCATAAAAATACTGAAGATTGTCCTTTTGCCCATTCATTTTGTTTGTATAGAAAAAAGCAATGTGAACATAAACATACAAATGTTCTTTTATGAACCCTAAGTGCTGATATCCCTGTTGAAAAAAACCAGCATATACTGGTTAGGTATGTTTTGAAGCATGGCAGCTAGTTTGAGCTGGTTTAAGCTGGTCCTGAGCTGGTTTAAGCTAGTCATGTGCTGGTCCTAAGCTGGTTAGCTCCTGAAGGACCAGCTCATGACCAACTAAGGACCAGCTTAAACCAGCTAAAACCAGCTGCCATGCTTCAAAGCATACCTAGCCAGCATATGCTGTTTTTTTTTTTCAACGGGGATAAACCATTGAAGAACCTTTAACTTCAGGAGTTTTTGTGAAATTATACATATGAAATGCAACATTGCTGTTTTTTGAACTGCTCCTTTTTGATCAAACTTTGCCAGAAATAGCCTGTTATGCTCTACAGTTCATTTAATATAGAGCTTTCAAAATGTAGTCTCCGAAGTTAATTTATATTATGCTCACAAAGAAAATGGTTGAGTAATAACAAAGAAAAAAGCCCCAAAATTAAAGTAGCATTTAAATGCTTTCATAATCTTTGCTTGTCAGCAGAAATTTGATGGTGTTCAGCGAAGCACCAGCCCCACTCACACTGAGTGCTAATCATATTCTGTCAAGTTTGCAAAGCCAGTTTGTTAGCAAATATTACCACACCATACAGCAGTAAACTCAGATCAGTGTGGATGGGAGTGGTAGTATAGCAGATCACGTAAGAGATATGTAGGAGGCGGCACGCCACCGAACGCTGCAGTTAATGGATTTGTGCGTTCTGTCTCTGACAAGGCAGTGGGCATTTGTGGGTATTTTCATTTGTGAATGGATGTAATTAGCATGCTAATGAATGAATTGCAGCACAGGATCCCTCAGCTTTTGCTCTGTCAAGCGGCAGACTTGTGAGCACTCTGTACTGACTGGTATCCCCGTTGTAGTTGATGTATAAAACCTGTAATCAAATCAGACAAGGGCTCAATCACCCATGTTTTTCTCTAGCAGGGGCTGTTTACCCTTCAGCGCAATATCTGGATTTCCATTTGTGCAGAAAATGTAAATACTTCTGAGAAGAAGGCTGTGGTTAAGTAAACGTGGGGTGAGCGGCTCACTTGGCATGTTCAGCAGATCTCTGATCAGCCCGAGCGTCTGTTGGTCTAATTCCTATCTGTGAAACAACGTGTTATCAGTTTATTGTGTCTATCAATTAACATTTGCTGGTTTTGAAATGAGGTTTGATGTGATGTCTGTTTATGGTAAAACTTCTACTATCACAGCTAGAACAAGATGTTTTATTATGCTTTCTCTATAAAATAATGCATTTAATTTATTTATGCTTTTATATTTTTAGTAGTAGTTTTTAATTGACGTTCTGTGCTTCTGAAGACCAATTAGTTGACTAGCAATTCAGACAACTCACTGAAAATGTGTAGTTTTGCACATTCCTGAATGATTCGCAGATGCATTTTGTGGACTTCATTTGATGAAGTGATGACTCACATTCTGACATCTGTTTGTCACAGCCGTAGCGTAGCTATCTTTGCACTGCATCTCAATGTTCGTGCAATCAGACGGAATGTGGAATCTATCCCATCATTCAATGCCATATGCACAAGCTCCCAGTCTTCTATCTCTACTGTGCCTTCACTGTCAGGACCAACTGAAGGTTCCTCTTTGCAGACAAGCACAACACCTCTTTCTATACTTTTTTCCCCCCAAGTAGGCAGTTGATTTTATATCCTGTAAGTCTCACAGTAAAGCTGGCTGCTGGGAAGCCAGCATAAAATGGTAGAAACCTCTAAAAGCCTCTCACTCTAGTCGTCCATCATAGTCAGTCAGTTCCCCCCAGTCATAGCTTTTTTGAGAGCTCATTCATTAGAAATGCTTGTCATTGCTCTTATCTGTGCTTGATGTATGATAAGGCAACCTCAGGTAGAAGTGATTACATTGTCCCTCTGAAAAATTCAATCTATCGGGATGCAACAGGCCAGCTGTGAACAGGTAACATTCAGGTAGAGATAATGTGACTGATTGAAGTCTTAACCTCTGAGGCATAATGCATTGACACATACAAATTTTTTTCCTTGGTCACTTTTTCTCTTCATCCATGTATTCCATGACCTTCTTACTCAGAAGGGGGGCAGTCGTGGCCTAATGGATAGAGAGTCGGACTTGTAACCCGAAGGTCGCAGGTTCGAGTCTCATGGATTGTAGGTTGGTGGAGTGAATGTCCAGCACTTTCTCCACCCTCAATACCATGACTGAGGTGAGACCCTTGAGCAAGGCACCAAACCCCCAACTGCTCCCCAAGCGCCGCAGCACAGGCTGCCCACTGCTCCAGGTGTGTGTGCACTTGGATGGGTTAAATGCAGAGCACAAATTCCGAGTATGGGTCACCATACTTGGCCGCACATCCTTTCCTTTCCTTACTCAGTTAATCTGGTGAAACTTTCTCTCAATGTTAATCTCATCCACCTTACTGTTATGACGTGGACTGTCCTATCTGCTTTGATTTTGGAAAAATGCTCATTTCATAGATATAGATTCTCTGTTTTGACCTCCGTTTAAAAATTGCGTTGCCCTAGACTTTTAATTTCTCTGGAGCTTCGCCCAGCTCAGCAGTGTTTTTTCCTTCTGGAGAGTCATTTGAATGTGTTGTAATATATCCTCTTGCCAATAAATCTGATTTGTAAAATCCCGCACTTTTTGGAGTGTTATGGAAACTATGCTTAATAGTCTTTTGTCTATTTTGTATATTCTTTCCAGATCCAGTGCAACAACTTAATAGGACCGCAACAAGTCATGTACAATCAGTTTGACCAGGACAGAATGATTGAATGTCATTTTTTTTTCTTTTTTTTAAATAAACCAGAATTAATCTTTTATGTGATTTTATATGTAATGTAAATATTGGTATTTTATATGAAATAATATTCTGAATCAGTGTGTTACTAGTTTACTGTAGTGTTATTTATACATAAGCCAAAGAGGTTTTTTTTTTTTTTTTTGGCTGATTTTTATATTTCAGCCGTACTTGCATATAATGTGTTTTATATATTATATAGTCTTTGCTTTGCAGAATGTTTGAAGAACCATTTGAACAAGGTCTGAATAATCCAGGAGATAATCTGCAGAGTAATCAATTGTCAAAATAATTGTTTGTTGCAGCCCTGAATTGCATTTTTTATTGTTTATTTTTTTAATTCCAGTTTTTTATATAAAAATAAAAAAAACTCCAGAGCTCACTCAAGAGGCTTAAAGACTGTAAACAAATTAGAGGAAGGGAAAAAAGAACAGCATTGCTCTGATATACTGTGGCCCAGCTTGCAACCTAATTTCAACTAATTACCATCAGTCACCCGGCACAATGAGTTCTCAAAACAGAGGATTTGCAAAAAAATACACTGTTTCCTTCAGTTTTTCATTTTAAAGCAGCAAGTGTTTTTTCATATCTCTGATATGTCTTGTTTTTACTTCACTCTTGGCTGTCAAAAACATCTTTTTATGTCTGTGACCTCATTTAAAATACATACAGACTGCTCTTGTTTGATTAAACAAGATGTATTCTTCATGAAGTTAAGTCATTATTGCATTGATATTATTGCTTGGATTTCGATCTAATTCTTTGTATCCTCTTATAGCTGTCTGTGCTTTACTGTACACCCCTCATGTCCATGTTGAGAAGCCCTAGGGTCTATCAGCATCTATATCTGAGACCATCACTGGCTTTCCTCCCTGACAAACCCCCACTCACATTGCTGATCTCAAAGGCTTACATTGTTCCTGACATTTGCTGCAGTGCTCCACATTTGAATTTCCTCCCAAGCATGTGTTGACTTTTCGAGAGGGGGTGAGTAAGAGATATCGGAGAAACATCAAACGAATGCGTCTGTACGGACAATAGCATGAATTATGAGTGCAGTCATCCTGAGGGGCAAAACATCCCACAAATTATGTTTAGCATGATTTGCCATTGTGCGCATCCCACAGGGGGGTTCTTGTGGTTACGACGGCACTTTCTGTGGCCTCTGTGGGTTGTCCATAACAAGAATTGCAGAGGACCTCCTGCAACTTTCCTAGAGCTTTGATTTTGTTGTTCAGGCCGTGTTTATCTAAGGCGTGTAGTTTTAATGTTTTTCATTTTTTAATCAGTTTGATTATACAAAAACTCCTTACTGTGACCCTGAAATTAATTTCTGTGGCGTGCATCTATATGTCAACCCTGGCACGATAAAAAGTGGCATATGTCTCCATAGAGAGTCAGGAAATGCGACGACTGTACCGTCTTTGCAGCAGAGTCTAGACAGCAAAGAGAAATCGAATTAAAAACACAAATTCCCAACAGCGCGCCGCATTTCCACTGATTTTGACAATTTTGCGTGTGACGCGTCTCGGTGGGCCCCTCCACCCCTCCCAGAAAGATGAAGGTCTTTCATTCAGTTGCGTCTGACAAAAGAAATCGCGACTTGCTACAGAAGCAGCAGAGGCATATTTTAAGACACAAAGAAAGCGCTCTCTTTTTCAGTCACAAAGCACAGAGGAACATCCAACAAGAACACAAGAGCACTAGAAGCTTGGAGGATCAGTGCGCTTGCTTCAGCTGGAGAGTACTGTGAAGCGTTTGATCTGAATATGTAACCGGAGCACTGTTGGAGAGTGTGTATCTGGAGTTCCAACCACAGAACGTGTATGTGGGGGATAAACTGTACATGGGCAAGTGGAGAAGTTTGACTGTGCATGTTTTGTCTGCTCAGAGATTCTCTCTCGTCTCTGCTCTTTATATTTTGATTTCATATTTCGGCTCCCCTCAGGTGAGCGAGATGAAGTGTTAATGGAGACGATGTGGAACCCTGGTGATGTCCCATCAGTCTACAGGCCCGGCTCACGCAGGAGAGCATCAGTCCTACTAATCAGCAGCGAGAGCCACGCACATGGAAAGCTGCCATCCTTACCTCCTCAATACTAGGGTCATTTCATCCCCAGCAGGGCTTCCTCATATGGAACCTCATTTCTCCTCTGGATTTCTCATCTGTACCTGACTGGGCCCAGATACTCCACGCCCACTCTCTGCTGAGCTTTAAAGTCCTGCTGTATAACCCAAAAATTTTACACTTGATTTGTAACCGTGGCTCCTTCTGTAGACATGAGCAAAAATCGACTTTTGATATTATGGTAATTCGGTAGCAGGAGTTCTGCTTTTTGTCTTGAAGAGTGCTTTCTCGTCGCTTTTCCACCGTCAGGGTGCCGATATTGGTGCAGAGCCAGTGCCCTGATCTGGAACCTTCTATATGTATGCAATGTGGTAAAATGGCTACAAAACAAGATCGCTCGCAACAATCAACAGGATTGGGCAAAATTCAGAATATCTATCTATCTATCAATCTATCTATCTACAGGGCTGGGGAGTAACGAAATACATTTAACGTCGTTACGTATTTAAAATACAAAATATGAGCAACTGTATTTCGTTATAGTTACATTTTAAATGGGTGGTAATCAGATTACAGTTACATCCAAAAAGTATTTTATATTACCAAAGTGATTACTTAGATTTTTAACGTCATTTATTTATATTAATATTAATGTAAAATGATTTTAACCATGAGGCAACTGGTGATACTCAGACTCGCGTGCAGCCTGTCCATACAGCAGCCTGCCTGCAGAGTGCAGACTAGAGCTGCACGATTCTGGATAAATTGAGAATCACAATTTTTTTTGTCTCAAATAGTGATCACGATTCTCCCACGATTCTGAACAAAACAAAATAATTTGTGACAAAATATTAATTGCACGTAAAAAGAAGGGTCAGAGCACGCATATCCAAAAATGTCTTGGCCAGGTGCAAGATCAAAAGGTAGGCTACATCAAATAATAGAAAAAAAGATCTGCACACTCTTGTTCTCCCTTTATTAAAAAAAAATTATAAACCGATTTTACTATTAAAATTGTGAAAAAGTGGTTTGAATGAAGGATTCAATGACTCATGAATACTTGATATACTCATTATATGACTCATTCATTTTTGAATGAATGATTCAATGACAAATACATTTTATAACAGTCACTTGTCGCCATCTAGTGGAGAAACACTGTAATCAAGACAAACGTTATTTGAAGCGGCAGTTACTTTCACAAGGTGATTTGCTATATTTTGATCGCTACCATAGACATCAGTGTTTATATCCAAACTATAAACATTTATCACTGTATTTCTGTGATAATATGAATGATTGTAGGACAGAAATAATACTTTGTGGTTGAAAAGACTGTTTGTGAAGCTGTTTCTTACCTAAACATGATAACTGCTCTCTCTGTGTCAGCGGCAAAACAGATTTTAAATGTTCCAGTATGATTTTTTCAAAGGTATAATAAACACGGGTGAATCGCTGTCATTTAGAAATGAGATCGCGTGGGTGTTTGAATCGAGATCGCGATGTTTTAACGATTAATCGTGCAGCTCTAGTGCAGACTATAGTGATGACATGACTCACTAAAATGCAAGAGAAAATCAAAAAGCCTAGCGCGTAATTGTCATGGAAATAAAAAGACGATTTTACTTATAAATGTGAAAAAGGACAGAACATCACAGTAGGCTATGTAATTTTTGTTTACCTGCAACAAAACGTCTCTCGGCTTCAAAGGAACATCTAACCTTGAAAAAGCATCTTAAAGTAAGTTGTTCTCACAGTCTCAGGTTGTACGAGTTCTTGTTTTTCTATATTTATGTATAGTTAAGCAATATCAATTGAGGAAGAAGAGTGCTGTTTAGCCGAATATTAGCGCAATTGCAAATGTGATGCTGATTTTATGCAATTCATAACAAAAAGTTAATATTTAGTGACTTATAAAAAGAACAGGGTTGTCTGATTTGCTCTATAGCGCAAACAAAAATGGTTCCATACAACCGCTGGTCTATTTATACTAAACGCAAATCTGGTTGGGATTGACATCATTAGAAAAGGCACCTATTTGAGACACGTGCTGATAAGATTTGAGTTTGAATCCGTTTGAACTCATTCAACTCCCGTTCTTCTCCCTTTTCCCATCACATATCTGCCACTGTTTGCAATAAGTATTAATTGCATCTAATTACTATCACTTGTTGCAAAGAAAATGCAACTTTTTTCCTACATGGTGTAAATAGAATTTATGGCTATTTGCACTTAATGCAAATAACCACTGCCTTCAAAATAAATCCACATCAGAATAGTTGCGAGCAACATTTGATTCCTGAATGAAGCCGTGTTTTGAAAGAATCGGTTGAGAATGATTAAATTACATTCATAAAATCACTTGCTTGATTCCTGAATGAATCGGACGAATCAAATGATTCCATGACTCTTTCATTAAGGCAGTGATTTGCCACCACTTACTGGCGGTTTTAGTTTCATATTTAAAAACATATTTTCCTCCCATAATTTTTTATTTCTATGTTCAAAATGTTGTATTGAAAATATTAATCTCATAGCATTATTTATGCATTTATAATTGTTTTAAATGTATTCATGCCACTCATTTTTATTTAGAGGTGGCTAACATAAAAACAAGACATCAAAGTTAATATGCCATTTACCTTAAGTATTCCAAAGTATTTAGATTAAGTTACTAAAATTCAGTAATAGTTTTTAGTTTTTATATCCACTTTCTTACATGCAAATTCAAATGGCAGTTCTGCATCCATTTTGCTACCCCAATTAAAAATCAGGAACTTGAGTGCAATTTAGAATTCAATGGCATACAAACTAAATCCAATGAAACCCAAAGGTCCTGAGGCATATGGTGTACCTTTAATGTACAGATTATAGTGTTGCACAGTGTCTCCATCCACTATGTTTTTCCCTTCCCCAACATAAAGGCATTAAATTACTTGTCAAAATATGCTTTCAAGCACATTTGTGTGCACGTTGTGAAGTAACATAGTTATGGCATAACTTTCAAGGCAGTGGAAACTTAGGCCAGTTCTAAAAGAGATCAGCTCCAGCACGAGAAACAGGACCTTGTCTGTGCCTGCCTGATACCCTGGTTGTTGGCCTAAACGGGAGTAGGTGCAGGAGATGTCTGTTAAAGTCTCTGCAGGGACACAGAAATGGATTGATTACCCAATGAGTCTGCGTTTTGCCTGCTTTCTGTCCTACGTGGTTTGTGTTCCAAGCTCGACAATACGAACAATACTGGCAGCGATTCAATGGATTTATTTGTACCAGAGCAGGTTCCACGTTCGGCAGCCTTGTTCGTTTTGTTTTCCCGAATGTGTCTTCACTTGTCAGAAAACGCCGGTCTCTCTGACTCACATTCCATTAAGAGGCTTTTCTGGAAAAGCTTATGAAGTGCAGAGAGAACTAAAGCAGCAAAAGTGTTTGAATAGAGCAGAAGAGTCAATAGACGTCTGAATAGACTCTCATTACACTGGCTGATTAAACAACGAGGAAATTTTCACGATGAATCAGGCTTATTGTAAAGAGCCTCCAGTGTCTTCTCTCTCTTCCTTTCTCACTCTCCGAGCAGTCTTTTAAAGTGGGATAAATTGTGGAGTAATATAAACAGAGGATTGGTCTCTCCTGGAGCAGACGATGATTGAATACGAGGGCCCCTGCGTCGGGAAGTGGGTTAAGTCAAGGAGTTATTAAGAAGACGGCTGGAAATGACAGCGATGCCAAATGGAGCCAGTGGCTTGGGACGGGTTTGGAGCCAGGATGAGTTTTCAGGATAAGAGCTGGATTTAAATAAATTGACTTTCCCTTCCCGTGACTAAAACGGATTGTTGTTGAGAGTTTTGGGGCCAAAGCAAGCGGTAAACATTTATTAGAAATCCATAGCCTTGGAACAAACAACATAGCTCCTCTCATTTTCCTCTGCATGCTCCACAAAGCCCTATCGTCGTAACTTTCAATCCCAGTTACGTAATCCATTTACCACCTGTAAAGCTCGCTGAGGAAATTGCCTCCTCAACCAATTGGTCAACAAGCTTTTTAAGGATGTCACACGGACATCTCTTTTAATTCTGTTTAAGAAGCCGCTGCGCCCGGGATGAGTGCAGATGTGTAAAGTCACAGCGATGACCTATTAACTAAGTGAGCGAGTCACAAGATGCACACTACGTAGTCATCAATCTCTCCTCCCGGTAAGCACATTCTAATTTACAGCTGCAAGCTGTGGCTTTACAGCCTAGTTTCGCCTTCATGGCTTTGTGCTGAAAACGTGTCAGGATTTTAAGCATGGCATGAATCAAATTGTGGCATTCTCCTTTAGATATTTTAGTGTTTTATATCCTAATGTCGGGTGCACAGAAAGGTGATTGGTTTTGGGTGTGTGTGTGTGTGTTTGCGTGCACGATTTTGTGTGTGTGAGTGAAAGAGAAAGAAGAGACTGCTCATCTGACAGGCCGTGAGTGTTGTTTGGCATGCGCTCTCTCTTTGTGTGTGGGACTACTGGAACAACAGCTTAGTTTTCAGTGCACTCCTGTCGGATTGTTAAGAATAGACTGTCCATGCTAGCACTGCTCTCTTTCTTCCCTGGTGACTGGTGTTTGCAGACCACCTGTGCTGTAGAGAAGAGGGACAAATAGAGAAATTCAGATGGAAACATA
Source organism: Onychostoma macrolepis (assembly GCF_012432095.1). Classification (NCBI taxonomy): domain Eukaryota; kingdom Metazoa; phylum Chordata; class Actinopteri; order Cypriniformes; family Cyprinidae; genus Onychostoma; species Onychostoma macrolepis. The sequence continues at coordinate 8,522,413 of NC_081171.1, forward strand.
GCTGTTGCATGCTGTGTTTTGAGTGTATCCTGTGCAACCACTCTCAACAGAAAAGATTAGGCCTGGTCAGGCCAGTTGTTTAGATTTCTAGTTGTACAACATGCCTACTTGTGTATGTGTGTGTGTGTGTTTGTGTATATATATATTAGGGCTGTCAACGTTAACGCGTTAACGCATGCGATTAATCAAAAAATTTTAACGCGTTAATATTTTTTTTACGCAAATTAATCGTTTGATAAAGTTTGACTTCTTGCCGTCATTACAGCGTGGAAGGTTATCTATCATTGTGTGATAAGGGTACAGCCAGTGTTGCCAGGGTCGTGGTACAATTGGGCTATTTTGAAAATACAGTCGCGGGATAAATTACAGGTTGCAGTTTTTTGGGCTACTTTTATAATGTACCACGGCCGCCCAAAGTGTATATAGACAAATAAAAATTTAAATCGATCTTTTTAATAATGTGTATTATACTTGGAATGTATACCTGGCAACTTAAGAACGGAGAGGCGGTTGTAAAATCACAAACAACGTGAGTTTCAGCCAGAGCATACGTTAAGGCTTTTACACAGCAGAAATAAACATGACAACAGCCACTATAGATTATAAAATAATGATTACGATAGGATATGGTTTGTATGTGATTTTCTCGAGTTGAATGTGTACATCTGAAATGCTCATTTGTGCAGCGATATAAAAGGCTATAAATAGCATATTTTAACAACAGTAAACGACCAAATTCCACATGTGATCGCAAAAGGAAGTTATTACAAACACTCGATGGTGGTTTGAAGTGAGTTCTGAGTAAAAGTGTACTATTAATCTCATAAATTGTCTTATGTAGCATGATGCTAATATTAGCCATAATGCACCTGCAGAACAGGTCCAATTCTTCTTCATAATGCATTTTGTCATAATACTTCACGTAAGGTCGCAAGAAAATGTTTTGTTGTATTTATTTAGAAATACTTTTGATAATAGTTGGGTAAATGTATACTGGGATTGAAGCGATGTGGCTTGGTAAAGTTTTATTGCCAGTATAAAGGCTGATAATGGCTGAATAAAAACAAAAGAATAATGATAAAAGAATAATAAGGATTATGTCTCATTCCTGGCGGAAGTGTGAAAGGTTCTGTTTCCTTAAACTAGTTTGTCATGCATTTCTGTATTTCAACACATTTACAGGTAAATCCTAGTATTTTAAATTTGTGATTAATCATGATTAATCACAGTCCATGACTGTGATTAACGCGATAAAATTCTTTAATCGATTGACAGCACTAATATATATAAATTGGGCCCAATTTGGACATTTCCACTTAGGGGTGTACTCACTTTTGTGGCTAGCGGTTTAGACATTAATGGCTGTACACAAGCTGTACACTCACTACTTTACATTGTAGCAAAGTGTCATTTCTTCAGTGTTGTCACATGAAAAGATATAATAAAATATTTACAAAAATGTGAGGGGTGTACTCACTTCTGTGAGATACTGTATGAGTATACTTTAAAGGCTTGCGCACTCAACTGTTTGCGAAAAGGAGCTTTGTGCTCGTGTATCCTACCTCTCTCATTCCGCACAATTCCAAATATTCCATAATATTTCCATATTTGCGATGTAACGTATCTGAATGTGAAACTATTATTTATTATGTAAATGATAGGCTTTGTACTTCAGTCGCGTTCCAACGGTGACACAGAGGCATGCACGCTGATGTTTGGCTCACTGTATTTTATTTTGATAAAAGTACCAACTGTGCTGTCAATTTAGCAATGCTGGAACTGATGGTGTTTTGTGTGTGTGTGTGTGTGTGTGTGTGTGTGTGCGTGCTCCGGCACCATCACTTCAACTGTTTCCTTATACCAGCAGAATCAACTTTAAACACTTATGGTCTTATTAATAATCACTGTAAGGTCTGTTTTTATTTGTGTACATTCACAATGAAAACAAAACAAAACAGATTTTATATAACATGTAAAAAAATTGTAATTTGCACTACTGTCTGTTCAAAATAAATGAAAAGAAACTGAGCATAGTAGATTTATTGTGTATATATATATATATATATATATATATATATATATGTGTGTATATACAGTATCTCACAGAAGTGAGTACACCCCTCACATTTTTGTAAATATTTTATTATATCTTTTCAATTTTACAAATGATTACAAAATTGGTCTCAAAAGGTCGCTGAATGTGTTTTTGTGCTGGCAAGGTGTGTCATGGATAAATAAATATGACAATAAAACCGCCAATAGGTGGAAGCAAGTCCCTGTTTTAATAAATGACTCGCTGAATCATTCATATCAAACGATTCGTTCAAAATGGCTATTTCAATATAAACTAAACAAGTGAGACCATCTGAATGTTTAATCACTGGCTCACTCGATTCGTTCAAAAACTGATTCATTCACGGAATGAAACACCGTGTTGCTATGCACTGCTGTATAAAACTAATAGCACATTTGTGCTTGCGGCCTCCCGCACATGTGCTGATATACAGAAAAGTACATTGCTTGTACAATGAATAAAAAACGTAAAAACTCATACATGGGTATTTTTTGTTTCATTGCTGGAATTATAAGGGCATTCTAACTGTATTCTGATGAGCTTCATCGTGCAGTGAATGCTTTTGGACTCGAGATGTGTTTTTTTTTTTTCTTTTTTCAAAGTTGGATAATGTCAGCTCTCCTATCATCTCTCAGTCCGTCACAGTCACACATGCATCATGTCAGGAGAATGTCTTTAAATTCTAATCAAGGAAATATCATACCTTCTGTTGTCTTCTTTTTAAAGAACTTCAAATGTTGCGCTTTAACCATTTTGCGCGAAAAATTACGAAATTGCTTCTGCTTGTGCACAGCTTGTTACAGTACCATGTTCTGATTGGCCATATATATATATACACACATACATATGTATATAAAATTGGATGAGAAAAAAATTCATAGTACAAAAATAAAACAACACAAATATCACCAAATTTATCACTAAAGAAACACTGTGACACCAGCAGGTAAAGTTACAGTGGGAGGCCATGTCTCTCTTTCCTCCCCTGAGCCCATTGGGTTTTAACAGACCCCATAAAGAGTGCAGTGAGTTGGATTGGGGGGTAATTGAGAATGAATGTGGAAAAGTCACGTGAGAGGAGGCAATGCCTTCATCGCAGTGTGATTGGAAATGACTTGTTATGGTCGTCTGTGATTGGTTCATGCAATAAATCCCAACTCTTGTGCTTGTACATGTTCCTCTTTCATGAATCAGTCTGAATGAACTATATAATGGCATCAGTGGGAAGACTGATTTAAAAAAATTAAGTAAACAACTCAGATATAACCACTTTGTTATATCAAAATAAGACTTGAAATGGCCTGAAAACATGATCTGTGGGAGTTTTTAGTGAGTAATCAGCTTGGTTAAATTTAAGGTAAATCTCTGTGTCCGTGACCAATATTTACCAAGCTTTGATAACTGATCTGAAAAATTCAAAAATAGTTAAAAGTTAACTATAAAAAAAAAGCTGAACATAAGTTCACAAATAAAATATATTGTTTAAATCGTTGCTGCCTTGAGTTATTATTTTGTAATAAATGTAAAATACTTAACTTGATGATATTCATACCTGGGTTTAATAAATAGAATATTGATTACATTGTTAATGTAAAAATATAAAAAGATTTTTATTTTTTTCTCTGATAGTGAAAGTTATTCCAAGAAAATGTGACTGGGACAAGAATTTACATTTTATTAAAAAAAAAAAATGCATTTAATGTATGTAAAGGCATTAAAATGCATGTACTTAATAAAAAGTAAGTCTGGCCTATTCATTCTGGCCTGGGTCAACAGACCATCCCTATTTTTGAGCCCTGGTTTGTATATACAGATAAAATAGTTTTTTTTTTAAGCTTGTAATATTACACACTCAATAACTCAAACATTGCAGCTTTGCTAATCGTATGTATTGTCTAAAAACACATTGCTTAGGCACACATATGAGCTTTCCTCATGCTTAAGCAGCTTGAGGGATTATGTGTGTATGCATGGGGACGAGATGTGTAGATTCTTGCTGGCAGAATTAACCCGCATCTTGTTTGTAGGCTCGACAGGTAGCTGTGGAGCTGGAAGCCAGCCGCCCCTGACAGCGGCATCAATATCACGTCTGGGGGCCACAGGCGGGGAAGAAATTTCTGCAGCACATTTCACAACTCCCATTGATACTTTCAGCAGTTGCCATGACAGCAATGTGCAGTGGTTTTAATGGAAGTGATTTTGTTAATATAAAATTGAGCCGTGGCCGTAACATCTCTCCCACGGTGCAGCAGGTCTCCATTTATCACAGGTGAAAATGCAGCACTTCAGGATTCCAGCTCCACCCCTCTTTGTGTTCTCTTATTAGGACAAAAGAAGAGCAAATGAAATGAAACAGTCAGAGGATCCATGATGTGTCCCAATTAAGACACAATCAGAGCACATCTCAGCAGTGCAGTGGCTCTTTCCCTACCCACTGGCATGAAAGAGCAGAAGGTTTTCTTTTCTACAATGGCATGCATCTTTGATTGCTTGTTGAGCTCCTGTGCCATATGCATATCTGTCGCTTTCTTTATTTGAAGTAGAACCTGATTATGTCTAAGTTTTCTCCTTTTTGGATGTTGAAACAGTGTGTTAGAGAAGATGACAGTTATCTACAGATACCTCTACAGATATTGTAGTACAGGGGGTTTCAAACTGAGGGTCCAGAGGGCTGCAAGGGCATTTGACTGGAACGATATTGTACAAAATATATATTATTATGGCTGTCAAATTTGATGTTAATGTAATTTTTATTAGTTTAATTAACAGGTTGATTAATCATGATTATTGTATTCTGTTGTGTTTAACCATAAGAATTAAAAGCCAAATCTATGCTAAAAGCTATGGAGTGATATTTATTGTGAAAAGCAGTATACAAATTCATTTGAATTAAACTGATAATTTCGGAATCTTCTCATGCCTATACAGGAGGGGTCGTTGACTTAAAAGTTTGAAAACCCCTGTCGTAGCACTTTTCATATTGTTCTGTGTCTTAGAATAAAAACTGTGCTGGTGTAGAGAAATGTTAGGCCAATAGAGCATCTTTTTCCTTCAGGTTTATGCAGCGTCAGTACAGGAGCGAAGCGTGCGTTTTCTTGACAGTGACAGAGTAGTGCTTGCGGTCTGCCATGCTTCTCCTCCCCATCTCCCCTTGTTCCAAAATGAAATAAATAAAGAGAGAGGAAAAAAAGAACATCTGAACACCAATCAGAAGAATACACCTGTTCCTGTGGGCCATGCTGATGATGTCATCGCCCGCCTCTTTCCATCTCCCGGGAAGGCTGCAGTGTCCTCCACAGGGAATCCTGGCACAGAGGTGTGAGACAAACGAATCGTCTAGGCAATATTTATCTCACTTATGCCCGTCCAACACATTGCTGCCGAGCAAATCTTGCCCACTCTCTCACAATTCCATGCTGATTTCTGTCCCAACACAAATCCTGTGTGACTAAGAAGACTGGCTCTTCGTGCTCGCTACGCTCAGGTTCCATCTCACCCCTCTGTGGTACGTTATCAGAAGCGGCACAGATCACACACAACGAGTGTTTCGTAGGAGTCGTGGCCTGGGCGGATGACTTGGCAGATTCTCAGCTGAGTTGATTAGCTGAGCGTTCACAGATACAGCTGCCACACTGCGTGGTAATAAGAACAACATCCCCGAGCCATGCGCCATTATTCTGATTACGACGGTATTCTAGCTATGACAATGTGGTAATTAGAGGATCTGCATGCTTCGATGAGTCTTCATCGCCGCTCAGCCCCCAAGATATTCCTCATCTCTGGCTGAAGGCTAATGAGCACCCAAGCAGTTAAGAGCCCGAGGAGGAAGACACCTGTGCACATGGAACGGCAGGCCCATTTAGGGGCCAACAACTCAGCCCTTCTTTAGAGTAGCTGGCTATCTTCTGACAGAAAACCCTACTGAAACGACCAGCATTGGAAGCTTTAAGTAATAAGTCCAGACTAGTGTTGGGCGATATGCTCAATTTTCATATCGTCCTATCGTCAGCCTGTGAGATCGCCGATACATGATATTATCGTGCAAATTTATTTAATTATTTACTTACCCAGATGAAAAACAAGTACACTTCCATAATGTACTTAAAGTGCTCTATTTTCACGCACTAATTTTGTACTTAATATACTAAAAATTATCAGGTCAATTTAAGATCATCTAAGTGTACTCAACTGTGCTATTTTGAGACACCATGAATATGAACTAAAATGCACTTTTAACATACTATCTTTGTATTTAAAAAATGTATTTAGTTACCACTTATAGTACACTTGAACCCATCTTTCATACACTAGTACACTCAAGTGTACTACAAGTGGTAGCTAAATACATTTTTTAAATACAAAGATAGTATGTTAAAAGTGCATTTTAGTTCATATTCATGGTGTCTCAAAATAGCACAGTTGAGTACACCTAGATGACCTTAAGAAGTACTAAAGGATCATTTTTAGTATATTAAGTACAAAATTAGTGTGCGAAAATAGAGCACTTTTAGTACATTATGGAAGTGTACTTGTTTTTCACCTGGGTAGTTTCATTGCCAGAAAGTGAATCAACTCCAGCGTAAGGCTAAAAGCAGCCTAATGTTTCTAATATGACTGAATTTGTATTTAACATGATAACAAATTAATAGAAACATCGTAAGTTACTAATTATAATGCTTACATTTCCTCAGTTATTCAAAAAGCAGCTACAGAAAACAAGCTAAGAACATTACTTTACCAAAGAACATCATCACTAGCGCGAGGTTATGCACTTTAAAAACACTCCCATTATAATCGGTGAATCTACACTGTATGATAAATAAATCTCTTATACTTACTTCACACATACATCTGCACTTTGTTGTTTATGATGAGAGAACTCACCAGTCAGAATTCAGTCAGCATGCGCTGAACAACGGAACTCCGCTGTTCCAGCGATGGCTCATCTGAACGCCTCTGATTGGCCATTGCATTCATAAACTCAGCATAATCGTGTGATTGGTTATAATAATGCGCAACACTGTAAAAATGCGGAAGAAATATAATGCAACAAATAAGCCCTAATATTAATTAGATAGTATTACTAACCTGATAATAATAATAGTCTTGCTATCGTCAAAGGCATCATCCACAGGCGATATCTCTGACTATCGTCGATACAATCGTCTATTGGCACTAACCTAGTTCAGACAAAAATGTAAATTCTGTCATTCCAAAATCTGTTCCAAACCTGATTTTTTTTTTTTTTTTTTGTGGAACATAGTAGGTATTTTGAAGAGTGTTGCCAGACAGTTTTGGACAAAAACACTGATACATTTCTCAGAATATCTTCTGTTGTGCAGAAGAAAGAAAATCATACAGGGCTTGGACACGACGTGAGTAAATGACAATTTTCACTGTGTCACGGTGCGCACAGCAGGAAGGAACATGGAGACGAGGAGTAACTTCAAAATAATAGTCTTTAATGTAGACAAGGCAGGGCAAGACAAGGCAGGGCTGACACACAGGAACACCGGGGAGTAACGAGTAGACCAGACAAACACTAACTGAACAGACAGGACTATAAATACACAGGATAATCATAGATAATTACACACCTGAATTGAATAAACTAATAATCACACAGAACAAGGACAGGAACATGACCAAATAAGGACACAAGAGGCGGGAACACATGACACACATGACAGAGGCCTGACATAACTCCCCTCTCCCAGAAGGCGCGACCCACGCCGTAACAGTACCACCGGGGAGGGGGTGGGCACTCTGGAGGCCCCTCAGGACAGACATGGACAGGAAGACAGGACAGGGACCTCCAGAGCGGAACAGACAGAACGGCCCAAGGCGGAGCTGGGAGCTTTGGAGGCCATGGCAGGTGGTCTTCGTGGCCATGGCCTCCTCCCGCGGCCCAACCACTACAGCCGAAACTCTACTACCCCAGCCCCCCCCCCAAAAAAAAATTCCATGGGGTTGTAATGGGGTATCAGGAGCCCTGCAGGGCTAAACACAGGAACAGTAGCCCTCCATGGGCTAGACACTGGAACACGACTTTAAAAATGACTCTTGTCAGGGGCTGGTCAATGAACGGTGGTGGCCGGCCGGCTTGTCCATGGCCAGCTGGCTTGACAAATAACAGAGGCAGCTGGCTCGCTTAACCATCAACAGCGGGGGCCGGCGGGCTTGAGAGAGGTCAGGGGCTGGGAACGGCACTCCTGGCCGTGACTGGGGAACTGGATCCACGGGAACGGCACTCCTGGCCATAATTAGGGAACTGGATCCTCAGGAATCAGTAACGGCACTCCTGGCCGTGACTAGGGAACTGGATCCACGGGAACGGCATTCCTGGCCATGACTGGGGAACTGGATCCACGGGACCTGGGAACGGCACTCCTGTCCGAAACTGTGGAACTGGATCCACGGGAACAGGGAACGGCACTCCTGGCCGAAACTGTGGACAGGATTCACGGGACCTGGGAAGGAGTCAGTGGCGGCCCAAATGTGACCCATATCTGATTTTCTTATGACAGTCTTAACAGACTAATGTGGTCCTACATTGGATACATATCCGATGTTTTGCAACATCCATTTTTACATCATTGAAATGCGACAGACGTCACAATTCTACGCTGGAGGAAATCGTGCTCTCCTTCTTAATATTCTTCTTCTTATCATTTCGTTATTTAGGCTCCGATTGCACATTAACTTAAAAATTGCTAAACACATGCTAACACGAGCAGCATCGATTTTTATTTCCGCGAACACAGTGCGCTGCGTCTGACGTCACGTCTTCTTCTGCACATGCGGGTCACTTCAGGGCCGTATACGGTTCACACATGAGACCGATGGCAGTCGCATTTAAATGACAATGTGAACAGCGCAAAAAAAATCTGATCTGAGCATTAAGACCTGCAGTGTGAACGAAGTCGTAGACAAGGCAGGGCAAGACAAGGCAGGGCTGACACACAGGATCTTTTTTTTTTTTTTTATCATTTTCACAAAAGTTGAATGGCATCCAAAATATCTTGTTGAATGAATATGTGAACATGCAATGTCAAAATAAAGAGCAGAGCCTCTGTTTTTAAACAAAAAACCTGGTTTATTCTAGCTTCATGCAATCATTTATATCAACACTTGAATGTGGTTAAGATTCATGAAAAAAGCATGAAGTTCCCATTTTGAACAAAAAGCTGTGAAAATTGTGTTTTTGTAAAAGACTACATCTGGATCAGGTTCAGATTGATAATCAAGACATAGATGAAATGGATGGCTTCCATCAACACATCTAAAGCTTGATGATCCTGGATCGTCATTTAATTCTGTCACGATTTATATAGTGATTCATGTTTGATGATTGCGTTATTTTTCATAAGCATCAGTCTAAATACAAGATTGCTTGTTTCTGCTTCTTCTTCATGGTGTTTTGATCCAGACGAAATTCTGTCAGTAGTGGGGAAGCGTTATCTCATAAATGATGTAAAATCCCGGCGGGAAAAGAGTTAATCAAGTTAGTCAGTCTGAAACACTGCCATGTAAAATGTACTGCTTTAACATATAGAACTTTTTTCTTATGTAAGCAAAATGGACATTGTAATGAATACTCAACTGATTCGGAATCAAATTGAAATGACAATTGAATCAAAATAAGATTGTATTTAAAACAACGGTATCGTTCACAGCTGTAGAATTGTTACATTCATTCAAACAATGAACGGGCTTTGCAACACAGACCTGCTTTGATTGACACTGCTACGTTAACTACAACTCGTAGCGTCTAAAAGAAGGGACAGCTAAAATATCACTCATGTGTCTCTTCTCGCTGTGATAAAGACCATGAAGACTATACAGTCCCTCCGTGTATAGCACTGTGCCCTCTCATATGACAACCTGTCAGTCTGTTTGATGCAAAGCCTTAGTTCTAATATCACATCACTCAATCAAACACGGCAATGCGGGAATCGGTCCGCTTTGCTACGTAAATTAGATTGTCAGTCCACGCAATCCTCTTCACACGTGATTATGCTCAACCTTGTTACACTTTAATTGCAACCTCTTGATTGCAGGCTAGCAAGATATGTTGCCTTATTCGTTTAATCAGTGGAAGTAGCACAGGTGTTCAAAAGCTGTTCGTGAAGTTTCAAGGCAGTCATCTTCTCTCTTTTCTGTTGAAAGCATCAGAGAGGTGCAGAGGCTCAGGAAAGGGGCATGCTTGATGTCTCAACGGTCCTCCTCCATGGGGAGGACTTCATTAGAATCTAATTAGATGTGTGCTACACTTCCATTTGAATGGGAGTCACCGGCATGGAAAAGGGAAGTGTGATTTTCCAGTTGCTGGATGCTTAATGTTGTTTTAATTCTCCTCCCTGTTGCTACCAAATTTCCCTCACATCTGCTGTGTTTGCACACGATCAGTCTGCTGTTGAGAGTAATAGAGAAATCACCCCAGTGAGAGGGAGAGGCAGGAAAATTTCAGCTCCCTCTATATCTCTTCCCTTATGTTTGCTGTTTGCTCTTTCTCATCTGCAATTGGAGGAGCAGTTTTCCTGTGGCGGTTTTTATCCGCATTAATCTCGGTCTTGGTAAAAACATCCGCTTAATGAGTTTTACGTGATTGCAATCTGATTCTGCGCTTGCAGACTTGCGTGATTCACTGTAGAGACGATAAACAGCTGAACCAAAAAGCAGGAAATAAAGATCTCTCTCCAGCAGAATAGCTATTTTAATTTCATCTTTGAAACAGGAAGTGAGCCCTGAGAGGAAGAAATGGTCAGCCCATTGCTCTGTAATGTCCTCCTCTGCTCTTCGGACACGATTCAATTTGCTCACACTGTCTTTATCTGCTCGTTATGTCACGAATGACTCATTCGCCAATGTGAAATGTGCGCTTGCTTTGAGAGGGAGAAGAGAGAAGAGTTTTGCTCTCAGAAGCTGTAAGTGAGTGATAGATCTGGACAATTGCAAGTCACTTGGTTGCAGCATTCAAACCAAGACACAGACTGATGAGACAGTCAGTGGACATTGACACTTAAAGACAAATGTGTGTGAGCCTATAACCATGGCACCTGATGAGATGGTCTCAACTTCAGCTTCATTTTCTTTGCTTTTACTTTTTGTATCAAGACACTTTTTCGGTGACCCTTCCAGCTTGAAAAGCTCATTTCTGAACTGGAACTTCCTGAAATTCATGGCTTTAGTATAAGACCTTTAGTTAGAGTCAAGGCTTCTCTTCCTGCCACATGACTTCCCCCTCAGGACTGATAAGACTCAGTCAGCTGAAAATGAGCAGCTCTCCGCACATCCACCACCTGTCCAGGGACGGACTACCACCAGGAAGTGAAATAAGTCTCACTCAAGTCAATCAGACAACACTTACTTGCAAGGTTAGAGTGAACATCAGGTCACTTTCACATCTGAGAGCTGAGATTCATCTACCACCTCTACGGGTATTCAACTGTGTCGGCCCACAAAGACATTTGACTACACGTGCTAAACCAGAAAACGTCCATGCAACTCATTTGTCATCACATTTATGGATTATCAGATTGCATCAACAGCATTAGTGCATTTCAAAAGGAATGCTATTGCAGGCCATGTTAGTGATGAAGTGCCTGGGATATAGATCAAAGAAAAGATGTCATGTCGAATTTGAGTGAGAGAGCTGAAGCATTGCATATTACTTAACCCTCCTGCTATTCAGTTTAAGTTTATATCAGACACTGACAGATACTCAATAGTGTTTTCTGAGTTCTGGCTTAGTATTACAGAGCACTTTGCCCTCACATCTTTTCTTTTTATTTATTTTTTATTTTTTTGATGCCGTTCTGAAATTCAGCTTTAGACTGAATGCTATTAAAATGTTCAAACTAATCAGATCTTACATGTTTTCTGTATCTTCAGGATGTTATTGAATGACTTGTAATGATTTGACTGTTGTAGGGTAAGATGGTTTAAAGGTCCCATGGCATGAAAATTTCACTTTATGAGGTTTTTTAACATTAATATGAGTTCCCCTAGCCTGCCTATGGTCCCCCAGTGGCTAGAGATGGCGATAGATGTAAACTGAGCCCTGGGTATCCTGCTTCGCCTTTGAGAAAATGAAAGCTCAGATGGCCCAATCTGGAATCTTCCCTTTATGTCATCATACGGGGAAAGGTTACCTCCCCTTTCTCTGCTTTGCCCGCCCATGAGAAAATGAGCTACTACCGTGTGAGGCGAGCGCAATATTTATTTTTTCCTCGAGAGACATCATGGCTTGCAAACGAGCGAAGCATGGCAGTTGCTCAGTGTTTGGATGTACAAATGAACACCGACGTATTTTTTTAGTTCCTTCATCAGAGCCTATGGCTAGCATTAGCTACATGATAATAACTGTAACAGCATATATAAACAAACTAACTAAAGTACCGTATCCAGACACAATATTTTAAACTAACCATTCGGAGACGTCCTGCTGTAGCCGCTGAGTTGCAACTTCATCAGGTGCTTCTCCATCCGGATCAGATTCTGGGTCAAACTGAAAAGCTTGAAAGACTGCGTGTCTACGAGCCATTGCGATACATCCACTGTCAACATTAGCGCATGGTAGCGCAAGCTGGTTAAGGCCACACACCCACCCTCCACATTGCCCCGCCTCTCTCCTCCTCATTAGCATTTAAAGCTACAGACACAGAAATGGCACGTCCTAAGGAAAGCTCATTGTGGGACTGGCTCGTAGTGGCTGAAATTCTGCACCTAGGCTGAATTTCGGGAAAGAGACTACAGATACAGTACGGACCACTTAGGCCTATATAAAAGCATCCAAAAAGCAGCATGTCATGGGACCTTTAAGATATCCTCTGGGGTAAGATGTTACTAAATATTAACACATTTATTGAATGTTTTTACTCTTAATGTTCTTTCACTCAATTTTTAATCTTCTGAATCTATCTAAATAGTTTGTGAGGTTAAATTATCTAATTATTGTTATTAGATAATAACAATGAGATAGAATTAGATGAGCTGTGAATTTATTTTACGCTAAAGTTGAAGTTAGACCTTTGGGGCACTCAGAAAGCATGTTGTTACTGGTATTTTAATGATTTAATTTAAAAATAATTATAATTCACGGAGTTATGGAATAATTATGTGCATTAGATTTACATTTCAAACAACTCCATTATTCATTGTAACCTGTATAGGCCAATTGAGTGGCATCATGTAATCTGAATTTATGGTCTGTTGCTACCATTGCATACTTGTAATGAGAAATATAGACTTTTACTAAACTGCTAAATTAGCAAATGTTTCCATTTATTTCCTTTAATAATATACTGCATTATAAATCATTATCATCTTGTACATGCTTAACACATCTCTAAATATGATACTGTTTTTAAAAGGAGCTTCTTCCTCCATCTTACCCTGCTACACTTATTTGTTCTGACAAACATTAACAAATGCTGTTCATTTATTCTATTGCACAGGTATGCAGATCAGGATTCTGATGGTCATATCAGCTTCAAGGACTTTGAAAATGTCATCAGCTATGGTTTGGCGAACATCTGCAGCTCCGCAGGAGCCACAAAATAAGAGTCTGGAAACTGCTTCTTTAAAAAATACATACAACTAGATCTCCCATAAAACAACATGTATTCACAACCCAGTGGCTTTTAACTGAAAGCTTTGATAGTCAAAGGTTTTCACATTGACTCTCCAATAGATAATTTTTAGCAATTTAGAGAACACCGTTTGGCCTTGTCTGTGGAAAGGCAGAGTAACCTCAAATGCTTGACACTTGGGTTTGATGATGAGTTTTGATGTTGTATCGATCCATTTGGACTGAGGCTGCACCATGTAATAGAGAAGCACACATTTCTATTGTGCAGTTGCCTTACAAACTACATTAAATTTAACCCAGCCTCTCAGGGTCTACTTCACTAGATGCGGGAACAATATTCCCGTCCCTGCCTTCTGATATTCTGTACTCTGTGCCTCTTAAAATGAATTCTGTGAGTGCTGTCACCCCATTTTATGGCAAGTAAGGGGTCGGATCTTTACAATTCTCCTTCCTCGTTCAATTTCCATCTGCAAAATAGGCAGGATGCCTTAAAATTGAATATTAACTATCACATTCAGATTCTGTTTTTGCAGAACTCCCTGCTAGCGACATATATTAAAAAGCCCAAGCGTACTCGTTCAGGGAGGATTTTATGCGACTCGTCTTGTTACATGCGATTATGGAACTGTAAATACTTGTTTGTGTTTCGAGAGATTTGCTGCACTCCCATCTGAATAAAGATTAATTTGTTTTTGTAATCAGTCCTGAGTCTTCATCTGTATGACATGACGCTCACTCTATCCTCAATCCATCAGGGGGCTCAGGAGGCATCAAGTAAGGAAATGGCCTTGGAGAAAAATAATCAAATACAGTTTTAATCAAATACGTGCTTAATCCACTCATAGGTTCATTTTCGGGAATGGCCCGCTGTTCAAATATAAACAGAGAGGCGCTAGTTTAATCTTCACCTTCCTCTTTGAAACTCGATTAAACGAATCCCCCAGTTTAGTTGCTGTATTGTGCTGTGGGAGAGAGCGTGCGACACCATGAGCCAAACCCGTGCGAGGAAAGAAGGTAGAGCTGTCTTGCGACGTGGCTTCAGTCTAAGCCTTGCCAACAGTGCAAAGAGCCGTAGATTAACACATTGTGTGACTGTTGTTTATGCCAGCCGTTTGAGGGAATAGACCGTGTTCTTTTGTGTTCTCAGTAGCTCTTTTTCTGCAGATGAGGATAGCTTTTCTATTTTTCTCATTCGTTTTCATGCCACGGAGCTGCTATGAGCTGATAGCGAGAAAAAGAATTCAACAATTGACAGTTGTGGACAAGACCAAACGTATTTGAAAATAATTCCACACTCACCCAGGAAGCGAATGCACGATAAAATTTAACATGGTCTGGCTGAAATCAAAGAGTGTGGAGCAAGCGAAAAAAGCCTCTGAAAGAGGTGTGTTTGTTGGAATGCTGTGCTGGTTATTAAGATACTCAATACAATCAATTATTCAGTTGATCCAATGTTAACAAGTTTCAGTGGGGCCTCATTTTTAACTTAACTGCGGTTTATTTTAGCATTTTAGGTGTTACTTTGCGGTCAGGTTAGAGGGAGACCCTCACTGCGATGATATCACTGCTATAAAATTAGCAATTAGCAAACAAATTAGAAATAATAATAAAAACATCATAAAGTAAAATCAACCAAGTCAATGTAGGCATCACAAAATGTACAGTATGCACATTTTTTTGACATTGACTAAAGATTTATTTTTATTTTATAAAATTATTAATATTTAGAAAGATTAACTTTGAGTGTTTGATGACGGCAAAAGTAACTCAAATGTCAAAATAGGGGAAATGAGCATGCACAATATTAAAAAAATAAATAAATATATAGAGATGTTCCGATACCCTTTTTCCCTTCCCGATACCGATTCCGATACCTAGGCTCAGGGTATCGGCCGATACTGAGTACTGATCCGATACCTGGGTGTGTATCTGGTTATACAGTTGTATGTACTACTAGATCTGTATAGATACAATTATTTTATGGTGTGCTTCACCATAGATAGATAGATAGATAGATAGATAGATAGATAGATAGATAGATAGATAGATAGATAGATAGATAGATAGATAGATAGTAAACAAAAAAATATAATATATAATGTTTGGAAAATGGCATTCCATTTTTAAAATCTATTTAAATATCTAAAAGTACACTCTTAACATCAGTCAGTGAAGCATTATAAATGTATTATGATAATCGAGTATTATTTAATGATATAACTTTAGCAATTAGAATTAAAACTTGGTAACCATGAATACAGTCATTTTAACTGAACTGGTGGTGGTGCTTTTTTGGTCATTCAGTGTTTCTCTGAAAAATGGGGGGGAAACTATCAATAATACTGATAAGATAATAATCATACTATGAATTCTACTAAGAACAATATAAAACGCACTAAGGATTAACGAGCTGCTGGATTCATGAATATTAATCACGTTGCCTGCGTTCGCTTGAACTGATTTGCTGAAATCGAAACAGGGACGATTATAGGTGAGCTCCAGCCAATGAGATTGTCGCTTGCGCATTAGCTCCGCCTACTACCGGAGAACCCGGCAGTTCTTAAAAGATGAAGAATTCCAAAAGAACTCCGTTATTCTGACAGGAAAATACAACAAAGAATATCGTTTACATACCAAGCAGAATTGACGCGCTACATAAGACTCTCTCTCTCTCTCTCTCTTTGCATGTGAGGAAAAAAAGCAAAGCGACGGCGAAAAGCAAAGCTCACACTAGAGCTTACGGTACGTCAAATACAGGTGCGCTGCGCATTCATTCAGATGATCTGAAAAATAGCCCAGATCGCTTGACGGAGAGTGAAACTCTGAAGCGCTTGGTCAGAGTGTTCAGCGAGTGACAATATATATGTGCTAAACTTATACATAGCCTCCAACTCACACACTGGCGAGTATAATCTGAGCATTTATTAGCCAGTGGCTAATATTATACACTATTTAGTCGCCCAGGGTGAAGATTTAGTCGCATATGCGAGTGATTTACTGGCAATGTGCTACCACGTTTGTATTTATTCTTTTCTGCTCTAAATAGTGGTTGCTTGTGCACAACTTCCTGTGTTTGCATTCTGAGCAGCGAAGAAGAATTGATTTCCGATTTGCAGCGTTAAGCAAAGCTAGCGGGCATAACTATAGATCTTGTTTAAGAATGGTATCGGATCGGTACATGGATTCAAGTACTCGCCGATACCGATGCCAGATTTTTTTGTGGTATCGGTGGAATTTCCGATACTAGTATCGGAATTGGAACAACCCTATAAATATACAGTGGGTACGGAAAGTATTCAGACCCCCTTAAATTTTTCACTCTTTGTTATATTGCAGCCATTTTCTAAAAACATTTTTGTTTTTTTTCCTCGTTAATGTACACACAGCACCCCATATTGACAGAAAAACACAGAATTGTTGACATTTTTGCAGATTTATTAAAAAAGAAAAACTGAAATATCACATGGTCCTAAGTATTCAGACCCTTTGCTCAGTATTTAGTAGAAGCACCCTTTTGATCTAATACAGCCATGAGTCTTTTTGGGAAAGATGCAACAACTGGATTTGGGGATCCTCTGCCATTCCTCCTTGCAGATCCTCTCCAGTTCTGTCAGGTTGGATGGTAAACGTTGGTGGACAGCCATTTTTAGGTCTCTCCAGAGATGCTCAATTGGGTTTAAGTCAGGGCTCTGGCTGGGCCATTCAAGAACAGTCACGGAGTTGTTGTGAAGCCACTCCTTCGTTATTTTAGCTGTGTGCTTAGGGTCATTGTCTTGTTGGAAGGTAAACCTTCGGCCCAGTCTGAGGTCCTGAGCACTCTGGAGAAGGTTTTCGTCCTGGATATCCCTGTACTTGGCCGCATTCATCTTTCCCTCGATTGCAACCAGTCGTCCTGTCCCTGCAGCTGAAAAACACCCCCACAGCATGATGCTGCCACCACCATGCTTCACTGTTGGGACTGTATTGGACAGGTGATGAGCAGTGCCTGGTTTTGTCCACACATACCGCTTAGAATTAAGGCCAAAAAGTTCTATCTTGGTCTCATCAGACCAGAGAATCTTATTTCTCACCATCTTGGAGTCCTTCCATGCGGGCTTTCATATGTCTTGCACTGAGGAGAGGCTTCCGTCGGGCCACTCTGCCATAAAGCCCCGACTGGTGGAGGGCTGCAGTGATGGTTGACTTTCTACAACTTTCTCCCATCTCCCGACTGCATCTCTGGAGCTCAGCCACAGTGATCTTTGGGTTCTTCTTTACCTCTCTCACCAAGGCTCTTCTCCCCCGATAGCTCAGTTTGGCCGGACGGGCAGCTCTAGGAAGGGTTCTGATCGTCCCAAACGTCTTCCATTTAAGGATTATGGAGGCCACTGTGCTCTTAGGAACCTTAAGTGCAGCAGAAATTTTTTTGTAACCTTGGCCAGATCTGTGCCTTGCCACAATTCTGTCTCTGAGCTCTTCAGGCAGTTCCTTTGACCTCATGATTCTCATTTGCTCTGACATGCACTGTGAGCTGTTAGGTCTTATATAGACAGGTGTGTGGCTTTCCTAATCAAGTCCAATCAGTATAATCAAACACAGCTGGACTCAAATGAAGGTGTTGAATCATCTCAAGGATGATCAGAAGAAATGGACAGCACCTGAGTTAAATATGAGTGTCACAGCAAAGGGTCTGAATACTTAGGACCATGTGATATTTCAGTTTTTCTTTTTTAATAAATCTGCAAAAATGTCAACAATTCTGTGTTTTTATGTCAATATGGGGTGCTGTGTGTACATTAATGAGGAAAAAAAATGAACTTAAATGATTTTAGCAAATGGCTGCAATATAACAAAGAGTGACAAATTTAAGGGGGTCTGAATACTTTCCGTACCCACTGTATATGTATTAAAAATGACATCTATAGAAATCACAAAATAAAATAAAACTTTAATAGTGCTATCAACCAAATTTATCTTTAACTGTGTTTATTTTGAGTTTTTAATTTTTGGCCAATGAATCTCTCAAAATACAAGCATTTAACCATATCTGTGAAAAGTACAAAAATAACAACATTGAGTGGCAGCTTCCTGCAGACTGTCTTTTTTACAGAATCCAAAACACTCCCACATTTATTTATATATATATATATATATATATAGAGAGAGAGAGAGAGAGAGAGAGTCATCTCCTCCAACACGATTTTATGCTTTATTAGTTGCTACACAACTTTTTTCTAATCATGGTTGGCATCCAGCTTTAAGATGCATTTTCGCCACCAATCATGTTGAAGTGTCAACCAGACACTGGATTAATATTAGCATTGTGTAGTAGAAACATGATATCACTACTTCATTTTTTAAATATCATGGTTGTCATCAATACTATTATATTGTGACACCCCTAGTCTACATAGACTTCTATGCCCAAAGTTCCCTGGCTTTTATAGTGATTAGATGTTCTAATTGGATACAGCACTGACATGTCATCTTTCCTGTGTTTCTCTACAGGAGAATGTGCAATCACTTTAATTTTATTAGTCCTCTTACCCTCGTCCAATCTGATGTGCACATGTGAGTTAGTCATGTGTAGGTCTGCATGTGTCATGGGCTGTTTAGAAGCACTGTGTATGTATTATCAATAAGTTCTGCTTGTACCAGCTTGGTGTATCTGTATTAAAATGAGCATGAGAGAGAAACACATAGAGCAAGTTGGGGGAGGGAAAAAAAAGAACAAGCGAAAATGGTAAGGATGAAATATCATTAATCAGGACTGGCAGATACAAATGAGGGACCTTGCTCCCTGCTCAACCTGCTAGCAGAAAGAGAGCGTTGCCACAGAGCGCTCTATCTGTGGAAGACGAGAAGCTCTGTTGCAGTCCATCAGTGCTGTCTTTGTGGAGTTCTTGAGTAGTTCGGTCTGAGCAGACCTGTCACGAGCAGCTTGTTCATGCTGTTGTCGCTGCTGCTACTGAAAGTCAAGTCGTTGTTAACATGACGCTCTTTAAAACAAAGTCTGGAGAGAAAATTGATGGGCTGTGCGTTTGAAATTCAATGTAACTGGTATTTTTTGAGGTTCAGTGCCCAAACACGAGTCGTGGCCTAACAGTTGACCTAGCAGGTGCTTTGAACCGAGGTGTTCACATGAATGACACAAGGTAGCATCGGTCTTGTCAGATTTTCTCATATTTCCCATCTTCTTCATCGTTTCAAGTCACCTCTACAATTTTGTATCAATGAAAGGCAAAAACGTTTTCGACACCAAATATTCTCCTCAAGGAAGTCTTAGTGACCAAGTGAGAGGTAAGGACATATTTTAAACCTTGCTTTCTAATCTGAGATTATGTCTGTGGTACTTTTATGTAATCTGAGTAATCGAGATTAAGATTAAAATCGAAGGCAGCCTAATTATAAATTCTCAATTTTCTCTTTGGTTGGCTACCATCTGTTGTGGGGTTAAACGTATAAAAATTTCTGCTCCAAGCTAGTTTTTGTAAAGGCTGACAGTCACTGATAAATGCCGACGGTGAAGGCGCATTCCAAGGCGCTATGAGCATATTGATTTCCTTATGGGGGGCCTATTAAACATGATTTATAGATGCTTTCCTCCTTTTCTTTCCCTAAAGCTGTGTTTAGCCACACAAGAGCCCAAATGTAATGGAGAGAATGGATGAAAAATGACGGGTGATTTACTCAGACGAACTGACGAAACAGACGCGGCGTCTCCTCACGGTACCATAGATCACTCATCACATTCAAAAATTAAAGATGTGTTCTTCGTTTATTTGTGTATTAGCTTAATGAGGTATGAAAGTGCTACATGGATGGAATGGGACCAATTTAAATCTTGGGTTTGAAGGGTTGTTTCAATTGATTTTTTTTCTTTTATTTTATGTGCCACTTCTAGACTTTTTATAGGTTCAGGAAATCCAACAGATCTTCGAAACCTTTATATCCAGATAAATGTTTTACTTGCTTTGCCGCTGGTGTTTCCAAATGGAATTGCAATAAAATGACAAATATGTTTTCGAACAGATTTCTCGAATACTCACTCCTGCCATTGGACAAACAGATAACCTGCCTTAAATTCAACTGCACTGATGTTTTGCTGAGTTGATGTTAACAGTAACGGGATAGTAAGATTTCCAAGATAAAATACACAATCCATTAGGTGCATATATAAATGAATGGATCTGCCCTTATGTACTTGGAGAAACGGCACATGCATCATTAGTAAATTAGAAATTTACCGCTGATTAGTCTTTGAAGTCACATTAATGATGCAATTACTCTCTGAAGTCACTTTAATGAAGGCACTTAATGTAATATTGTAATATATTAATTGAGAATATTATGTTTATTTTAAGCTGCAGGAAGACCTTGATCTCACAAAGGGCTTCGAAATGATGCATTTAAGTCACTTTAAGTCTCATAGCTGCATATGGTGTTGAATGCAACAAATGTGGCCTTCATGCACCCCTCAAGATTCGTTTCACTTCATGCCTTGGTGGCTGGGCGCGGAGTCTCTGAACTCTAATTATATGTGCAAACAGAGCTGAAGCCCATATTACTGTATCACAGAGGGTTTGGCTCAATTAGCTTGTGTAAATATCACCCTGGCAGCCACTGAAGAGCCTCTTATCACCGTATTATGTTTAAAGGTGCTGTTCTGTTTCACTGCCTTTGATTCATTATTGCACAAACATTAAATAATTATGTTTCAACAAGCCTTTTCTGTTGCTGCGCTAATGAATTAAAGCTCATCAATAGGTTTAATATCAGAATTTGATGCATTCACATTGCTCGTTTATTGATTTAAACATTAATTTTCTCAGCATCACCGAGAAATGGCTCACACAAGCAGATTTTAAGACAGTGTTAGACATTTATTTGTGTTCGAGGCCACATGATTTTTCTCTAAATTCTCCCCTGATTTTGGCCAAATGAGTCATTATAAAACAATACCGATATGCTCTACTAATTATAAGCCGCACTGCATGTTAGCTCCTCAACATATTGTCTGTTTCCTTCAACAGGTCGCATATGTTAATGCTCAACGGGCCTGTCTGAATGGGACAAACAGACCAGATGCATCTCTCATCAATTCACTCTGCCTGTCCCTGTGCGGTCTGTCCACTAGTTTGTGATTCATGGCACATGGGCCTACTAATGACCAACATCAGCGTTCAAGCCAAGCTGTAAGATTAACCAGCTCACGACTTATTATTGACGTTGATAAAATGGGGACACAGACAAATACACAGACTATTTAGGAAGAGTAGACAGCCAGTCCGTTGGAAGAAGGTCATGTTTATTTATGGCACAGCTGCATAGAGCAATAATAACAACCAAGTCAACATAGATACTTAATTGTTGAAATCGAAAGTTTTCAGGCTTTTTGTCTGTTATCCTTTTACCTTCAGCATGTCTCACCCCAAAATGCAAAATATGTAATTTTCCGTTGATGGCCATTCAAAATAAGCTGTGTAATCTGCTTTATTTATTTATTTTTGTAGTATGTATATTTTAGTTTATATTTTATTTATTTATATATATATATATATATATATATATATATATATATATATTATTATGTTTAGTATATTTATAGACCTCCTTAGTCAACTTTTCATGGGCTTTTTACATTTTTATTAATGCATCAGTTGTTACCTTTTTCAGATTTTCAGTAATGGAAATTGCATATTCAAGATCTAAACTCTAAAGAAAGTGTTCGCATATTCGAAAGAATGAAGTAGCAGAGTTCATTCATTTGAGAGGGGTAATTAATCATATACACCAGGAAGAAACCCCTGTAATAAATGACCGGGAAGGTTCATAGAGGGCAGTCAGACACTTTGTAAACACATTGATCGTACGCATTCTGATCAGCAATACTCCTGACATCATTTGACTGACGTACTTTTATGCATTTGAGCTGCACATCGCACTGTTTCGTTCAACTCAATCAAATTAGCCTCTCAATATTTCAAACCTGAGGAATAAGCACTCGTGTTCACTGATCTAAGAGGCAATTACCTGGAGCTGAGTTCTTACCTCAAAGGCTTTCGAGCACAAGAAGAAAATGAACGGCACTCCAAGGCCTTTACAAACAGATCTGGAGTTCTTACTTGGCATGGCGAGCATACAGGGTGACACTGAGAAAACAAAAAGATGGAGGGGAGCAGGAGGAGGAAAAGTGGTACATAAAGTCGATCAATAAAGAGAGATCAATGCTTTTGTGAGGACTCAAGCAGACCCTTGGGAGTTTTGGCTACGGAGAACATGGCAGAGTATTGTGTCTGTAATCCCCTTCTCTCTTTCTGTGTTTTCAGAGAGGGCTCCATTTGGAGGGCGGCTTCACACTGGCCCCACGCTTCTGGCCCACTTTTAAAGAAACTAGTTCCTTTGCCTTAGCCTCAGGCATGAATGAATCATAAATTTGAGGGAGCCGGATACTAGAGAAGGTAGAGTCCTGTTAAGGCCGTGCTGACTAATATGATGTGACTGGTTACAGAAAATACATATCTTGCAGCAAATCTGATGAGAACTCTCCAGAGGAAGGAAGAAAATATGGTTTTCCAATATACTGGGGTAAGCTGCAATTTATTTGTTTTGCTTGTTTATCGATCACCCTGATGAATGTGAACCTGCAATTTTTTTATCTATCTATCTATTAAATAAAAAAATAAATAAAATATCACTGTTCTACATATAGTATCTATCCACCAAAATGCTACAGTTATTGTTATTAATGTAAAATCATAAGAAATTAGTAATGGATCATGTTCCTGCAGTATTGTTAGCATATTTTTTTTTCTGTCATTTTAAAATTAGTTTTTTTTCCACAGCAGTAGCTATGTTAGTTTAGGGAAACTATGATTTTCATGACGAGAAGGTTTGATTTTCACAGATATAGTGCTTTTACACACATTATCTGCTGCACGTCTCGACAGGCTTGAGCTCAATGAGTAACTTTTCCGAAATGTTTCAGTAGAAATATCAAATTATGTCTTGGTAATGTTATGATCAGGGTGAGAGTCAAACATTATAAATGTTGTGCGTTCCTCTCATTAATGTTTTATCGGGGAACATGCAGCGGAGTGTGTCAAAGTGAATCCCGCATGACACGCGCACACAGATTCAATTAGATTTTCAATTTTGTGCAGATATTTATTAAATGGCACTGATTTTTCGGCACATTTTATTTTCCACCTGTGGCTAATGTATAATGTATGTGCTGTCAACCTTTGACGTTTAAATTCTGGTACTCTCACAAGGCTTAAATACATGCAAACACCTGTTAATTATTTTTCATCCATTGCATTTAAATGACTCCTAAAGGTTTGATTACTGCCAGTTGAAGTCGTGCAGATCTGATGAAGAAAATCAGATGCTCTCGCGCAGTGATATATGATAGGCCTAAAGTATGGTCTCAAAAGTTTTTATGTAATCCTTTTAAATAGTTTAACAGTGGTATTTTCAGCAACTCTATAGTAATCATCAAACATTGGTATTTCTATTAAAAAAAGTATCCTGAATAGATTGCTTAGATTTGCATTTGATGCAGTTTTGCCACAATAACATTATTCCTATAGTAAAACCGTGTTAAAGAGTTGCATGGGAAGTTTTGCAGGCATATTTGTAATCATTTTCTTTTGTTTCAAATGTGTGCCTCGCACATAACTGCTGATAGCCACACTGTCAATAAAACAAATGAATAGTCTAGATTCCACTCAGTTGTTACCAGCTATAAAATCTCAGCCATGCTCCACAAATTTTAATGTACTGCATTAATTCAAACCCACCGTGTCCTTGATCCAAATGCCTGTGGCTGACTGTTGGCGCTGTAGTACAATAGGTGAGTGTAGGTTGTGTGTGAGGATTGAGTGGACAAAAGGCCCAATATTTCTCTGCGCAAATGACCCACTTGGGCTTTAGGCCATTAGCCGGGTGAGGATCTCAACAAATTATGCCATCTGCACTGTGTGTGTCCCCTGCATGAGGAATGGAAAAAACAATGGATGGATTACTTTAGCCCACATGGTTGCGTCAGGATGTGCCTGGTGGTGAAAGCCCCTGGACGCTTAGAGAGCCATCATGTGTCATATACCAAGGGTTGGACTCACAGGAACTGGTTTTATGTCCTTAGCGTAGCCATCGTAACGAGGCGCTGCCGCACACTATTCCAGAGACAGCAGTTAACATGACCTGTTCTGTCTTCCAGCAGTACATTCATCAGAGACGGCTGCATCTACAAGTGCTTTTCCCTGAGAAAGAGCGAGACAGACGGATGGATGGAGGGATGGCGACATTAGTTTCCTGTTCATGCTGCGTTTGTTGTGTGAAAAGTGCCTTCTTTTATTGAAAAAGAATTGCACTCCGTTTTTATTGTTTGCATATCACATTAAAGCTGCGTTTCATTCTGCGGGAGAATCGTTGCGGAAGCGCCAGCCATTACTGTGATTGATTTTTCGGTCGGCAGGCGCGTGGCTGTGCTAGATCCATCACCCGTTCTCCCTGCTCTTTGCTCACACTCTCGCAGAGAGTGAAAAACAATCACCCTCGTTTCTCCCCAGCAGCGAGGCAGCGCTGCCTCATTCTGTTTTGGGTGTCTATTAGCTTCCCAGACTTCAATAGATTATAATAATGGTTATTGTCCCTTGTGTCACATTATAGATATGAGTTGATGCTGCATCCCCGTGAAAGAACATTTCAGCTCATAGTGTGAGACTAGTTACCCATCCCTGAATCGCACTGGGAGGATTCGAAGCTAACGGATTTCACCACTTATTTCAATTATGGGGGGCCAACTCTTATACTCGCACTCTTGAGTTATTTTCTGCCACCGAGCGCAGAGAAAACAGCGCAGTAGTTAAAGATGTGCGCAGATCCACCTCTGCTGTGTAAACAATGTTTATTGAGTTTTGACGATGGGAATCGGTTGAGTGGTTTAAGTAGTATGGTTTGCATTATATCCTATTATACGTTTGGATCATATTCATACTCATGCAAGAGTACTGTTCCATTTCTTGCATCTCTTGTGTACAGGTAATTTTCGCTCAGGTAGGTTTGACTCAGATAATGCAGCATAAATAATACAGGATGAATGCAGCATTTAGCAAGGATTGGTTTTTTTACTCCTTTGCAGAAACAGCTGTATTTGACTGTGGTTCATTTGGAATGACAGAACATTGAGATGAGAGGTGCGTTTTAAAGATCTGTTGATTATTTTTTTATTTGAGTTTTAAACTCGATAGGGGGTATTACTAGGCGACACTCCTGAAAATATGCCCAGGTCAAATTTCACCCCAAAATCAATAATGTTTGTTAATTGTTTTGTTGTATAGTCATTCATTCATTCATAATGAAACATTGGACATTTACCCCAAATTCTCATCCATGTAAATGCATCTGGATTTTTTTTTTTTTTTTTTTTTTTAATTCATACTGTCAGTAGACTTTCATTTTAATAATTAACTATTTGTAATTAGTAAATTCTAAACACTAAGTTATACTAATAAAGACTGGAAAAAAATCATTACATTGAAGGCAGTACAACAACAACAAAACAGTTATTTGAAAGCACTATACAAATATATTTGCAAATTGCACTAATGAGTGTAATTTTTTATAATTTAATTGTGTTAAATACTAAAAGAAATTCGGAGAAATAGTTTTTGTTTTATTGGTTTGTTTTTGAATAGCAATGAGAATGGCGGGAAATGTGCAAAATATAAAATAATGTCAGTGAAAAATGATTCTAAATTAGGTTTCATTTTCTTACAAAAGAAATATTTCTTGATTTCTTCTTTCTTTGTTTTGATGTTGGTGTTGACAGG